>NC_050513.1:10709028-10733644 GCF_002922805.2 Oryzias melastigma | reverse complement strand
GTAGATTCTGAAACCGAGAAAAGCAGACGTGCCTTATGCAACACTTTACAGTGGGGAAGTGTTAATGTAATTATCCTAAATAAGCAGATGCTGATGAGAAGGGGCTTTCCAGTTTCAAATGCTAAAGTTTGACCAACCATCTATTTCATTCTCATATATTTGTTCATTCTTATTTCTCCTGTTTCTCCAGTGCATCAAAACGTACAAGTCTGACTGGCACGTGGTCAACTACAAGTATGAGGAGTATTCCGGAGACTTCCGCCAGCTCCCAAAGTGAGTGCGTGACTAATGGGCTTTCGCTGAGTCGTGCATTTACACTGCAATGTGTTAAAATCCCACAGACCTGCTCGATAGTTATCTTCATCATCGTGTATGACCAACAATTTAAAAAGGGCTAAACTGACAATGTGGAGATTTAAAAAATAAAATAATTTTGTTCTTGTTTTACATTAAAAAATACAAAAAAAAGTTTTAAATAAGAAGTTTTATCCATTAACGAGAGATTCCCTCCAGTCCATGTTGGTAATGTTGTGTTTACCTGATGTTGCCTTTTGTTTACAGCCCTGTCAGTGATGTATCCTAAACCCTAGAAAACGGGATATCTGCCTGGGAGCTCCTCCTTCACAACAATGGAGAGCTTCCTGTTTTTGGCCTGCATAAAACTTTGGACTATTCTGGGAGCTCTGTTGATTAAGACTATTAAAACAAAAGAGGAAAGTTCCACAATGCACTGGGTGTCCTTGGAGGAGCCACTGTCAAGAAGGACAGGAACGAGCTTCGCAGATGTCGTGTGCAAAGTTTATAAACAGACAAAACAAAAAAGTCGTTCCCTGGAGACGGCTGGGCCTGGTTCAGGTCAAAGGTCAAACTGCCGGCATGTCACTTAACATTTAGTCAGAGAAACAAACTAAAATAGACTTTTAGGTGTTTAAAAAACAATAACAATTCATTGAAATCTTAAAAGTATTGGATATATAATTATGAGATTTTATGTCAAATATCTCTACTAATACAGATATGAAAGGATTCTCTAGGCGAACACAAATCTCCAAACAGAGCATGCTCATAAAGTTTTCAAATCTTAATTGGAAAAAAAAAATATCCATTGTCAGGAATCAATACTAATTTAAGCCACTTAAGAAGCAAAGAGAAAAGCTGCACAGAAAATACTAAGATGTACTGAATAATTGACGTACAGAGCCTTGGTTGACCTATATGTGTGCTGGACCGGTAGAGGGTTGAGTTAGGGGTGCACAGGTGTGTCTTCGAACTCATACGGCCACCTTAAAGGACATCGTGAAAACGGAAGCATAAGATTGTCATGTGTTTGTAAATGCATCGTAAAGTATTCATAAGGATTGTGTATAAATAATGAACAGTGTTGTACGGTGGCCCTAACCCCACTTTCTACTCAACAGTAAGGTGTGTGTATTAGCATGGAGTATGCATGTGTGCGAAAGTGCCCGTATGACGCCCTGATTGTCTAATTTCTTACTTTCTATCAGTCACATTTATCACGTGAACAGAAATAGCTGGCTCCTAGTGCACAGGATTTGACAAAATTAAAAATCTGTACGACACACCTGCGGATCACCTACTTTCCCTTATGTGTTGTATAAGATTTCCCTACGACCTTTCTTCTGCAGCACGCCCATAGAATACATTTGCACAAACATTTTTACTGTACAGACTCACCTAAGCCTCGTTTCCACTGAGCAGTACCGTCCGGTTTAATCCATTAAACATTACCTTTTGAGGGCCCCCATCACGTTGTAGGTCCATAGAAAAATAGAACAAGTGGAGCCGCTGTAGCCACCCGTTGATTGGCAGATGACGACATTAGAAATAATATAGCGCTTCCGTTTTCCTCTTTATGGCGATATTCTTCTTAGCCGGCCGGAATCTTCTTTCAAACAACATTAAATTCCTATTATACAAGATGTACCAAAAGTAAAGCAATAAACTGATGAGCTCCTGGATGACCTCCATTGCTGTTGTTTTTCTAGTCGTCGCACTACAATGACACGCAAGCGGCCTACACCACACGTGCGTCGTGAAAAAAAACGCTCAGTGGAAGCGTGGCTTAAGTGAGTGGAAACGCTCGCCAGAATTAACTGGTCCGTCCCGTACTACTCTTCCCGTACCGGGCCGCCTGGTAGAAATGAGGCTCTAGTGGTCAACGACATTAATAGTTTGTAAAGGTCTGTACAGGTTAGCCCATTTTTGGCACCCCATATCCACCCATTAGGGCACTTGTCTCTAAGACTTAAGTTATTTGATTATGAAATATTTCTCTTCTGGTGGTTATTTATTTTAAGTCATTAGTCTTATTGTAGATTCTTTGGGTTCAGCTACCAACTTTCTGGTAAGAGATTCAAATCCTAGACTATGACACTACCATGTCATAGGGCTAGGCATTAAAACATTAAAACGTCGCAAGATGCAAAAGGGGATTTTTGTTTCACAGTAGCAATGATAAAATCCAATATTTTAATTCTGAACTGTTTAAAATTTAGTATACAACAGTCAGACACCATAAAAAAACATGAGACAACTTCTTGAGAGATTTGAGGCTGACTGAAAGCCAAAATCGAGAATTTTTTGGGGGCACAGAAAATGCTTGAGAAT
Source organism: Oryzias melastigma (assembly GCF_002922805.2). NCBI lineage: Eukaryota > Metazoa > Chordata > Actinopteri > Beloniformes > Adrianichthyidae > Oryzias > Oryzias melastigma. The sequence continues at coordinate 10,731,016 of NC_050513.1, read as the reverse complement.
TGATGTCTAAGCAAAGTTTTTTGATTTTTGAAGGTTTCGTTTTAAATTTGTTAGTAATCTACACAAATGTCACTTAATCTTTGGTCTTCTGTTGGTCCTAAATACAGTAGTCATACTCCAGTGAAATTCTAGCCTAGCTTAAAGTTCCTCTCCAATCATATTTTTTCTATAGTACCCAGTGGTTTTTTAAGTCTCATTGTGCAATTTTTAGAGAAAATCTAAAAGCCATTGTCATTTTGTAAGACATATTCTATGCCCAGCATCAGTAATCAATAATGGGTCAATCCAGTTGTACAGTTTTGAGCCAGAGGCCAGCTCGGACGAGGAAAATGAAAAGAGACTTTGACACGTCCAGTCAGTAGCTCAACATGAGCCCCAGATTTTTCGATTATCCGGTTTTCGGATTCAGTGTGATTTGAATTAAGAAATACTCAGAAACGCAGTTTTGATCGCAAATCATTTTATATAGGTCATTTTATTATAAGGAAAATGCGGCAAGAACATATTAAAAACGCAAGAAGGTGATTTTCATTGGAGTTGGTCTTAAAATATAATGTGTTCTTGTTAAATATGGTCGCAGTTTTGGCCTAAAGACCAGTAAAGTACCATCTGGCTATTGAGTTACAAGTTTGACTCCTCATACAGTCAAATAGGTCACATACATACTTTTAACTGAATCATATAATCGTGGCTGAATGTTTTTTTTTTTTTTTTTTCTTTCAGTAAAATGCCAAGACCTGAGAAACTTACAGCTCATTTGTTTGAGGTGGATGAAGATGTGGAGAAAGATGAGGTAAAAAGGAGCTTCCACCTTTACTTCACCCACTTCCAAATTAGATGGAATTTGTGATGAAAGCTTGCAAGCACAGAAAAAAAAACATTTTCAATGATGGCTGAAAGGGCGTGTTTATGAAAACTAGTGTAAAGTTCTGTGTTTTTAATACTTCCTGCAGGACGCAGCCTCTCTTGGGTCCCAGAAGGGAGGGGTGTCCAAACATGGCTGGTTGTACAAAGGCAACATGAACAGTGCGATCAGCGTGACAATGCGGGTGAGTGTAAAACGCACAAAACTACTGTTTGTCTTTAAATTTCTCATATATTTACTGTCATATAATTGAGGCACATTCAGTAAAAGAATGGTGTTTTTAAACGTACACAGAAATAATTGGACTATATTAACATACATGGTTATTTGCTATGTTTTAAAAAAATAAAAAAATGTATTTCTTAAAGTGTACAAAAAAAATGTAAGGACTTTTGCCTTAAATATGCAGATGATATCTCACTTAAGTACAGCTGGGTATTAGGGATACCATAAAGTAAAGAAATAAACTATAAATATATGATAATAAAGGTTTAAATTAGAAGAAAAAGTCAGCATTTTGAAGAAAAATGTACAATTTTAAGAAGATAGTGATACAATTAGTAATAATAAAAGAAATTTACAAAATAAAATAGTAAATTTATGCTTAAAAAAGTAACAGTTCTACAGAGAAATAGTCACACTTTTTTAAAAATAAAATATTACATTTAGCTTTTAAAATGTCTCAACTAAAGCAAGCGAGCATTTTTTATTTAATTTATGTGGCAGACACTCAGAAAAATCGGATGATGCAATGCTCAAGACTTTCGCTGGATCGGCTTCACTTTTTTCATAAATGTACAACTTTATTTTCGTGAAATAACAAGTTTAGCATTGAATAGCAAGAGAAAAGAGCAAAGAATCTTTGCTTAGGAAGTTGAAAATGTTGAAATACAAAATTAATATTTTTATTTTCGTAAAATGTAGACATTTTTTAAAATAATTTAAGACTTTTTTGCCCTTATACTCTGTTGTTCAATATAAACCTGAGTTAAAAATATTACCAATATATCCTCTGTTATCAGATCATCACTTCCTTCTAGTATTCAATTGTATCATTGCAGTTTTTTATCTAGATTTATTAAAATGAATGTGAGTAGCAAACACTAGTATTAGCATGTGTTGCAAAACATGCTAATACTAGTATCTGCTTATGCGTAGCAAACTATGGTAATAGTTTGTTTAGTCATTTATGTTTTGCTTATTTGTAGCAGACCATGCTAAGTTTGCTAATGCTTGGTTTAGTTATCCGTAGCAAACCATGCTATTGTTTCTTAGTTGTTTATTTGAAGTTTATTCATAGGAAATCAAGCTTCAGAACTTTTTAAGTCATTTATTTGTAGTTTATCATTGTAAATCCTGCTTCAGTAGTTTTTTTGTCATTTATTTGTAGTGTGTTGTAGCAAACCTTGCTATTATTTTTATTTGTTAATTTGTAGTTTATCCATAGGAAATAATTTTAGTGGTTTCTTAATTGTTTATTTGTAGTTTATTTGCAGCAAACCAATCAATTTTTCTAGTTTTTAATTTGTAGTTTATTTGTAGGAATTCATGCTGGGTTTTTTTGTTTGGTTGTAATTTGTTCGTACCAAACCAGGCTTGTTTTATTATTAATTTGTAGATTATTTGTAGGAATCAATGCCAATGTTTTTAATAGTTTATCTGTATTTTAATTGTAGCAAAGCATGCTATTGCTTTGTTTATTTTGTATTTGTAGTTTATTCATAGCTAACCATGCTAATGGTTGTAGTTTATTTGAAGGAAACAATGCTAATGTTTTTTTTTGTCGCTTATTTGTTGTTTAATTGTAGCAAAGCATGCTAACACTTTGTTTAGTTGTTTTACTCCGTAGTTTGTTCGTAGCAAAGCTTATTATACATTTTATCTTTTTATTATTATACATTCGCTTATTTGTAGTTTATTCATAGTAAACCATGCTAACGGTTTCCTTAGTTGTTTATTTGTAGCTATGCTAATGCTTTGCTACAAATAAGCTTTAGCTAAAGATTCATTACTGCCCTCTTGTGTTCAGTTTCATTGTTGCAATTTTGTCTATTACGTTTTCTAATGACTGTTGTTCTTTAAGGTTATTTACTACAAATAAACTACAGCTAAAAAACATCAATACTGCCCTCTAGTGTTCAGCTTTAATATTGCATTTTTTTCTATTGCGTTTTCCAATGGCTGTTGTTTTTTTTTTCAAGCACTTTGAAAAACAAGCACTTCAACAAACTCATAAATGTATGGCTAAGTGTTTTGCCTACAGCTAGGATTTGATCACCACGCTCCTGTTAAGTGGACGGCTCAGCTCCATGATCTACCGCAGCCCTTTAAGCAACAAACAACTGCATCATGCATAGTTTTTTCCTGTTTACAAATACATTTATGGTTAGTTTTTGCTAACAATCGTCCATCCATCACTTCTTCTTCCCTCTTAGTCCTTCAAGAGGAGGTACTTCCATCTGGCCCAGTTGGGTGACGGATCCTACAACCTTAATTTCTACAAAGATGAAAACACCTCCAAGGAGCCCAAAGGAACCATCTTCCTTGACTCCTGCATGGGAGTTGTGCAGGTACCATCACCTGAACGTGGTTCTGAACGCCTTCTATTAAAGATAACCCATTTAATGGGCTGCGTGCAACCTTTCAGAACAGCAAAGTGCGACGCTTTGGCTTTGAGCTGAAGATGCAGGATAAGAGCACCTTCCTGCTGGCTGCAGACAGTGATGCAGAAATGGAGGAGTGGATCAGCACGCTCAACAAGATTCTCCACAGCAGCTTTGAGCAGGTCATGCAGGAGAAGAGGAACGGAGATCTGCATGACGGTCTGGTTTGATTCACGTTTTCTACCCTTTTTTATGATTTTATTTAATATTTTAGCTGCAACACTTTGACTTTTTTAACAGATGAAGAACATGGGAAAACAGACCTTTCCTCAGGAGCTTTTCAAGACACTTTTCAGGTAGTTTATGTATTGAAAGGCATCAACTGTGTTTTACTTTATGCATCTGATGTTCAATTATGCAGAACACGTTTGGAGCTGAGTGGCAATTTGATCATTCAGCCTAATTTTTCAAATATATAAATATTTTTCTTACACAAAGAATTTTACATGGTTTCATCTGTTTTAGCTCAATGGGAGTTTCACTAATTGTAAAATATTGTAAAATCGTTCCCGGTAGTCTTTTAATTATGTGTTTTTTTTTTAGAAAAAAATAAAAAGCATTTTTTTCTTTATTTAAAATTTTAAGAGTACACAATCTGTGGTCCAAAATTCACATGCTAAAACAACATTTTAGTCCTGACATGTGAACAATTTAATCAACAATTAGCATAAAAACAGAAGCAAGAGCAAAAAAAAAAGGAGGGAAAGAAGAAAGCATTTACATCATTTATCTTGTAAAAATGTTAAAAATGCCAAATCTTACTAAACAGTGCTCCATTATTTTTCCTAACAAATCGGTTTTGTTGTTTTTTAAGACTTATTTTCAGCAGGAGTTCATTAGAAATTCCCCTCTGGGTTGGTGCAGAAGTTAGCCTCGGCTAATTTGCCATCTTCCCTTTTGTTTACGCTCACTTCCTCTAGCTTATAGCACCTCACAAACCCAAGCTAACATAAGCGTAGCAAAAAAATAAGACATTAATAGATTTTTTTGTCTGCAAGGGGATGTATCATAAATATAGAGGATCAGGGAGATTATTGCTGTCAGCTGATAAAGGGGAACTTCTAGAAAACATTTTAACAAGAGTCCTCAGGATGCTTTTGCTGGTCCGCACCAGTTCTAAGTCAGGTGCTAGGCGCCAGCTGAGGCAGCTCGCCAGGGGAGGGACCGCTGTCGAGACTGGGGACCCCCCTGGCGGGAGTCGCAGCAGGGGAGATGCGCGAAACACCAGACACGGCCCCGTGAGAAACACGATCCCCCGCCCGGATGAGCCGGACGGGGGATGGGGCGAGAATCTCCCACGGGGCAGGCAGTCACCGCACCACCTGTGGGGGGGAAGGGCGACTGGTCCTCCAGCTGCGACCCAACTTAGTGTCGCTTCCCAAACCTTGCGAAAAAACTCGCATTTATTCATCAGGCGGATCAGGAAGCTTGCGCGTGCGATTTTGTGACATCACAGCGGCCCATTAAATCAAACAGAGCGTCTTTGCGATAGTTTGATTGACAACAATTTAAAAGGAGAAATATTCAGAAATGCAAAAAAAATAAAATATTTTTTTAATTTTGTTCTTTTTCATAAGAAAAATGCCACACATACATGTCACAGCATGATTTGTATCAAAGGGGGTATGCAAGGACTGGATTGATTTTAAAATGTAGCATATATTTCACTACCAGATTTAACTTTAGCTTGTTTTTCCCCTCAGACTGCCAGAGATATTGAATCCAAAATGAGGAGTGAAGCTCGCCTCAAGCTGTTAACTCTGGATCCTGACACTCAGGTGACGTTTGTCTCTTTCACCTGACGCCTTCTATGGATCCTCACTATAAAAAAAAACTCTTCATTTAAATCCCTGCAGAAACTGGACTTCTCTGGGATCGAACCAGACGTGCGTCAGTTTGAGGAAAAGTTCGGGAAGAGGATCCAAGTCAGCTGTCACAACTTGTCCTTCAACCTTCAGGGTTGCGTTTCGGAGAACGAAGACGGCCCCACGACCAATGTGCGTTTTGCTTCCAGTGCTTTTTAGATAGAGCGAGAGTCGGCTCTTCGGATGGATGGCCCTAAATTAAACAGGCATTAGTGGCCTAAAATGTGGGTTGTTGCCATGACATCCAGCCTGGGATTCTCACCAGGCGTCAGCGCCAAGATCCTGCTGGTTTCCTGCCGTCACTCTGTGTGGAAGCAGAAGTCTGCAGGGAGACAGCAGCTATTAGCTTCCACTCTAATACGAGCCACACAAACACTCATGGTAACTGAAACGCATGAATGTATTTGTCTTGACAGCAAATTTTCCTTCCTTTTTGTCTTTTTTTTTTATATTTTCAAAACAAAGGTAGAGCCTTTCTACGTAGTCCTATCCTTATTTGACGTCCAGAACAGTCGGAAGATCTCCGCCGACTTCCACGTGGACCTCAACCACCCCCTGGTGCGACAGATGACGCCAAGTCCCGGGCCGGATTTGCAAATAAACGGCAGCAGCCCTGTGGGGAGCCACAGGAGTACCGAGCTGCAGGAGCGTGCTCTGGAATACCCCACGCAGGGGGTGTTCTCCGTCACCTGCCCCCATCCTGAGATCTTTCTGGTGGCTAGGATAGAGAAAGTCCTACAAGGGGGGATCACCCACTGCACTGAACCGTACATGAGGAGTTCAGACTCTACCAAGGTACATAGCATGTGGGTGTGAAAGTCATTTTGGTTTAAGGGCTGCATTCAACCCGTCTGGTCTCAAGTGGGCCAAACTAGTAACATAAAAGCAAAATTAACTGGTTGTTTTACTTTTTTCTCAGTTGTAAAAAATGTCTGAATCAACCTAGTAGCGTAATCACTTATTATTATTATTATTATTATTATATTTTGGTAATTGCTGTGTCACACCTGATAGTTTTAATAGCAACTTAACATCAGTGAAGCTGGCAGGGAACCTACCCAGACGTAGCAAAGAAATGCTGTTTATTTCTTGATCTCTTGTTATGCCGGTATTTCTTTTCCTTTGCTACCCCTGGTGGCGGAATTGCACATTGCGGCCATTTCTTTAAAGGGTAACCAAACACTAAATCACCTTTTTTTTGGCTGTTGACCTCTACAAATCTGGCTTTACAAGTGTTGGTTGTTGCCAAGTTTTTGCCAAATTAAAATAAACTTATTTAATTCATAAAAATATAGTCAAAAACCGTCTGTGTGCTGCCCCCTATAGATTGAAACGAGGTATTACAGTTGATATTTTTGATTCAGCTGGTGTATGTCTGAGAAGGTTCATGTCATCATGCTGTGCAGCTCCAATATTTAAGCCCCACCCATCTTTGACTCTGTTATGGTCGGTCGTTAGTGTTAGCATGGCTCGTAGCCAGGTGTATTGCCTTCAGTTGTCATAAATCTACTGGCATTATATCCAGCAAACTCTGTCTTGGAGACGGATTTAATGAACGTTTCACTCTGCTTAATACGTTAGCCTTTATTAGCTATGATGCTAGCGGCATTTTACCACTCTCAGACTCGGGTCCCCTTCGGACCTGCAAACCTTCAGCTGCGCCGGCAGTTCTGCAAAAACAGCGTCTTGAGCATTGATATATATTACTGGATTGGCCCTTGCCTATTCGCTGCTATAGACAGAGATGTGCACGCCCAGGCGCCATTGCTATGCATTGAGTTGCATCAACAGAATGCAGCTGTTTCAATGTAAGACATGCAGATATCAACCGCAAAAATCAGGCTAGCTCCCTCATTTTTAACCCATTTTTTACAAACCATGGGTGGAATTAAAGCTTAAAAAGTGATTGATGTTGTTGTAAATTTTTACTATCTCTAAAAACTAAGCTGTAAATAGCGTAAGAACTGTGCCTTCTAGTGTTACAGCTACAAAAAGCTAACCTAACCGTCAATCATAGATCCAAGCCACACCTCCGCCACTCAGTTCGACTCCACTAGCCCCACCCCAATTTTGGCATTTCTCAGATCTGGTCTGAAAATGGAATCAGCCTCCAACTGCCCTGTTTGGTTACCCTTTAAATAAACGTAACTCGCCATCGGAATGGGCTAGAAACTTTCTTTTTTTTTTTTTTCCAACATCCTTATATTTTTTTCTCTTCATGACTGGGCTGGATTTAACCATCTGGCGGACCGGATGTTTAACACCACCTGATTTAAATGAAAATTAATGAACATATTGTTGTTTAGATTGCACAAAAGGTGCTGAAGAATGCAAAGACGGCCTGCAGCAGACTTGGGCAGTACAGGATGCCCTTCGCCTGGGCTGCAAGGTAAACTTAACCCTAATATTAAAAATTGACCCGTTTTCCACACTTGAAAATGGGTCAATTTTGACCCGAAAGTGATAAAGATGAAACGTACTGTAAGTCTTGGCCTTTTTTTGTTTGTAGGTCGGTTTTTAAAGATGCGTCTGGAACTCTGGACAAAAACGCTCGATTCTCGGCTCTCTACAGACAGGACAGCAGCAAGCTGTCAGACGAAGACATGTTCAAACTGCTCACTGACTTCAGAAAGTATGCCTTCCCCCTCCCCCGTCACTTCTTATCCATCTTTGGCTCCCTTTGATATATTTGTAACTGGATTTCCTTCCTCTGTTTTCCCCACAGACCAGAGAAAATGGCCAAACTCCCTGTTCTTTTAGGAAACTTAGATGTCACCATTGATAGCGTGGCTCCGGATGTGACAAGTAAACCCATCTAAACGTGTAAACTAGTCCCTTCAAACCATCTTTTTATCCACTCTTGAACTTTTGTTTGTTTGTTTTTTGTCAACTGTTTATAGACTGTTTCACTTCCTCCTACATCCCTTTGAAGAACTTTGAAGCAAACGGGCCGGGCAGTACCCTCCTAGAGGTCGAGGAGTTTGTTCCTTGTATCGCAAAGTGTTCCCAACCTTTTACCATCTATAAAAACCACCTTTACGTTTACCCCAAACACCTCAAATATGACGGGCAGAAATCTTTTGCAAAGGTACGTACAGCAATGCAGTAAAGATGAAGACTTTTTCTGGCAGCCCTTCTCACATCATCAGCTGATTAGTTTTTGTGTTTAGTCTGAGACCTTTTGGCATCAACCTCCAGCCTTAGATCAGCAGTAGCAGCTTTTGATTAATACTATAATGCAGATTGATGATTGCCACTAGGTCAATTCCATATGGGAGAAGTGCCTGGTTGGGTTTTACTGTAATCTGCCTTGTGTGGTTCCACTCTTGTCTTTAGGCGAGGAATATTGCTGTTTGTATTGAATTTAAGGATTCGGATGAAGAGGAAGCCCAACCACTGAAGGTACATTCACACACATTACATTTCTATTCTTTTTTTAATCCATTTGCATAAGATAGGGATTACACTACAAAAAAATGAAGTTGTTTTATAGTCTTGTACTTGCTGGTCTTGGAGTTGACACCTCTTCTGTTGAGTTTGATGATGTTGCACACTTTCTTTGCTCAATTCCTAAATTTCATATTTTGGTTCAATGTCATTTTGGTCTTCACCTGGTGGAAAAAGTTTGGAATTTATGTAGCAACAATGTAATTAAAATTGTAGTTAATCTTGATTTAACATTCAATGGTTCTTTCTGCAAGTTCATTGGTCTTGAGTTTGGACTCAGCTGTCCTGACTGTAGACTTCACAGTCTTAACTTAGGATCAAGTGTCTTAAATTTTAAACTTTTAAATTAAAAATCTCGATTTTAGACTTTTTTGCTTTGATTTTAGATTCAGCGGTCTTGACTTTGGATCAAGTGTTTTGACTGTGTTCCTAGCACTGTTGACTTTGGACTCAAGGGTATTTGCTTTGCACTCAACTGTGTTTACTTTGGACTTAGTGATATTGACTTTTGACTGAGAAGTCTTGACTTTGAGCAAGTGTCCTGACTTTAGATTCAATAATCTTGACTTCAATCTCAACTATCTTGACTAAAGATTGTGCGGTCTGGACTTTAAACAAGGTTATTGGACACTGGTGATTTGAATTAAACTATCTTGACTTAAAACTCAATGGTCTTCATTTTAAGGTTAACATATTGAAATTAGTCTTGACTTTAGACCAAGTCTTTTTAACTGTACTTGGAAGTCATGACTTTGAACTCACGATCTTGACTTTAGACCAATTGTCTTTATTTTTTGACTCAACAGTCTTGATTTTAGATAAAATGGTCTTGATTTTAGACACAACTGTCTTGGCTTTGGACTCAACGGTCTTGACTTTAGACTAACTTCTTGGCTTTAGACTCAACGGTCTTGACTTTAGGCCAACTGTGTTGGCTTTGGAATCAATAGTCTTGACTTTACACTTAACTGTCTTTGCTATAAACTTTTTGGTTTTGACTTTAGACTAACTGTCTTTGCTTTGGACTCAACGGTCTTGACTTTATTCTCAACTGTCTTTGCTATAAACTCATTGGTCTTTACTTTAGACTCAACAGTCTTAATTTTAACCTTTTGCTATCTTGTTTAGTCCAGATGACTCCTCCTTTACATTGACTTGTTATCCTTACCATGACAATGGTGGACAGAATTACATGTCGTCCAGGGACACCAGTTGAAATCAAAAGCCATTGGAAAAAAAAAGTTTACCCTGCTGTCTTGTGGGTCCAGATGACCCCACTCCCAACGTTAATGTTCTTTGGATAGCACAAGGGTTAAACTCGACTTGACTATAGCCTAAACTGTCCTGACTTTGAACTTCCCAGTTTTGACTTAACACTCAAAATCCTTGAATTTAGGCTCTTAGGTTCTGACTCTTATCCCACTAATTTGATTTGTGTCCTACCATTCACAATTCAACTCTTTATCTTTCTCCAGTTTCAACAAAATGACAAAACTGAGTAACCACTACTTAATTTTGAACTATGTATGCACATACACGTTTACATGCATCTCTCATTCTTCTCTTCTTCCCCAGTATGGCTAACCAGTGTTTTTTTCAACTTTGCTGCAGTGCATTTATGGTCGTCCTGGCAGGCCTTTGTTCACCAAGCAGGCGTATGCAGCCGTCCTGCACCATCAGCAGAACCCCGAGTTCTATGACGAGGTACCTCCACCACCGTTTATAATAATCGCTGTATGTTTATCAGAGGATTTAAAGCATCTGTGATGTAAATGGAATGATACCTGTTTAAAACGTATGTCTAACCCCAGGAAACTGTTCGTTTTCACTCTCAGATAAAGATCGAGCTGCCCACTCAGCTGCACGAGAAACACCACCTTCTCTTCACTTTCTATCACGTCAGCTGTGATGGCAACAGCAAAAAGAAAGACCTGGTCGAGACTCCAGGTTGGCTGCCACTCTCTCTTTTACCTTTCAAAATACTGGAAAATTTATGCAAATATCTGTTTCTGACTTGAACTGGAATCCAATTAACTCAACAATCACATAGCCGTACCTCTTTTCTGTCCTTAGTGGGTTCAGCTTGGCTGCCTTTGCTAAAGGATGGGAGCAGAGTCATTGTGAATGAACAGCAGCTGTCTGTGGCTGCCCATCTTCTACCAGGGTACCTGAGCTCCCAGGATGGTTCCAACAAGGTAAAAAACATTTTATCAACACCGGACGAGTCATTTATAAGAATTCTTTCTGACACTGATACTTTCTTACTCTTTCTAAAGGCAAACATTTTAGTGTTTCCCCTTTTCTCTGTCCTTGATGCCTTTCATTACTAAGAAGTAGAGATCCTATTAGTGGTGATTGGATTGGGAGCCTCCGGGGGCTTCAGGAGGTTCCAGCACAGATATGCCCTTGAAATGTGACGTTAAATCCTTTAAATCGGTCAGCAGCAACCACACAGCTGAATTCCTGTTTCTGCATTTTGTTTGGTCTGGGATAAGAAGTGGTTTACTGCAAATTTGACTGCACCTGCAGCACAAACCAAACTCTGCAGCAGTTGGGGAGACAGAACAGGTCAATTGGTTGGTCAGGGGTTTAAATCCCAGGCTATACAAACATCGTGGCTCCTAAAAAACAAGGTACCTGTAAACCTATGAACATAACGGACATTTGACGTCCGTTCTTGAACGCGCGTCTAGCCCGTGGTGTTTACACTTTTCTTTTTTAGTAGCGTGTCTCCGCCACCTAACCCAGAAGCTAGGTGCTAGAAGTGGTGAAAATCTTGTGAAACATCAGGAGTGTAGCCTTGGTTTGTCTTTATTTGTAGAACAAGCACAGACATCGTCAGGGTCGTTGCTGTGTCTGGGTTCACCAGATATACAAATCCAATGGCAATCAGAAGTGTTGACTCGAGTCACATGACTTTGACTTGAATAGGACTCGAGTCAAAAATTTGATGACTTTATACTTGACTTGGACTTCAACAACAGAAACTTGGGACTGGACTTGGACTTTAACAGCAGTAACTCATGACTTGACTTGGACTTCCAAAGTAGTAACTCGGGACTTGACTTGGACTTTATCAGCAGTAACTCTGGACTTGACTTTGACTTCAACAGCAGTAACTCGTGACTTGACTTGGACTTGAACATTGACTTGGGAATTGACTTGGACTTCAACAGCACTAACTTGGGACTTGACTTGGACTTGAACAGCAGTAACTTGGATCTTCACTTGGACTTCAACAACAGTAAATCTTGACTTGACTTGGACTTCAACAACAGAAACTCGTGACTTGACTTGGACTTCAACAGCGGTATCTCGTGACTTGACTTGAACTTCAACAGCAGTGCCTCAGGACTTGACTTGGACTTCAATAGCAGTAACTCATGACTTGACTTGGAATTCAACATTAACTTGGGACTTGACTTGGACTTGAACAGCGCTAACTTGGGAATTGACTTGGACTTCAACAGCAGTAACTTGGGACTTCACTTGGACTTGACCAGCAGCAACTTAGGACTTGACTTGGACTTTAACAGCAGTCATTTGAGACTTGACCTAAAATTGAACGGCTATAACTCAGGACTTGACTTAGACTTTAACATCAATAACTCGTTACTTGACTCGGACTTTAGCCCCCTGACTTGGAAAGACTTGCTAGTTTCCTCCAAATCCAAAGATTAAAAAGTATATTGACAAAACTAGCCATGCAGCCTCTTTGTCTGTTTTTCTTACATATGTGTCGGCACAGCGTCCAAACAAATAATGCCCACGTTGGTGTGAGCTAACCAATGTTAGTAAATGTTTTTCACTATTGTTATTAAGTTTTGGTATAAAAGTTAGGAAGTTGTCAACAAAAAACAAAAATGGGAAAAAAGAGAAATCATATTTAAAACAGAAATGTTAAATGTAGAACTAGATGTTGTACTCATACATATAATCACTATACATTTTACATTCTTCTTGGATTCAATATTCTTGCAAAATATTGATAAATAAATACTATTCCTGATATTACTCTGTTGTTGAGAGGACTGGAAGCATTCAATGAGTTGGAGGTGACTTGACTTGGCTTGGGACTCGACTTGGAATTACCTGCTGTTGACTCAGAACTTGACTCGAAAGCAGTGACTTGTGACTCTTTGAATTCTAATGCTTTAAATTAGCTGAGTTTTCGAGTCCCGTATCGGTCAAATTTCAACGGGGTTTAGCTAGCAGTGTGCATTGTACATAGAGCCTAGAAACAGTTTTAAAACTTGCGTAACTATGTGTGAACGTGAGAGTTTTGAACATTTAAACGTTTATGGAGACTTTTAATTTAAGAAGTGGCTTCTTGAACGTACATTGTGTACATAGCTCAAATTAAATGTTCCTGGTCTCCATCCATCTTTAATATAAAATCTCATACTTTTTTAAAGTTCTACTTCCATTTTGTTGTCTTCTGTTGTCTAGTTGTGTTTGGTCCAAACATTGTTAGACATAAGCCTGGTTGTGTGCTTTAAAAAAATTGAATTTGTGTTGTCATTGCAGCAGTCTGGCTCAGACATTAAGTGGGTTGATGGAGGGAAACCGCTCTTCACAGTCTCAACCCATCTTGTCTCCACAGTTTACACTCAGGTACACGCCCATACCTACTTTCGGTTTAAAACGTGGAAATTTGACTCAAATAAAACGTCTTTTCAACAGGATCAGCATTTGCACAACTTCTTCCACCACTGTCAAAGTGTGGAGATGTCGGAACAAGCTTTAGACGGAGGGCTTGTCAAATATCTGAAGGTAAATGAGAATGTTTTTTATCTCAAGATTTAATCTTCACCCGTCTAATATTTGTCTATGGTCTCTTGTAGAGCCTTCACGCCATGGAAGGTCACGTCATGGTTAATTTTCTGCCCACCATCCTCAACCAGCTGTTTTGTGTCTTGACCAGAGCCACCCACGAAGACGTGGCTGTTAACGTCACCAAGTAAGAAGCAGAAATCGCTTAGTTGGGGTTTAGGGCTAACATTCTAGCGCTAGTGTTGACATTCCTTCGACTATCGGACCTCTTTCACCGTTTACACAATTCCAATGTATTCTGAAGTTTAGAAACGCATTCTTTCACTAATTTGTAATATTTTATGCTAGCAATGCGTGCAAAGACGATATAAAAAGACAAAAATTTCTCCTGTGTTTGAGAGTCCCACTTGTACCTTTATTTTAGGGTCATGGTCCATGTGGTGGCACAGTGCCACGAAGAGGGGTTGGAGCATTACCTGCGATCTTATATTAAGGTGCCACTTGTCGTGGATTTTGTGAATACGTCTGTAAAAGCTCAGATCACTGACTTAGATTCCTCGCTCTTGTCAGTTTGTGTTAAAGCCAGAACCTTTCTCCTCCACCTGTGTGAAAACGGTTCACGAGGAGCTGGCCAAAGCCATGACCGCCATTCTCAAACCATCTACAGACTTTTTAACCAGCAACAAGATTCTGAAGGTAACCTCAATTTATGTTTCTACCCTTCAAACAGCTATTTTTATTGAAGCCGGGTTTTTTTTTTAACAATAAAAGGAAATTTAAAGAAGTCGTCTTCACCTATAAGTATTTCATGGACCGGTTTGCTGTCAACCGATCTGTACGAGGCTAAAATTGGCATTTGATTGAGCCAAACCAAACCAAGTGACTTTAGAACTGGTTCTAAGTAAATTCAGAGGTAGTTTGAGCTGGTCTGACCAAAAACTGGATTATATATGTTCATCCAGTGTGTCATGTTGGGGAATGTAGCTTGAAATGCGTCATCTTTTACTATCCACCATTTTTTATTATCTGGTGCTCAAAATACAGTATCTGGTGCTCACCATTTAGTATCTGGTGCTGCTTTAAGAAGGATGCTGATACGTTTTGATTGACTGATGTGACATATGTCAAAAATGAGTTTGATCCAGCAGTTTTTCAAAATAAAACATATTCAGAATCATTTAAATGAAACAGAAAAAATGTATGTTGTGTTTTTGTCTGTTTTATCGACCGTGGTTGTTGAGTACTAATTTAGAGGATTGCTTTTGTTTTCACACGTACATATAACCTGTTACTTTTATTTGCTTTTCAGCATTCCTGGTATTTCTTTGAAGCTCTGGTTAAGTCGATGGCCCATTTCCTCATCGAGAGCGGTAGGGTCAAGGTAGGTCTGTTGGTGTCTCTTACCTGAATATTCATACATCCTTTATTGAAATAAAATGGTAAAATTCATTTTACTTAATTATCACAATATGAAGCACTGCAACTGCAGCTCATATACAAGTTGCTTTTACCCACAAATTCAAAGTCCTTTTCTTTTGGTGAGTTAAGAAATATTTTATCTTTTTATTCTTGAATGGGCATGACCTGCATATTTGATCCCACTATGAAAACACCGCAATCCACGTTTATATGATACTGGCAATAAATCTCTAAGTAAGATCGATAAGTATCGCCGAACGAAATATTGCGAGATATCGTTGAATCAAAGTTTCCCTACATGCGCTAATAAATAGTAGAAAGCACAGTATCGTACACTAACTCTAACCTAGTACCAGTTTCCTTACACAGTATTGTATCCTAACCCTAGCCCATTACCAGCATCCTAACACAGTATCGTACCCTAATCCTAGCCCAGTACCAGTATCCTAAGACAGTACCATACCCTAACCCTAGCCCAGTAACATTTTACTAACACAGTATTGTATCCTAACCCTAGCCCAGTACCGGTATCGTAACACAGTGTCGTATTATATCCCTAGCCCCGCACCAGTATCCTAACACAGTATCGTATCCTTTTCCTAACCCAGTACCAGTATCATAACAAAGTATCATATCCTAACTCTAGCCCAGTACTAGTATCCTAACACAGTGCCGTACCCTGATCATAGCCCAGTACTAGTATCCTAACACAGTACCGTACCCTGATCATAGCCCAGTAGCAGTATCCTAACACAGTAACGTATCCTAATCCTAGCCCAGTACCAGTATCCTAACACAGTATCGTACCCTAATCCTAGCCCATTACCGGTATCCTAACACAGTACCGTATCCTAATCCTAGCCCAGTACCACTATTCTAACACAGTATCATATCCTAATCCTAGCCCAGTACCAGTATTCTAAGACAGTACCGTATCCTAATCCTAGCCCAGTACCAGTATTCTAATGCAGTACTGTACCCTAACTCTAGTACAGTATCGGTACCCTAATCGGGGACCAGTTTGTGTCCAGTACCAGTTCCGGGCCGGTATTGCATCCGTTGTCTGGGTTAGAGTACTGGAACTGCGTTATGGTACCGTCCATGTAGTAAGGACCAGTCTGCGTCTGGAGGGTTGCGGACCCTTGATTTTACCAACAGCCAGCTTTTAAAAAAATGGCGAGTTGGTGACACTCAAACGTATATTTATGACTCCAAGTGGTCGTTAACCAGAGATCAACATGTGAGGATTTGGGAATGAGAATGTGTTGGTGTGAACGTAGCTCCAGGTTTACGGGGACCTGAGTTAATAGCGTTGATTTCCTGCATCCAGCTCTCCAGGAACCAGCGTTTTTCCGCCTCCTACCAACACGCCGTGGAGACCCTGGTCAACATGCTGATGCCGCACATCACCCAGAAGTACAAAGACAACCTCGACGCCTCTCGGAACGCCAACCACAGCCTGGCGGTTTTCATCAAGGTTCTTTTTCTCTTCTGTTTGATTTCAACCCCTCTGACTGGATTCAAGAAACTCAAATGTTTCTTCTAGCGCTGCTTCACCTTCATGGACAGAGGCTTCGTGTTCAAGCAGATCAACAACTACATGAACTGCTTCGTGCCTGGAGACCCAAAGGTTTGCAGACTTTTACGAAAGAATTCTACTGAGTGTTTAAATAAAACGCCGCTCCTCTTGTGCTCCTTCTAGACTCTATACGAGTTTAAGTTTGAGTTCCTGCGGGTGGTCTGCAGCCACGAGCACTTCGTGCCTCTCAACCTGCCCATGCCCTTCGGAAAGGGCAGAATCCAGAGGTATCAAGGTGAGGGATACCTGTCGCTGATTTACACACCATGTCTTCACTTAAAATTAACCTGCAAAAAAACATCTGCAGATCTCCAGCTGGACTACTCCTTGACCGACGACTTCTGCCGGAACCACTTCCTGGTGGGCCTGCTCCTGCGGGAGGTGGGAGCGGCGCTCCAGGAGTACAGAGACGTCCGCCACATCGCCATCCAGGTCCTCAAAGGGCTGATGATCAAACACACGTTCGACGACCGCTACGCCACTAAAGTAAGCCCCGCTCGAACGCCTTCGAACCTCCCGAAGTTTTTGCTGAGCTGGGATCCTTTTTTTTGTCAGAGCCAGCAGGCCAGGCTGGCCACTCTCTACCTGCCTCTGTTCGGCCTGCTGCAGGAAAACGTTCACCGACTGGACGTTAAGGATTCGGCTCCGCCCAGCAGCCACAATGTAAGCCTAATTGGTAGTTTGGTAAATGTGGGAGAAAGAAACTGACTTGATTGTGTTCGCCAGAACACGAGGGAGGACTCTCTGGTGGTTCCCCAGAAACCCGGAAGCTGCATAGAAAACGCTCTGCACAAAGACGTGTTCGGGGTGATCTCTGGAACAGGTGAGCGCTCTCCTACCCTTTTGGACCGCCGTCAACGAGACATCTAATGAAGTCATAACTGCTGTGTTCTTCAGCGTCTCCTCACAGCTCCACCCCCAACGTGAGCTCCGTCCACCACGCAGACTCCAGAGGATCGCTGGCCTCCACCGACTCAGGAAACAGCCTTATGGACAAGAACAACTCTCTGGAGAAGGTAGGAAGCATCTTCACCTGCAGAACTGCTCATGTGTGCTTATAGAAAGCCATTACTACAGTCATCTTTGATCTATTTAATTATTATTATGCCATTTTTAGCCTAATTTTTTTGTCTGCTTGTGATTCACAGCATTTTGAATAATTTTAAGCTCAATTTTCTTAATATATGTCTTGCATAATGAGAAAATTGCCACAAGAACATGTTAAAAACACCAAAAACACAATTTTCATCAAAATACGTCTTTCTTTGTCAGTATTTTGTTATTTTTCTCCAATTTCACTCAAAATTAAAGCAAAATTATTCCTGACTTCACATCTAAAACACTTTATTCACCTTTAACATTTGGCATGATTATAAGATGTGAAGCAACTTACTGAGATTTTATTTTTTTGCGAAGTTAATAAAAAAGAGTTGTCCTCATTTCTTCTAATGTCTTTCGAGAAATTGTGATTTTTTTAGCATCTTGTAAGTTAAGTAAACTCTTTTTACAGTACAGAACAAAAACAAAAATGATGGTTATGTTGCAGCATAGAATGAAAAAAAAAAGCTTAATTGATTCAACAAAGGAGAAATCTCTAATAAAACACCAAAACGAATATAATAAATAACACTTAAACAATACAGTTACTTTAAATAAATAAATACAAATAATTAAAATTATCACTATTATTATAAAAATGAGCCTTTGTTAGTAATAAATCATTCTTAAATGGGAGTGAACCTGTAAGGTAGAATTCTATTTTGGAGGAAATAAAGAAAAAAAAAACGGCCACCACTAGAGGGCAGCAGAGCAGCTGTTCCATGTAGTACTCCTTCTTTTCAACTAGGTGTCACTGTAATTTAGATAATCATACTATACTGATAGGTGGCTCAATACACTAATGCAGCTTAAAAATGTTGATTTATGTTGAGTTACCAAATTTTTCCATCTGGTGACAACCGAATAAGTTTAATGAAACATGTTAACAAATTACTATTTATTTTTTTTCTAAATAAATAATTTAGAAAGTTTTTTTTTGTATAATGATTCACAGAATACTATTTTATTTAATGTATTTTACATTAAAATTTGATTTTAATTAATAAATCAAATGTTTCCACACAAATCTATTTTCAACTTCCTTTTTTTTCTTCAAAATAAGAGACTTTCCAACTCTAAATAATTATTGGTTATTATTATATGGAATGAGAGTATTATAGAGTATTGCGTATAGTATAGTTAGCTTCATCAATAAATAAAATAAGGGTATTTCTTTGACTAAATGAGGAGAAAACAGCCCTTCAAAAGAAAAGTCGCTTGAACGTTTTGGGGTTTCTGAATGTTACGGTTTCACTTTAAGACTTGTTTATGATTTTCCATCACTTGCACTCTTGGATGCCGACTCGCCCCCCATCAGAAGTCCAGCGCTCCATCTCCCTGTCAGCCGGCTTTCCAATTAAACGAGAAGTTTTTGAGGAGGCACTCTGTCAATTGGCCCCCGCTCCTCCTCCACCCGAAGGAGGAGCAAGCTCCGCCCCCAAAGCGGGCCACGATGGACTTCTCCCTCCTTGCCGTGCCCCTGCCGGATGGCGGCAGGAGTCAGGATGGGGAGACTCCCGCACAAGTACCCCTTACAACCCCCTCCTCCATCACTTCTGGGTCATACTTGTACAGAGTTCAGACCGATTCCTAAAAAAGATTTCCACCATGACACTAAATGAGAAAGAAATCTGTACAATAATATCCAGAGTTTTGTCTTCTGAGTGTCCCACTTCAGGGAGTTTGGCAGTTTCCATTTCTCTCTTAAAGCCTGCAGACTTTTCTCCTCCTTTTGGTTGACGTTTCTCTGAAGTGTGACTTCCAGAGATGTCTGTGCTGCTACTAAAAGCTTTTATTTTGTTGTTTCCTGTTTCATCTGCACGGTCGTGGCTCAGCAGAACCAGAGCGCATCGACTGCTGGAAGCGCCGTGCTGCGCAGCGACAAGCTAGACCGAGACGAAATCAAAAACCTCCTCATGTGCTTCCTGCACATCCTCAAGAGCATGTCAGAGGGTGAGTGTTTATCGCTCTCCACAACAAGGTGACGATTTTTTAAATATTTTTACTCTAAGCTTCAATTCTGTTTTCTTCAGAGGCTCTTTTTACCTACTGGAACAAAGCCTGTCCTTCAGAGTTGATGGACTACTTCACATTACTGGAGTAAGTGCCGTTTCTTTGGTTTGGTGTGACTTTTTCATGTAGCTGAAGGTTAAAAAAAAAGCAAAGTTTTTTACTATTTTTTACTTTTATGAAATAATTTACCAAACTGTGTTTTGGTGAGCTTCAATTACATCTGAGAATCAAAGTTTCATACATCTATGAAAAGATATACATCTCTATTTTGGAATGTTTAGGTTTTTTTTGTTTGTTTTAATTGCAGTAATATTTAAAAAGAACATTTCATGACTCAAATACGAGTACTGTAGTTTCCAAGGTATTAGTCTCATCAGAGTACAAGTCTTTGGCCGAATCTGAATTCTGTCCCTATGGCTTCTCCCTACCACTACATGTAGCCCTCCAAACAGAGAGCTATGGAAAAATAGTGTCTTCAAGTCAGTAAGTCTCACTGCAGTGCAAGTCTCTCTGGAAAATGAATCTTTCTGGAGTATAAGTCTCATAGAAAAACAAGTCTCTCTGGAGCACAAGTCTCTCCGGAGTACAGGTCATTCCAGGATACAAGTCTATCCGGAGTACAAGTATCTCCAGTGTACAAGTCTCTCCAATCTACAAGTCTCTCTGGTGTACAAGTCTCTTCAGAGTACAAGTCTCTCCGATGTACAAGTATCTCTGGTATATAAGTCTCTCTGGAGTGCAAGTCTCTCCAGAGTACAAGTCTCACCTGAGTACAGCTCTATCCAGGGTACAAGTCTCACTGAGTACAAGTCTCACTGGAGTACAAGTCTCTCCAGGGTAAAAGTGTCTCTGGAGTACAAGTACCTCCGGTGAACAAGTCTCGCCGGAGTATAAGTCTCTCTGAAGTAGAAGTCTCTCCAGGGTACAAGTCTCACCGGAGTACAGGTCTCACCGGAGTATAAGTCTCTCCAGGGTACAAGTCTCACTGAGTACAGGTCTCACTGGAGTACAAGTCTCTCTAGGGTAAAAGTCTCTCGAACTACAAGTATCTCCAATGTACAAGTCTCACCAGAGTATAAGTCTCTCCGGAGTATAAGTCTCTCCAGGGTTCAAGTCTCTCTGGAGTACATGTATCTCCGGTTCACAAGTCTCCCCAGAGTATAACTCTCACCAGAAAGACTTGTACTTTGGAGTATAACTCTCGCCGAAGTACAAGGCTCTCAGGAGTACAAGTCTCTGTGAGGTACAAGTCTCTCCGGAGTACATGTATCTCCGGTTCACAAGTCTCCCCAGAGTATAACTCTCACCAGAAAGACTTGTACTTTGGAGTATAACTCTCGCCGAAGTACAAGGCTCTCCGTAGTACAAGTCTCACCAGAAAGACTTATACTCCGTAGTACAAGTCTCACCAGAAAGACTTATACTCCGTAGTACAAGTCTCACCAGAAGGACTTATACTCCGTAGTACAAGTCTCACCAGAAGGACTTATACTCCGTAGTACAAGTCTCACCAGAAGGACTTATACTCCGTAGTACAAGTCTCACCAGAAAGACTTGTACTCCGTAGTACAAGTCTCACCAGAAAGACTTATACTCCGTAGTACAAGTCTCACCAGAAAGACTTGTACTCCGTAGTACAAGTCTCACTAGAAAAACTTATACTCTTGAGTACAAGTCTCACCAGAAAGCCTTATACTCCGGAGTACAAGTCTCTCTGGAGCACAAGTTACAGGAGGCAAAATAAAAAGAGGAAAAAAAGACCATAAAAAAGAAGAAAAAAACATATATGTGTTGCTCTGGAGTATAAATCACACAACTTTGGAAAAAACTGAGACTTATACTCCAGAATATTTGTTATATAAAATGGTTTTTATTTTATTTATATTTTAAAAAAAAATAAATTTATTATATAATTTTTTGTCTAATATCTTACCATATTCATCCTTTAAGTTAATAAAATTTTCGTTTTTTTTGTTAAATGCAGCATAATATTTTAAATTGTAAAGTAGTGTACACTTACTGTATATTTACTGTACTGTATAATACGGTACGTTTTTACTAGAAGAAATATCTCAAAGTCCCACTCCGATTCATTGTTTGATCTATCGTAAAGCGTTCCCAGTGCTCTTTTCATTTTGATGTATCGAGCAACCCCGCCCCCCCCTCCCCCTCCCTTTTGCTGAGAGCTCTCTGTTTACACGTTGTATTTTCTTCTCCTGATTCACAACAATTTGAAAAAAGAATCACTCAGAAATGCATTTGAAAG
>NC_050513.1:10704575-10708975 GCF_002922805.2 Oryzias melastigma | reverse complement strand
CTGATTCACAACAATTTGAATACAGAATCTCTCAGAATTGCATTTTAAAGGTCAATTTTCTCTATTTATGTCAGAAACATTCCACAAGAACATGTTAAAATGTGTTTTCTACGATCTGATCTCTGATCTCCTCCTGCAGGATCTGCCTCCACCAGTTCAGATACATGGGGAAGAGATTCATCTCCAGGTTAGAGTCCTCCTCGTCCCATGAACCTTTCTCTCCTTTAATCACTCTTTGGTGCAATAATACGACTGACATCTGCACGGAAATGCTGTTAACCTTCGGCTTCCGCCCTCTTCTCTTATCTGTAACCCTGCTGGCACGTTTTCTTGTGAGTAACGGTGCAGCTTAAGGCCCCCCCCTTCCCCTTGCTTTGGTAAGACACTCCAATCTGCTTGTGCTGAAATAACTGCATGTCTTTGAATTAAATAAGAAAAACTGCTCTAGTTTACTGTTCCTCCTCTTGACCGGTTTCTGATGTTCCCTCAGGATCCAGGAGGGCGGCGGGCCTGTGGCTGCAGACAGGAAGTCTCTCACTCTGCCTGTTTCTCGCAACAGAAGCGGGATGCTGCACGCTCGCCTGCAGCAGCTGGGAGGCCTGGACAGCAGCGCTCACACCATCAACAACAGTAATCGTCATAATAATTATCGCTTTCCTGCAAAAAGAAATATAATACTGCACTGACCCCTAGTGGTGGTCATAAAAACTGCAGGAAGACGCGTCAAGCTGTGCTTTTGTGCTCCCAGTGTACACCCATTCAGAAGCAGATGTGAACAGCTGGTGTCTGCTGGAGGCCAACGTGTCCACAGAGGTCTGTCTGACGGTGCTGGACACCCTGAGCGTCTTCATCATGGGATTCAAGGTTTGAGCCGTCAAAGCCTCCGGCGTCCCTCAGGGCAGGTACTCAGTGCCGCTGTGCTTTCAGACCCAGCTGAACTCCGATCTCGGCCACAACCCCCTGATGAAGAAGGTCTTCCAGGTGCACCTGTGCTTCCTGCAGATCCCTCAGTCGGAGGTGGCCCTCAAACAAGTCTTCACCTCTCTCAGGACCTTCATTTACAAGGTGAAAAAGGAAAAAATCTTATGTAAGTCGTACTTTTAGCAGAAAAGTGCGACGTTTCTGAACAAACAACCAAACGACGGTCTCATTTTTGACCCATGTTTGTGTTTTCTTCCACTTTTTCGACATGTGTCAAATTCACGTCCTTTGTTTTGACGCTCGACAAACTGTCGTGTGCTGCATCAGTGTCAATTCGTGCTAAAATTTGCATTTGATGCCTCTATATTCACGCAAGTCAAGTTTGCATCTGCTGTCTCTATCTCAATGTGTGTAAAAAATCGCGTATGTTGCTCTATTTCTAAATGTGAATTAAAATTTGCATTTGCTGTTCTATTTTTCAATGTGTGTTAAAATTCTTGTTTGCTGCTCTATTTTTTATATACATTTAAAATGGCGTTTGCTGCTCTATTTTTTGATGTATGTTAAAATTCTCCGCTCTATTCGCCGCTCTATTTTTTAAAATGTGTTCAAATTCTCAGTTGCTGTTTTATTTTTTTAACGTATGTTAAAAAATTCTTGTTTAAAAAAAATTCTTGTTTACCGCTCTGTTTTTCAATTTGTAATAACATTCTCATTTGCCACTCTATTTTTTATATACATTAAAATGAGAGTTTGCCGCTCTAATTTTTTAATGTGTGTTAAAATTCTTGTTTGCTGCTCTATTTTTATATACATTAAAAATGGCGTTTGCTGCTCTATTTTTTGATGTATGTTAAAATTCTCCGCTCTATTCGCCGCTCTTCTTTTCAAAATGTGTTCAAATTCTCAGTTGCCGTTTTATTTTTTTAATGTATGTTACAAATTCTCGTTTCCTGGTCCATTTTTTAATGAACGTAAAAAATCTTGTTTGCCGCTCTATTTTTTTTTATAAACATTAAAATTAGAGTTTGTCGTTCAATTTTTTAATGAACGTTTTTAATGAAAATTCTCATTTGCCACTATATTTTTTATAAACATAAAAAAGAAATTGGCGTTTGCTGCTCTATTTTTCAATGTGTGTTAAAATTCTTGTTTGCCGCTCTTTTCTTTAATGTACATTAAAATTAGCGTTTGCCTCTTAATTTTTTTAATGTAGGTTAAAATTCTTGTTTGCCGTTTTATTTTTTTAATGTGTGTTAAAATTCCTGTTAGCTGCTCTTTTTTTTAATGTACATTAAAATTCTTGTTTGCTGTTCTTTTTTTTTAAATGTACATTAAAATTAGCGTTTGCCACTTTATTTTTTTAATGTACGTTTACATTTCCTCTTTTTTTTAACGCAAGTCAAGTTCACGTCTGCTGCCTCTTGTTTGACGTGCGTTTAATTCTCACCGTCGCCCCTTTTTGACAAAAATCTAATTTCCATCCGGTGTATTTTTTGCCTCGGTTCACTTTCAGAAAATCAAAGAATATATGAGCCTATAATATATTTCTATAACATCTTATATAAGTCGCACCTCTGTCTTATCTATGCAATAAACTGCGACTTATCCTTAAATACAATGCTCTTTGAGATTCTTGAACAAAATAAACATTTTTTGTGATCTATAAAAAAAATTTCGAGTGACCCCCAAATGTGCGTTCTTTTGTCCTCCAGTTCCCGTGTACATTCTTTGACGGCCGCGCCGACATGTGCGCTTGCCTCTGCTACGAAATCCTCAAATGCTGCAACTCCAAGCTGAGCTCCATCCGCAGCGACGCCGCCCACCTCCTCTACTTCCTCATGAAGAGCAACTTTGACTACACCGGCCGCAAGTCCTTCGTGCGGACTCACCTGCAGGTACTCGCATCTACCCAAGTCCGTCAATGCTGCCGCTTTTGACTTAAATCTGTTTAACAAAACTCTACCTCAGGTGGTGATCGCCGTCAGTCAGCTGATCGCGGACGTCATTGGAATCGGGAGTACGCGCTTCCAGCAGTCTCTCTCCATCGTCAACAACTGTGCCAACAGCGACAAGAACATAAAGGTGAGGGCGGTGATGTTCAGGCCTAATAATAACGGCAATATTATTATTTATTGTGGCACACGTATGGCGATACGTATCGTATCGCCAGAGTCTTGCCAATAAAGACCCCTATAAGTTCGTTTTTAAATCATATCAAACAATTTGTAAACTGTTTTTCTGACTAATATGGCTCAAAGTGCTTCACATAAAAACATTTTTCAATTTAAAAAAAAAAAAAGAAAAATCACAGGTTTTAATAGACTAGAAACTAGTCGAAAATACTTTTGTGTTAAAAAAAAAGTCTCTTTCTGCATTGTGCTTTGGAGCATCAGCTGTTACTAAAATTGATAAAACAGTGAATTGATGTATTTTCCAAATAAAAAAGATGCCTTACCATCATTTGACAACTTCAGGTTTAGGATTCTGCATTATGATTTTCCTCTATGTTGCCATGGAAATATAAAAAGTTAATTTCCCTCGCAAAAGGAATAGTAATGCTAGACTTTTATTTCAAAAGCTTCAAATTAGATGTTTGAATTTTAAAGCTTAAAGCTAAAAAGTTATAGTGGTTCCAGATGAAATTGGGAACTTGGAGCAAATCATTGACTTCCGTAATGAAACCCGTTAGCAATTAAAAAATGAAAAAAAAGTGGCCTATAGGGGGTATTCTTCCAGCAAACCAGCTTTGATTTACCCAAATGTAACAGTCCATTTAGTCTAAAGCAGTCTAAAACAGTCTAAAGAGGCTAAATATTTTATTACAGTCAATGACTTGTATTATATTTCAAAACTGCACAAACACGTTTTAAGATGAACACGTAGCCACGTATTTACCCGTATTTGGAAAGGCTAAGATTCGATGATATCACAACCTGCCAAGATGAGCTGAAATAGTTTTCAAATCAGGCTTTGTCCGAATTCCCCCCTAATCCCTGACTACTAAAAGCCTATCGAATAAATGTGAACATTTCACAACGTTTATTTATGACTCCACTGTGTTCTGATGATGAAAATGTGGATGGTTCATTCAAATTCTACATTTAAACATGTTTTTTGTTTGAAATTGTTCAACCGCAATGCATTGTGGTTAGGGCTGCCACGATTATTCGACTAATTGACTATTAAAGTAGTCGACGACTAATTTAATAGTCGATTAATCGTCACTTGAAAAACTAGTAAAATTGAAAGCTATATTGGCTTTATGCTAGTTTTTTTTTTTTACTATTTTGACATTTATTTCAGTTTTTTAGGCTAATTTGGAGTTTAGCTAACAGTTCAGTTACATGCTAGCTGTTTTGGCTAACTTAAGCTTTTTTTTGTTTTTTTAAGGCTGTTTTGAAATTTGGCTAATATTTTAACTACATACTAGCTGTTTTGGCTAGTTTAGATTTTTTTTTTTCGATGTTTTTAGGGTA
>NC_050513.1:10692797-10703139 GCF_002922805.2 Oryzias melastigma | reverse complement strand
CGTTCCCGTCCGACGTGAAGGACTTGACCAAGCGCATCAGGACGGTGCTGATGGCCACCGAGCAGATGAAGGACCACGAGAACGACCCGGAGATGCTGGTGGACCTCCAGTACAGCTTGGCCAAGTCCTACACCAGCACCCCGGAGCTGCGTAAGACCTGGCTGGACAGCATGTCCCGCATCCACAACAAGAACAGCGACCTGTCAGAGGTACTTCTATTCACCAAACTTGAATAAAAGCCCCTCTAAAGTTCAACCCGCCCCTCACCTGCGATCATCTTCTCCACCTGCAGGCGGCCATGTGTTACGTTCATGTTGCAGCTCTGGTGGCTGAGTACCTGTGGAGAAAAGGTGAGTATAGCTAATTGTTATCTAACCGTTAAAGCTACAGCCTGATGATTTTATGAGCTTCATTTACGGGGGGGCTGTAAAATGATTCACTGGTAAATATTTTTCACAGGAACAGCCATTACCTAGAATGATTAATGAAATTGTTTTGCAGTGGGGACAAATAAAACGTTTCTTCCTGTTTGTTTGGTCTAGTTTAAGTGTTTGACTTAGACTAAAACTTTTAGGTTTAACATGTAAACAGAAAAAAAATCACCAACAAAACATAAAGTAATCTAAAAAGTTAAACGTCACACATCTTTATCTGACACGCTCGGGACAGTTCAAGGTTCTTCTTGTGTGAAAAAACTCGCCGACGCTGCATTTTGAAGATAAATACTCGTCATTTGGATATTTCCAAACATATGCGTGAGCGTTTTATGGACAGGAGTTCCTGTAGATATACTTTATTTTGTTTAACAAAGAAGTTCTGTATGTTTACACCTTTATAGATAAGCTAAAGGTTATATTTTGTAACATAGACATACAAATCTAATCAAAATCTACACTGATTTAAGGAAACAAAGCCATGAATTATTCTTAGATTGATGCTACATATTGACAATTTAAGCCTTAGTGTCAGGTGATGTAGGCTTTTGGGTCTTTAGAGAGGAGCGACTGCGCTTTAAAAGGAGCACAGGTGCGCCTTGCAGTTCCTTTGAGGGCTCCTGTGCGTTCCTTGATGTCTGATAATGCACTCTTCTAAGCGCATTATCCTGCTTATACCATGGTCACTTACAAAAGGTTTTTTTTTTTTTTTTTTACATTTCTTTGATTTAGATTTGGCATGTTTAGCGGCACTGATCTAAACTGCCCCAGCAAAGGAAAGCGGTATATAAGCTGATCGTCACGATATGTTAAATAAAGCATCAGTTCAGAGAGAAAGTTCACCTCTTACTGCTTGTTTTTGTCCAGATTAAGAAGAAAAACTTAGTTTTAAAAAAGCCTGCGTAGTGATATAAAACATGTGAGATATGATAGTTGATATTTTAGGGTATATCTGTTGTTTAAGGGTGTAATCACACTGGACTCATTTAGTTTGCTAAAACTGAACCAGAATTAGTTTCCCCCGATAATCCGGAACTACTTTTTGGTCCAAATACACGTAACCGGACCCTGGTCCGGGACCAGGAACCGCTCTCGGAGCCGTCTTTTAAGGTGGTCTCGGTTTGTTTCCAATCAAACTGAGTTGTATCAAACATTGGTATATATAGTCAGAACTCTATGGACCCTGAAGTCCAAAGCACGAGTTCTAGACTACAGTTTCTACAAGCTTCCTGTTGAGAGTTGTGAATTTGAAGTTTTTCAAAATCCTCACATTTTGATTTAAATAAAACCCCCAAATATCAAATGTTGGAATTCCTCAAATGACCACTAGAGGCTGGTTTCAGCTATTTATTTACTGACTTGTGTTAAACGGTTCACATTCTCACAGCTTGTTTACTCCCTGGTTTCTCAAACTTATATTTATTGTTGTTATTTCTGTTGTGGGGGTCAATTTTATTCAATCACATTGTTTGATTTCCAATTTTTCAATTGCTATGCCCCTTTTTATGTCAAGGGGATCTGGAGGAGTATCCCGGACGAGCCCCCAATTTGTGTTACATTGTTAAAGAATGCAACAAAAAAGTGAAAAAAAAACAAAATTAAATATACCATTAACTCAAAAACTCTCACAAGCAAACTCAGGCTGGAAATAAGATTTATACATTTATTTATTTGTATGATGTGTTTGAAGGCTAAGCTGGAGGTCCTCGTCCAATCAGGTGCTCCAGACAATTTGGGCACAATTTGCTAAGAAAATCTGGGAGATTCCAATAAAAACTTGGGGGTGGTTTGAGGGGTGGAGTTTTTTTGTGGGTCTGTTTTGTCATCAGACACATTCTTGTACCGTCAAGATAAAAATAAAGTGTGTCCTTTTTGGTAGGGATGTTCAGGCAGGGCTGCTCCGCTTTCCGGGTCATCACTCCCAACATCGACGAAGAGGCGGCCATGATGGAGGACGTGGGGATGCAGGACGTTCACTTCAACGAGGTCTCACCAAGTTCCATTTTTTTTTTTTTTTACGATTATACAATAATGCCTGAAGTTCTACCATTTTTTTTATGAGTTTTATTCAAATATGTTGACACTTTTCTCGAATTGGTCACCATAAACGTTCTGTGTCATCTCCTAAAAACCCAGATTTGGGAGTTTCTAATACTCAAAGATGAAAGTGCCTCCTTGTGTCTTTAGGAGGTCCTCATGGAGCTGCTGGAGGAGTGTGCTGACGGGCTTTGGAAGGCGGAGCGTTATGAGCTCATTGCTGATGTTTATAAGCTTATTATTCCCATTTATGAACAGCGCAGAGACTTTGAGGTAATCGGAATTAACCGATAATCTGTTTTTACTTGAAATATCCATTTTTTTTAGTTTAGCGACAGAATTGGCTAAATAAAATTGTTGTTTTCTACAATTTAGATACAATTTCAAATGAAATCCGAATATTTTTTTTTATTTTATTAATTGTTATCTAAGTAGAATTGCAGGTTTTTAAGGTCCATTAAGTCTCAGTTTTGTAGCTTTCTTTAAAATTGTTGATAAAGGTTTTGTCATCCTGGTGGACTCATAAAGCAATTATACATTTGTAAGAGAAAGTGCTTTACATAGTTTGTTTAAAAAAATAAATATAAAAGCAACCACTTAAAAGCCCTCAATACAGTAAAAAAGTAGTGGGCCTAAAGTTGATCCATGGGGAACCCCAAACTTGATTTCACAGGCTTTTTTGAGCAAAAATGTTGTGAGATAGAAATAGTATCTTCTCAGCCTCTTAATATAAGGATTGTCTCTGTATTGTGGTTTGTAATAAAATCAAATTAACACTTTTCAACAACTTTTTTTTATTTTAAAAACGTATTTATTGGATGAAAACGTCATGTTAAACTTCATGTTAAAATGGGTACTGGTTGATACTTATCAAGAATGTTTGGATCTAAATTGGGTCAAACATGTATGATAAGAAAAATGCACTTCTTTTAAGTATTTAAGATAAAAAAAAGACAATTTGTTTAAAAGTGATGTGGATTTTGAGTCTAACAGGAAGATGATTGACTATATTAATTTAAATTTTTTTTTTTTTTTGCTCCAGAAATTAACACATCTGTATGACACGCTGCACCGTGCCTACACAAAGGTCATGGAGGTGATGCACTCCGGCAAGAGGCTGCTGGGCACGTTTTTCCGAGTGGCGTTCTTCGGACAGGTAAACCGCCAAAAACATTACTTTTTTTACTCCAGTGTTGACGTTCTTTGAATTACCGTAACTCAACAACTGTTTACTCAAACAAGGTAAATATTCTGAAATATAGAAAAGCATTTTTTTTGTTTACGAAATCAGTGTAAGCCGCATTGCTTTAGAATCCGTGTAAATTACGTTAATAAAGTAAAACAGTCAAATAGTTACGGTAGTTTAGTTTAAAGCTAACAATGGTTAAGATATGCATTTTACATGCAGTTTACCCATGGATCGATTAGTCGACTAATCCGAAAACGTAATTAGTCAATAATTAAAATAATCATTTGCAACATCCCTATTGCTGTGATACATGTACAACTGAGTTTTCCAAGTTACACTCTAAAAAAGTTCCTATACACTTTTGAGATACATTGCGATATGTATTGCATCGCGATACCTATTGCATCGCCAGATTCTTGCCAACACACACCCCTAGTTCAAATTTTGAGTTCTTAGGTCGATGCATCAATTCCAATTTTAGGAGGTTAATGTTATTGTTTTTTTTGGTTTGTGGAGTAGATAAACATTGACTGATACATACACATGAACTGTCCTTACTAAACTTTTTAATGGAAATGTCTCCTCTTTCCCCGCCTCCCCAAGGCTGCGGTAAGTGTGGACACATGTCAAACTCTCTATTTTTATATCTTTCTTTCTAAATTAAAGTCACTATTCAAGTTTTAGATTTTTATGTCTTTTTTTTTTTCGTGTTCTCAGGAACACAAGAAGATTTTTGTATTCATTCTAATTATGTTTTTCTGTTTTTATTCAAATTATGTTCTATAGATTTTGATTGTGTTCTTTTATTTTGAAAAGATCTTAGTTTTGATCTGCGTCCTCTGTTGTGCAGCCAATCAGATCCCTGCTTGCATGAATGAACTTTGTAGAAAAAGCTGTGATATTTGTGTGCTTATTTATGCTTAACACTTATCAAATGTTTAAAAATTTGGATAATGTCTATTCTTTATATATCTGGTGAGTTTTAATACATTTTAATTTGGCTGCAGTTTGTAGTTTTGACGCTAGATGGCGCCAGTGTCCCTTTAATTTCACTTTTGATGCAAACATTGATTGTTGTTCGTTTATGTACAACAGGGTTTCTTCGAGGATGAAGACGGGAAAGAGTACATCTACAAGGAGCCAAAGTTCACGCCTCTATCGGAAATTTCCCAGCGGCTCCTGAAGCTCTACTCCGATAAATTCGGCCAGGAGAACGTCAAAATCATTCAGGACTCTGGGAAGGTGCAACCAAATTAGTCGAGTGTATTTTTTTAGAAACAATAAGGCCCCAAAACGAGTCGTCTCATTTGTTCGCCACACAGGTGAATCCCAAAGACCTGGACTCCAAGTACGCCTACATCCAGGTGACTCACGTGACCCCCTACCTGGACGACAAGGAGCTGGAGGACAGGAAGACGGACTTCGAGAAGAGCCACAACATCAGGCGCTTCGTGTTCGAGACGCCGTTCACCGTTTCAGGGAAGAAGCAGGGGGGAGTGGAGGAGCAGTGCAAGCGGCGCACCGTTCTAACAAGTACGTCTTCCTTTCTTGACTTTTTCAGGAAATTGGACCAACCAGGTTTAGAGATTAGAATAATCTAATATTATAGTCTGGGACCCTTCCATCAGAAAGATCTTTAAATTGAAGTAATTTAGGAAAGACTGTTGTCCTTTCAACATAGATGCTGTAATTTCAAAGAAAAAATAGAATACTGGCATTGACTCCATCTTAATATTTGGCTGCTAAACTCTTTGTCATCAATGAAATCCTCAAAATGTTTCTTCTATCCATCTATAAACTTCTCAGGTTCTCTTGTAGTTCCTTTGCAATATGCCCACGCTCTTGAACGTTTGCAGGGTTCCTTTCTCCAGGGACACATTTCTTGGATTGAGTTCAGGACTCATAAACCAAAATGATCATTCATTGGCTAATTCATGTCACATGTGTGAAAGGAATTCATGATCCTCATTTGGGATTTGTAACAGTTTTGGGTGCCAATGCCGTTGACCTTACTCGTGATGTTTATGTTTTTTTTTAGTATTTCTCGATGCAGTAGTGCATCCAAATAACATTCATTTAAAAATATATATATATATTTATTAATTTTGTAAATTATTTGTTTTATTTTTAATCAATTTATTATTTGTTGGTTTTTTAATCATTTTTAAAAATATATTTATTTATGAAAAAAAAAAAAAATCATTGCCAGAATTTTTAAATTTAATATTTGTACATTAAGCATTATTTTTCTTTTTTTATAGACATTTTTTATTATATTTTTTATTTTTGTGAATTATTTATGTTTTCTTTTTTTTCATTTATTTATTTTAGTTTTGAAAATAAATAAATAAACAAAAAACTCTCAGAATTCTGAAATGTAATATTTTTACATTTTTTATATTTTTATTAATTTATTTTTTTATGACGTTTTTATTTATTTATTAATTGTATCTTAATTTATATATAAATGTACAATTTATGTTTTGACTAAATTAGTTATGTCTTATTTTTAATTGATGTATTTATTTATCATTGTTTTTATCTTTTTTTGTTTATTTATATATTTTATTTTTCAAAATAAATAAATTAAAAAAATGTGCCAGAATTCTAAAATTTACATTCGTACAGTAACCAATGGTTTATTCGTTTTTGGAATTTATATATTTATTTATTTTATTTTTTGTTAAATATTTTTTTTTTAGTTTTATATTTATTTAACATATTTAATAAACAAAAAAATCAAAGACATTGGTTGAATTCTAAAATTCCCCATTTGTACGGTATCCAGTGGTTTATTATTAGTGGTAGTTTTATTTAGTTCTGCCACACACTCTGCATTTTCTGTTGTTGTTTTTGATTGCACACATACGTTTGTTTGTTTTCTCCCAGATAAATATTAAAATGATTTGTTCCGCCTTCAGCTGCATCTCAAGGTTCAGGTCTTATCTTGTTTCGTTTTGCTGACCTGGCCGTCAGCGTGACTGTTTACATGTATCCGTCTTCATATCTTCTTTATGAACGGCTCCACGTATTATTACTCGTATCAGCGTCTATGTGTTAAGATTCCACTTCTGCTGACTCACTCCCGGTCCTCCGTCCAGCCACCCACTGCTTCCCGTACGTCAAGAAGCGCATCCCCGTCATGTACCAGCACCAGACCGACCTGAGCCCCATCGAGGTGGCCATCGACGAGATGAGCTGCAAGGTGGCCGAGCTGCGCCTGCTGTGCTCCGCCTCCGAGGTGGACATGATCCGGCTGCAGCTCAAGCTGCAGGGCAGCATCAGCGTTCAGGTATAGGGAGCACCGGCGCCGCTCGCCAACATGGTTCTTGAGGGGTCTAAGCTCACCTCTCTTCCAGGTGAACGCCGGTCCTCTCGCCTACGCCAGAGCCTTTCTGGATGATAGCAGTGCCAAAAAATACCCCGACAATAAGGTCAAGCAGTTAAAGGAGGTGTTCAGGTACTGATTTCTGCTCTGCAGCACGTAGAAGGCTCTACACCAGTAACACCAATCACACATCCTTCTGTAGGCAATTCGTAGACGCCTGTGGTCACGCGCTGGGCGTCAACGAACGACTGATTAAAGAAGACCAGCAGGAGTACCACGATGAGATGAAGGCCAACTACCGGGACCTGACCCGAGAGCTGTCTAACATCATGCATGAACAGGTGTGCTCTCTGATTTTAGAGATGTTCATGTATGAACACTTCCTGTTTACTAACCCTGTTTTTTATCTTCTGCTCTCCTTGTGCTGGACTGAACAGATCGGATGGTAAAGCTCATTCAGTTACTGTACATATCATTAAACCGCATCTCTCCTTCTTAACCCTTTAACGTTGGAGATGTAACCAGGGACGCCGGAATTTGACTTATCGTAACTCGCGATCAAAGTGAATCAAAGTGTTTTCTGAATCCAATGGATCTTGGTTCATTGCATAAACCAGGGGTCATCAGAAAAGTCCTTAGAAACAGTTGCTAGGCCTATAAGTCGCAGATGCCAAAAAAAATGTATGTAAAAATCACAATTAAGTTGCACTTTTGGGAGAAATTGATTTAACAAAAACGGTAACAAGAACAGACTTTTAATCTTGAAAGCCAAATCATAACATAGGAATATCTATCAATCGAGGTCTGAATTTGTGCATGCTTCACTTCCGTAACCATATTCATCAAAAAGAGGAGGAATATAGTATATTAGCGCAACATATGAACAATTATCCTAATAACCGAAGCATAAAGAACGCTTTGTATCAATAAAAATCTTTAAACCCATTACATTTTTCTTCCTCTGTGTGCCTTTTGGACAATTCCATCAAGCACAACGCACTAGGGGTGTGTATGGCAAAGAGTCAGGCGATACAATATGTATCAATACATGTCTTGATACTATATGTATCATGATACGTGTCTCAGGATATCATACGTATCTATCGATACAATATGTATCACGATACCTGTCACTCAATGCGTATCTCAATATGTGTTTCTTGATACACTTCCCAATACATGCCTCAAGGCATGATACTTATCTCGATACGTGTCTCTTGAAACGTATCACGATATGTGTCTCAAGGTATGATATGTATCTCGATGCGTATCACATTGTATGATGCGTATCTCATTACGTGTCTCTTGATACATATCCTGATAAGTGTCTCACGATACGATACGTGTCTCTTGATACGATACGTATTCCGATATGCGTCTCACTGTAAGATACGTATCACGATACGCGTCTCTTGATACAATACGTATTCCGATATGTGTCTCACTGTAAGATACGTATCCCAATACGTGTCTCTTAATAGGTATCACGATACGCGTCTCACTGTAAGATACGTATCACGATACGCGTCTCTTGATACAATACGTATTCCGATACGTGTCTCACGGTATGATACATATCTTGATACGTGTCTCTTGATACTTATCATGAAATGTGTTTCACGATACGATACGTATCTCAATACATATTCCGATACGTGTCTCATGGTATGATACATATCTCGATACGTTTCTCACAGTACGATGCATATCTCAATACGTGTCTCTTGATAAGTATCACAACATGTGTTTCTCAATATGATACGCACACAACGGTCTTACGGTATGATACGTATCTCGATACGTGTCACTCGATGCATGTCTCCTGATACGATAGATATCACGATATATCCCACTGTACAATTAAAAAAATTCCTCTTTTGTTATGATTTTTTTTAAAAACTGTGAATATTAATACACGTGTCTTTCATTGTTATAAAATGCTAAAATTATTTTTATTTAATGATCACAACATTAAGCGTTGCAACTGTAATTCATATACAAGTTGCTTTATCCCACAAATTCACGATGCTTTATTTTTTGTTAAATTAAGAAATATTTATTTTTAAAGTTAACAGTCAGTATTGTCTGATTTCCACAACAAAATCATTTTGAATATGTATAAATGGATAAATCTAGGATTTAAATTGTTAAGGGGCCTAACCAGGATGGAAAACAAAAGTAAGACGCTGAAGGAGGCTCATAAATAATTATTGAAATTAAATTGATGCTATTATCACCAAGCAAAATATCGCGATATATATCGCCAAATTGATTTCCCCCTACAACATTCGACTTCTGTTTTGCTGTCAGTATTAAATACTAACACACACACCTACAGTGCCCTCTAGTGGTTGTTAGTGGGAACATGATTACCAAAGAGCCTATTAAATTTAAAACGAAAATCACATTTAAGTATCACCTGATTATACGTCAAAATCTTCCAAATAAACGTTATAAAGATTTGTCAAACTGAATACATTCTGTACAGCCAATCAGGACACAGAATGCAATATACTGGGAAAAAACATGCAAATTTGCACTAAAAAAAACAGCAAGACTGCAAAACGGGAACTGCAATATAGTGAGGGAACTGTATTTTTAAAAAAATACTCCTCCAAACTGATTGATTCAGTGTTTTCTGACAGTTTTTACTGATTTTCTTTCCAGATAAACCCAATCGAAGAGGGTTCCAGGAATACTCTGAACAACTCCATGGGTATCTTCAATGCCATCAGTGGCACACCAAGCCCCCACGGCTCCACCACCATTCTCTGACTGCGTTTTACTCCAGTTTAGAACACACATCCCCAGTACCTGAAGAGTCAATCAGGTTTTTTTTCTTTTTTAAAGACTCAAACTAAAATTGCCACTATTTTTTGCTCTATTTTCTCCCAGTTTCTTGGCATCGGCTGAAAAAAGTTGGTGTTTCCTATGGAGACCACAGTTTTGAATTCAGTGGCAGTTTTGTTGTTTTTAAATGAAGTACCAATCCAGACTGACAACTTCAAATATGTTTTTGTTTGTCCAAAACTATTTCCTTTAGAAGCGATTAAAACACTCCCATTCATTTAAAGAGGTAAACCGCTAAATATTTAAAAAAAAAACTGATTTTTTTCTTCCTATTTTCCACTGGGGCTCAATTTTAACATCAGATGCATTTATTTTAGCTAGTTTAATAGAAAAAAATATGTTTTTTTTTAACTTACTGGACCTAAATGCCAAGAGAGCCACAGTGTTTTTACCGTGTTTTATGAAAAGAAAGCGTGTGCAATATTTTCTATTGTATTATTATTATTATTATACAGCACAACGGATCATTCCTGCCAAAGAAAGTAGAAAACGGTTGTGCAATCC
>NC_050513.1:10635828-10692630 GCF_002922805.2 Oryzias melastigma | reverse complement strand
TTTAATTTGAAAAGTCCATTTTGGGATACCAAAATAAAATACTCTTTGACATAAAAGATAAAGAGCATAATACATCAAACACTAACTTTGAAAAAAATTGAATGTAAAA
Organism: Oryzias melastigma; assembly: GCF_002922805.2. Lineage (NCBI taxonomy): Eukaryota > Metazoa > Chordata > Actinopteri > Beloniformes > Adrianichthyidae > Oryzias > Oryzias melastigma. The sequence goes on along the minus strand of NC_050513.1, from coordinate 10,692,521 downwards.
TTTGAATCAGGCAGAAGGTGATACATATTAAAAAGTAGAGAGCAGAGGATAGAGCCTTGGAGGACTCCTAATGTGATTGGAGAGGGGTGGAATTGAAAGGATTTTAGCTGAATGAACTGAAAACTCAGAAATTTAAAAGTAGAACCGTTAACAGTGGGAAGATATTTATAGAGCCAATCTTTTGTATGTTTATGTGGTATAGAAGCAGGTTAGTTTAACCTGTTCGGATAGACAATCTGGTAACAGTAAAGCATTAAAAACGAATGATGTTCTATTGTATTTCACTAAGGAAATTCACTTTTTTTTCATTTTTCCAATAGTTTACCTGCTAATCCTAATCTCACATCCTTTCACCAGGTCAGGTGGCCTTTCTAATCCTTTCTTAATGCACACAGGTAGACAGAGTGGTAGCAGTAAATGGAGATAAACTGTTATCTAAGTGTAATCCAGGAAGGCCTGAAGCTGCACCTCATTTCAAACCATTCCAATGTTTGCCGAGTTTCTCGACTGACAGCACGTGGCATCGTCATTGCATCTGTTGCCAGGAAATAATCTCCCAGGTATGTCTCCATCGCCTCCGTAGATCTATAGCTATTTTTAATGACTTAACTTTACGCTCCATGTTTATTTATTACATTCAAGATATTTTTTTCATTGCTCAAGACAAACTGAAAAAACAAGACTTTAACATATGAAAAAAGGCAAAATAGTATATGGACAGATGAAACAAAAATGGATTTCTTCGGAGAGAACACACTATGCTATGTGTAGAAAACATCAAAAACTTCATCCCAACTGTAAAACACGGCGGAGGAAGTATCATGGTTTGGGGCTGCTTTGCTGCCTCTGAGCCTAGAGGTGACAGAAAAATGAATTCCCGGGTTTAACAGACTAATTTCCCGGAAAACTCAAGACCATCTGTTTGCCAGCAGAGGATGGGTGATGCAAGAGGACGACGACCCCAACCATAGAAGTAAATCAACAACAGAACGGCTTAAATAGAAGAGAATACGACATCTGGAGTGGCCCAGTCAAAGTCCTGACCTCAACCCCCTTGAGATGCTGTGGCGTAACCTCTAGAGAGGAATCCACACCAAACATCCCAAGAATATCACTAAACTGGAACAGTTCTGTTCAGAGGAATCAAAGGGTTAACATATTTTTTTCTATGGACAAGATGGTCATTTCTGTATTTGTGGTCAGTGACTACTATTCAAGAACTGAACTTTGACTTGTGAACAACTTTCATTTCCTTCAATTTTGCCTCAAGAACTTCCCTCTCAGATTGTTTTTTGTTAACAATATTTATTTATGACACTTGTGAACTTTTAGAAATAGGGAGTGCTCCTCCATGTGTCCTAAATACTTTTTCAAAGAACATGGGAATACTTTTTTACAACACTCAGTTTAATTTTGGTTTTAGTTGGGACTTTGTAAAGTTGGTCGAGACTTGACTAGGACTAACATCCAAAGACTTGGAATGGTGCCAAAGAGATCGACTTGGAGTCATGTCTAAAGACTTGAAACTTGACTTTTACTCATGACAAAAAATTGTGATCAATGACTTAAAATTGGCCTTAGACTCATCTCTAAAGATCTTAACCCTTGAGCTATCTGATGGGATCCAGATAACCCCACCCTTATATTGATGTGTGATCCCTCCCATGACAAAGGTGGACAGGATTTTATCAAACCATTTGCCACGGACACCAGTGAAGATAAAAAATAATTGAAAAAGAAAAGTTCAGCGTGCTGTCTTATAGGGTCCAGATGACCCCTCTTTTAAAGTAAACATGCCTAGGATAGCACAAGGGTTAAACTGACCCAGACTTGTGTCCTGAGACTTGAGACTTGACTTGGACTCATGTCTAAAGACTTTCAACTGACTTTGGACTTGTGACAAAAGACTAGAGAATAGAGTTAGACTTGTTGCCAAAGACCTGAAACTTACTTAGACTGGTGACCAAAGATTTAAAAATGGCCTTTATTATCTAAAGATTTTAAACTGACTGAGACTTGGGACCAAATACCTGATACTTGACTTGGACTCTTGTCTAATGACTTTAGACTTGACTTGGACTTGTGACAACAAAAGAAAAGAAAAATTATTTGGACTTGTTGCCAAAGACTTGAAACTGACTTGGACTTGTGACCAAAGAATTGAGAATTGACTTGGACATGTGTACAAAAACTGGATACTGACTTGGGACTAAATACCTGAGACTTGACTTTAACTCTTGTCTAATGACTTGAGACTTGAATTGGACTTGTGACAACAAAAGAATACAGAATGGATTTAGCCTTGTTGCCAAAGACATGAAACTGACTTGGACTTGTGACCAAAGACTTGAGACTTGACTTGGACATGTGTCCAAACACTGGATACTGACTTAGACTTGGGACTAAATACCTGAGACATGACTTGAACTCACGTGTAATGACTTGAGACTTGACTTGGACTTGTGACAAAAGACAAGATAATAGATTTGAACTTGTTGCCAAAGACTTGAAACTGACTTGTACTTTTGATCAAAGAATCCAGACTTTAATTGGACTCGTGTCCAAACACTGGATACTGACTTAGACTTTGGACCAAATACCTGATACTTGACTTGAACTCTTGTGTAATGACTTGATACTTGACTTGGACTTGTGGCAACAAAAGAATATAGAATAGATTTGGACTTGTTGCCAAAGACTTGAAACTGACTTGGACTTGTGACCAAAGATTTGAGACTTGACTTGGACTTGTGTCCAAACACTGAAAACTGACTTAGACTTGGAACCAAATACCCGAGGGTTGACTCATGTGTACTGTCTTGATACTTGACTTGGACTTGTGAAAAAAGACTATAGAATTGTACTTGTTTTTTCATGCTGCACTTCGAATATTTATACGTTTATTCAACAAAAACACAGAAATTGACATTTTATCATTTTTGTTTATCACATGAAGCAACTTAGATGTTGATCAGAACCTGTTTTAGTAATCCCAAAGAGTTGACATACTCTTTTTTTTCCTCGAAAACGACACAAGTTGTTTTTTTTATTTAGGCTGAAAACAGCACAATTGTAACAAAAGGATCACTGGGGGAACACTTTCAAAAAAGAATAAAAGATGGTCGTAGTGCGACTAACCTCTGCTGTTATCATCAGAGCCATCCAAGCTCATTTTTTCTGCTGATTTCCTCCTCCCCCACCGCCGCAGGTTTCCCTAAGAGTCGTAAAGTAATCAGTCGCACCCTCATGGTGGGTTTGGGTGATAAAGGTGTTGCAGCGAAGGGAAAAAACGAGGGTGACTTGCATGTCCGAAGGTGTCGGGTTCGAATCTGCAACAGTTCAACAGTCCAGCGTGGGTGGGCGGGGCCTCCACACTGGATGGAGAAGGTTACATAAGGCGGGTTTCAGCCCATTCTGGTGCCATCAGTTGTAGTGGAGGCTCGTTTCTAAATCGCTCAATTGGAGGATTGTAAGTCCAGCAGTCATGGCAGGTGAGCAGCTTTTATTATTTACTCCTTTAGTGCAGATTTACAGGTTAATAACATAAATCCTCACATACTTTTATAAAATTGTTGGTTTTTGTCTGCATCTTTAACGAGAATATTGATTTATACCTACAGAAAAAGAAGAACTGAAGAAGTCCCGCAAAAAAAGTGTAAGCTTAGATAAAAAATTTGACTTTTTGTGTCTTTAAAACCACAAAATTCTAATCATGTTCATTCCTCTCCATCAGCCTGGAGTCTGCGGTTATCCCATAAGCATCTTTTTCATTGTGATCAATGAGTTCTGCGAGCGCTTCTCCTACTATGGCATGAGAGGTGAGCCATTCCAAATCTGATCTAATTTCACTAAAACAGTTGCTGAAATTATTAAGTCAATTCATTTTTTTGTTTCTAGCTGCCTACATGGATAAAATCTCTATTTTTTAAGAGTCTAAAGTTACTTTTTTTAAAATTATGTGCTCAAAAAAATGATATAGCAACAAGAAAATGGTTAGAAAAACATTTTTTTATGTTTTTAATGGGAGTAAATGACTTAATATCCCCTAATTTTCATGTAAATTAGACATAAAATGCACTAAAACTTAAAAATGCAACAGTTTTATGAATATTTTAATATAAAATCAGTTCTGGTTTAGTTTAAGACAATTGTAATTTGATTATATGTGCAATCAATCAGTATTTTTTTTATTTCATCTTCAAAATATTTCTTCAACTAGTCATTAAAACTAAGAAAAAGTGTGACTTAAATGGATAAAAATATCAAATTACGACAAAAAGGATAATGGAGAAATAAAGTGTGACCTTTGCCCCCTCCCCCATGTGCAGCTGTGCTTGTGTTGTACTTCAAGTACTTCCTGAGATGGGACGATGACTTCGCCACCACCATCTACCACACCTTCGTGGCTCTCTGCTACCTGACGCCCATTCTCGGCGCCATCATCGCCGACTCGTGGCTCGGGAAGTTCAAGTCAGTCTTTTTGGATTTCATCCATGAATGTATTAGAGAAATATGTCTTCCATCTTTATCGTCTATGGCGCCCCGACCCTTGTCTGTCTTATCTGCACACCTGTTTCACGCCTCACTCCCTCTGCAGGACCATTGTTTACCTGTCCATCGTCTACACGCTGGGCCAGGTCGTCCTGGCCGTCAGCGCCATCCATGACATCACAGACACAAACAGGGACGGCACCCCCGACAACTTGAACCTTCACATGTGAGCTGAACGCACGCCGACACGTGACGCACGCCAGACGTCGACGGCGCCCGTAACTCTGTGCTGGTTTCTCCCCTCAGAGCGCTGTCCATGGTGGGGCTGCTCCTCATCGCTCTGGGAACTGGGGGCATCAAACCATGTGTGGCCGCTTTCGGGGGAGACCAGTTTGATGATGATCAGGTTGTTAAAATGTGTTTTTTAGCACAAACATCAAGAATATGGGGATGGGGAACAAGCAGAAGTCATTTAAAAATGTGTGTTTTCTAAAGGTATAGAAGCACCAAAAGACCAAAAATATGTACCGCAACATTTATTTATGCATTCAATTTACAGATTTTTATCACATTTTTGCATTTAATTTTATTATATTAACTCATTTTAAAATAAAAATGTATATTTTTTTATTAGTGTTAATACATTTTTTTAAAATAGATATTTTGGGTCACTTTAAAAAGTATAAATTTAAAGCCCAATCAGATAAATAAGAAGCTTATAAAAAAAATAAATTAAAAAAAAGCTTTTCTTTTTTTCTAATATTGTCACATCAAGATAGCATTGGGCCTGGTTTGACACAAGTTTTAACAAAAATGAATACATTTTCCAGTTTTGATGCATAATAAAAGTTTGGTTTGGTATTAACAAGTCTGTTCTTACACAACCATTGATTGTAAATAATTTTAAAAAACTGTTAGCAGTTCCAAAGGGGTTCTCTGCTCAAAAAAAATGCCAAATTTGTAATAAAAATGTATTTTTGCGTTTATTTTATTTTAGTATTTTATATTTTAAACATTTTATATAGTATGTAAATAGATGCAACTCTCCTAACATAACCCTTTAACACCAGAGACGTCACTGGCGACGCCTAAACAGCAAACTTTTACATACGTAAATTTTTGACCGTATATGCGATCAACATGAATCAACTGACTCTGACGTGGAGAAAAGTATTTTTTCATGTTGTCTGTGGATAAAAAAACAAAAAACGCAATACTAGCATATTGTGTAGCATACCAGTGCAAATGACAATGTACAATTTACATTGATTGCATAAGGACTTAACAACTGTAAAGTCTTCCATAGCAGCGCTAGGCTGCCTTTTCTCTTTTACTTAACCCGTTAACACTGGAGACGTCACCGGGGACAGCTAAATAGCAAAATTTTACATATGAAAATCTTAACCGTTTACGCCATAATGTAATTTTGCTAAATGTGACACAAGGAAAACCAGCATTTCATATTGACTTTGCTCCAATATAGATTACTAGCGTAAAGTGTCGGAAACCGTCGCAAATTAGCTGATTGCGTAAAAACGTCACGACTATAAAGTCTTGCGCTAGGCTACTTTTCTTTGCATCTGAATCAGCAAGAATTAATATAATTGCGCAAACAGTTGACTAGTTACGGTAATCAAAATAATGTCAACACTAGAGCTAAAGCTACAATGTTTAAGGGTTAGCCTAGCTCTCAATACCAACAATCAACTTTCTAGATCACGTGTCACAGTCAAGGCCCGGGGGCCGGATCCGGCCCTCCAAATAATTTTTATGTTATTGTTATTAATGGCTCGATGTTATCTTGCGCTTATTTTAAACTTGAATAATTTTGACAAAATACATTTTTATGGAGAGTAAAATATTGAAAGTTATTTAAGGCTTATTTATTCTGGAATATTTTTCCTGCCTGTTTTTTATTTATAGTTATGTTAAAAAGTTACATTTTTAAAGTTTTAAAAATTTAGTTTCAGTGTGTTCAATAAATGTTTATCCTGTTCGGTTTGTGACCTAAAGTGTGTTTTGGATTTTGCCCCCTGTGAGATTGAGTTTGACACCCCTGTTCTAGATAGTCGTAATTTTCTTCTTTAGTTTTTTTTAAACAGTTTTGTGCATTACTGCCATCTTGTGGCTGATGTAAACATTTTTTTAAGTACGCTAAAATCCTAATTTACTCCTTGCATACACATGATGTTGTCTTGAAATAATTCGTAAACCGCTGAATGAGTTATAGAAGCTATCGTCGTGGCAACGGTCCTCGTAAAGCTACAATCAAACCCGTGAAGTGAAAACAAAAATTTGGACTTTCTCGTCGAGCTGCTAATCGTTAAGCTTCCGCTGAGATTTGGTTCCATGTAAACACGCACTCGTGTTCAGACACAGCAATTAAAGTCTCCTCACTCAGATATCAGTCGCGCCTTATCAGCACGCCACGTTTCTCTGTTTTCATTAGTCGTTTATTAACTAATACCCACAGGGGGGAGTTCTCTGTAAGACTTTATTGCTCAGTTCAAGGTAGGGGTCAAAGATTTCTCAGTGAACCCGATGGCAATAAATGATAATCAAGTTTCGGGACGCTACCCAACATGACCCTCTTCTTATTTGATTTACTGCGTTTTTACAGGAGAAGCAAAGAGGCACCTTCTTCTCCATCTTCTACCTGTCCATCAATGCAGGCAGTCTGCTGTCCACCATCATCACACCCATCCTCAGAGGTACATCCAACGTCGAACAACTCTTAAGTACGTCTGACTGTTTCAAAGACGGTGTAATGGAGGTTGGTGTGCTGGTTTCCAGGTCAAGAATGTGGTATTTACACTCAGCAGCAGTGCTACCCGCTGGCTTTTGGAGTACCTGCTGCCCTCATGGCGGTTGCTCTAAGTAAGGACTCTAATTAACACCGGTTCCACATTTTATTCCTGTCAATGCGCACATTAATCTGTGATGTATGTGTCCAGTTGTGTTCATCGTCGGCAGTGGCATGTACAACAAAACTGCGCCACAGGGCAACGTCATGGTGAAATTCTGCAAATGCATTGGCGTATGTCCACACCTTTCAATTCAAATTAGATTAGTGGACTTGGCAGATGTTACTTGAACTTCTTTTTTCTGCTGACTTCAGTTTGCCATCAAGAACCGCTTCAGACATCGTTCTTCGCAGTACCCCAAGAGAGAGCACTGGATGGACTGGGCTGACGAGAAATACGATGTGAGGACAACACCTCTACACAAATGCACGCAATGATAGGAATCTGAGTCTAAAAGTCTCCTTCTGCTTTGGTTTAGAAACTCCTGATAGCTCAGGTGAAAATGGTGCTGAAGGTGCTGTTCCTCTACATTCCTCTTCCTATGTTCTGGGCTCTCTTTGACCAGCAGGTACGTTTCTATAGACCAGATAGTCGTTTCTGTGTTTGTGATTGCAAAGATTGTGACTATTGCTCAAGACCTGAACTTTTGGACTTCTGAAGGACTTTCATTTCCTTCTATTTTGTCTCAAGAACAGTTGGTACCACTTAGTCAAGACTTGACTTGGACCTATGACCAAAGCTTAGAGATTTGACTTGGTCTCACATCCAAAGATTTTAAGTTGACTCAGACTTCTTTCCAAAGACTTGAGATTTTACTTGGAGTCATGTCTAAATACTTGAAACTTGACTTTTACCCATGACAAAAAAAACAAAAAACAAGAGAATGGAGTTGGGCTTGTAACCAATGACTTAAGAGTGGCCTTGGACTAATCTCTAACTATTTTAAACTGACTCAGACTTGTCTCCAAAGACTTGAGACTTGGACTCATGTCTAAAGACTGGAACCTGGCCTTGTACTTGTTGCCAAATACTTGAAAACTTGGAAGACTTGACACTTAATTAGGCTTGTGTCCAAAGACTTGAGACTTGACTTTAACTCATGTCTAATGACTTGAGACTTGATTTGAACTTATGACAAAAGACTTAAAGATGTCAATGGACTCATCTCTAAGTATTTAAAACTGCCTTAGACTTGTGACGGAAGACTTGAGACTTGACTTGGATTCATGTCTAATGACTTGACTTGGAATTATGGCAAAAAACTAGAGAATAGCGTTAGACTTGTCAAAGACTTGAAAGTGACTTGGATATTTGACCAAAGACTTAAAAATGACATTGGACTCATCTCTAAAGATTTCAAACTGACTTAGACGTGTGACCAAAGACTTGAAACTTGACTTGGACATATAACAAAAGACTAGAGAGTAAAGACTTGAAACTGATTTGGACTTGTGACCAAAGACTAAAAATTACTTTGGATCCATATCTAAAGATTTTAAACTGACTTAGACTTGGGAACAAAACTTGAGTTGGACTTGAGTCTAAAAAGTTGAGACTTGGTTTGTTCTTGTGACCAAAGATTTAAGGATAGACATGGACTTGTTTCCAAACACTTTAACCTCCAGAGACCCTGTATGAATTAATGGAGACATGATATTGTTCTTTCTAAAGTACAAAAATATGTCCACTCTAAACAAAAGCCTAAGTCTCAGGAGGTAAAGTGACTTGGACTTGTGACCAAAGACTTAAAAATTGCCCAGGTGAATCTGTGTCTACAGAATGGAAACTTGACTTGTAATCAAAGACTTGAGACTTGACTTGGAATAATGTCTAAAGACTTGAAACTTGATTTGGATTTTTGTCCAAAGACTTAAAATTTACATAGACTAAAATCTTGTGAATTGGTGACTTGCAAAAGGGACTTGTTAGCATTAGTGGGAGTATAGGTCTTAACACTGAGATCTGCTCTGACCCTCAGGGATCCAGATGGACCCTGCAGGCCACAACCATGGACGGTAATTTTGTACGTATCATTTCTGCCGTTGTACACACAGACTTTTATACACTATAAAAGCAAATATTTGTTTGAGCGATGATCTCTTTCTTCAACAGGGCGCATTGACCATCCAGCCTGACCAGATGCAGGTGAGTTCCTCGTGATGTTGACGCTAGCTTCCTACTTACATGAACAGAGGACCCAGATCTAAGTAACTCATGATTATTTTATCTCCACCAGACCGTGAACCCAATCCTGATCTTGATTTTGGTCCCTATCATGGACAGCATTGTTTACCCTTTGATTTCTAAGTGCAAGTTGAACTTCACGTGAGTTGGATGTTCATCTTTAATCCATGTTTCTTTCAGTCACAATAAATATTATAACATTTTTGAAGTTCGTTGTGTTCTATCTTATCAAATAAAAAATAAGATTATAGTTACTGCTGGAACTGAATAGGCGATGAACTGATTTGATTTACTTTTAAGAACAGGGGTTTCTTGATTAAATTAATTGGAACATATTTATTTGTCTGTGTGCTCTACAGTCCACTGAGGAGAATCACCGTGGGCATGTTTTTTGCCGCCCTAGCTTTCGTGGCTGCTGGCGTCGTCCAGCTCCAGATAGATGTAAGCTCCACCCAAGTGCCAGAATATCTTTGAAACTGAAATGCGTCCATGGTACCACATGGTGACGATTTCTTCTCCTCTTACAGAAAACCCTGCCCAAGTTTCCGTCCACTGATGAGATGCAAGTCAAGTTTATCAATGTGGTTGACAGGGATGTGCAAGTCCAAGCTGGAGAATACAACTTTCCACTGAAGCCCTTCTCGGTACTCTACTGTACATCCCTTCACATGTATCGATGGATCTAGTCAGAAACTGCTTAAAATGTTTGTATTTTATCCCTACAGGCCAGTGAGAACTATGAGACCTTCACTGATTCGTTCACGCTGACTCTGGATAGCAGTGTCTCTACCGTCTCTTTACCCAAAGGCACTCGCAATACCATCACCATCGTCCAACAGGCGGGCGGACTCATGCCGATAAATGTAAGCCACGTCAGCTCTGATATAACAAGCTGAAATCGAAACTACAGTGAGTGTATCTCTGTTTGCAGTTTGAGGACATCACCGAGAAACCAGAGCAAGGCGCCAACGCCATCAGGCAAGTGATGATCACTATGGTGCAAAACCCTTGATAGACCATAGATCTAGAATTCAGATGACACTTGGTTTATTAAACTGTTTTACAAAAGCAAACTTGAATGAAAGGTGCTAGGATAGAGCTTTGTCTTAGAGCCAAATACCTGCAGCCTTGCAGCAATGCAATTTGAGCAGCTGAGGCGAATTAGTCTGGGATCTTTACTGCACCCTAGTGTTTCTTTTTTTTTAATAACTTTCAAATCCGTATGCCTAAAATTGACTGAGAGTTCATAATGTTGCAATGTTTTCATATAAATTTTCAAGCTATCCAAACATTTCTTCCACAGATTCTTTAATGGGTTTGGCTCATCTCTGAATGTAACCATTGGCGACAAAGAGATCGGGTACATCGTTCCCAACAACATGTCTGAGTACGGCTCTGTACCCCGTGGAAGGTACGTAAAATGTTAGAATTTGTGCAGAAAGTCAGAACACATTAGCGTTCTGTGTTTTGACGGCTGTTTTTTGCAGTGCGAAGTACCAGATCAAGAACCAAGCCGGGGTCGAGTGCGTCATCCCCCAGGAGCTGGGCTTTGGAAGCTCCTACACGATGCTCATCCTGCCCACTTTCAATTTTGGACCAAACGTAGGTGAAAACTCCACGCTGAGAGTTCGGATGTATTTTTACTTGAGTTAAATGTTGACTTTTGCAGTGCAGTGATGGTGTCCATCAGATATTGGACATCGAGCCCAACAGCTTCAGCATGGCCTGGCAGATTCCTCAGTATTTCCTCCTCACGGCGGGAGAAGTGGTCTTCTCTGTTACCGGTCTGGAGTTCTCCTACTCACAGGTAGATCCAATTCCACTGCTCTGGAAGCATCGTTAAACCATCAATGAATGAAGCTCTAAAGGTATTCATAAAATTGTTTCTCAGGCTCCAAGCAACATGAAGTCGGTGCTGCAGGCGGGTTGGCTTTTGACGGTTGCGTTTGGAAACATCATTGTGCTCATTGTTGCAGAAGCTGCCACTCTGGAAGATCAGGTGAGCGGATTTTGACCAGTTTTCTGCTGCGATTTGATAATTTGTGTGTAGAATCTGTCTGCTAAGAATAGATTTCTCAAAACTTACTTTCTGTATTACTCGTTTTCCGTCATTGTTTGGCTAGCTTTTTTATAAAAAGTTATATTTTAGAAAAAAAAAAAAATCTGACTCCACTTCAGTGTTACAAAAGCTTATAAAACCTTACTACATTATTTCAGGCTAAATAAACAAAATTAGCTAAAATTAGAAAAAAAAGATGCTAGCTAACATGCTAACAAACTATCAAACTGAAGGTGTTATGTTTGGTGCATTTTTTACAATCAGTTTAATAAAAACATAATTACTTTAAATAGTAGAAGTAATGATATTAAGCAAAAGTATGTTAAAAACATATGAGGTAGGAATATCTGTTCTGTGAATGTTAGCATTAGCATGCTAGATCTATTACACCAGTGTTAGCAAAGACTGTTTTATCTTATTTACTAGTTTGTTTTTTACTTTTTAGGGTGTATGGAGGGAATTCAGAGTTGAAATGGACCTAAAATTGTTCAGGTTTCGACTGCTTTAAGCCAAAACTTCATTTTTACGTTGCTCGATTTAAATTATCGTTTGGCTAGCTTTCTTCTTAAAACGTTTCAAAGCAATTGCAATTTACGTTAAAAAATAAGCCAAACCTCTTTAAAAGCATCTCAGACTCTGCTTCAGTGTGACAAAAGCTTTTAATAACATACATTATTTCAGGCAAAATTTTTAAAAAAGTTCAAATTAGAAAAAAAAATATGCTAGCTAACTTGTTAACTGAGGGTGTTTTGTTTCTTTGGTGTGCATTTTTTGCTATTAGTCTAATAAAATAAATACTATAAATAGTAGCAGGAGAAACTTTAAGCCAAAGTACGTTAAAAACATTTGGGGGGGATATCTGAGCTGTGAATGTTAGCATTAGCATGCTACATCTGCTACAACAGTATTAGCAAAGGACCTGTACCAGCATGGCCTGTCTGCAGGCAAAATGCAAACTGGATGTTATCTTTTCTTACATAAATGCATCTAAAACAGTTATCCGGTGTGTTCTTCTCTTCCACAGTGGGCTGAATACATCCTCTTCGCTGCATTACTGATACTGGTGTGCATCATCTTTGCCATCATGGCCTATTTCTACACCTACATTGACCCGGCCAAGATAGAAGCCCATTTTGCCAACAAGGAGCATGATGAAAAGAAGAAAAGGAAAAGTTTAGAGATGGTTAAGAAAGACTCCTTTCAGCATCAAGACGATGACAAAAAGAGCTCCGATTCCAGCTCGGACGAAGAGGAGGAAAGCAAACAATCCAGGATGTGAAAATCCAACTTTTCTGCTTTGTGTTCGAATGCTGCCGGGTTGGTTGTGCTGCGTGTCTTCTTTTGCCTCTTCGTTAGTTAAACTGACAGCTGACGATGGAAAAGTCGGAGTGCAGGAGAACCGAATGTAGCCGAAGTTGAGAGAAAGAGCCCAAAATGGGGCATCGCTATGAGTGGGTGGAGTTGATGACAAACACCATCATCTACACCCCAATTTTTAGTTTAATTACAAGGTTATTCATCAGATGAAATACTAATTTTTTTGTTTAAAGTTTGCTTTTTTTCTAATTTATTACCAATGATTTCATTTTACACTATACTGTCTATAAGCTAATTAACAAAATATTTGTATTTATTTCTATGCAGTGTTAAAATGTATTTTCAACCTCAAAAGCAATACTGGAATACATTATGAAATTATATTGTTCATTATAATGTTTCAGTTTAAATAAATGTTACCTGTTGTTTCCAAACATGTGATTGTATGTTTTAACCAAAGTTCTTTTATTTTTTTGTCGAAAACACGTAAAAAAAATATTTAAAGTAAAAGACCTAAATAAATATTAACAAACATTTGCTTTTGACTGTGCAAAACCTTTATTTGAGACATATTTTAGATGACGTGGAATGTTTTTGCTTACAATTTTTTTCTCAATGTGAGCTTTTTTGTGTTTTCCAATATTTTACATGTTAAAAAATAATTTTACTAACTTGTTGACTGTTTGGTAAAGCTTATCTTTCTTGTCCATATGCTAGGTAATTTAAATTAATTTAATATAACATATATAAGGAAAGCTGTTTGTCCAAAACAACAGAAAGCTCAATGTTTTAATATAATAGATTTTATGTTACTTTAAAGATAAGTTAATTATTTCATATTAATAAAAAGCTTTTTTGTGTTAGTAAAATTAAAAAATAAATTAAGATGTGCATAAAACAAACAGCTTTATCATGTTAATACACCAAGTATGAAATTAAAAGTTAATTTAATTGAATTTAACATTTTTTTTTTTAAATGACAATTTTATTTTTGTTGCCAATACTTTCATTTAAGAATTAAAAAGCCTACACAACGTGGACTGGGGAAACACACTGCTTAGCTGATAAAAACGATAATCCAATCAAATCTCTTCCTCACTTTGATCAACCAATCCGATTTCTCGGAGGCGGGATCTAGTTAGAACAGTAGCCAATCGTTGAGCAGAATTCGGGCCGCCAAAAACTAGCTTAGGCCGGCTATGTTTTCTTTTAAAGCAGAATCATTTGGAATAAAACTTTTATTTTAAGCGTTTTAACATTTAAAGTAAACTTAAAGACGCGTGATTACGGGCACGGAGGGAACCCCAGTAGTAAAAACACGACGAACCTCCTAAAGGCGGCCTTCGTTTAAAAGGTAAGCATGCTAATGCTAGCAAGGTAACATAAGGAGAGGAAATAAATTAAAAACACAGCTCGTAGGACATTTATAAAATAAGTATTGTACAAATTTACAGTTACAGTTGTTACGGTTACCTTTCATTAGTCACGTTAAATTGTGTTAAACTCATAGACTGTAAAAACTCAACCAGCTGTCAGCTTTTCCAGTCTGCACCCGTCAACCGGAAGTAACTACAAAGTAATGGCGATGCCGCCATCTTAGTATGACGTCACCGTGAAAAGGGTCTATTATTAATAAATGTAGTCTGCTAAATACAGTTTTATAGTTAAATAAGCGTGAAATTTGTTGTTTTCATTTGATAAAAATATTTAAATATTAAATCCAACAAACTCTTAATTATGCCAAAATTTGACACTAACAAAAAAATAAAAAATACACTTGAAATGGGGATGGGATAAATTAAGTCCCTACTGCTCCTCTAGCAATTAAGTATACATTTTTTGACTTCATTCAAAGAATTATGTATTGTTTGAATAAGTGCAAATTTGTCTATTTACGATTAAGAGTCATATAATGGCACCACTTACTTGTGTACATGCATATTTCTTTTACTTTTTCCAATCAAGTTATGATTAATCATTCATAGTTTGATGTATATACATAGTTTGTATGTTTAGATTGCTTGAAATAAACGAATTCCAATCCATTATAGTATTATAAACATACATATACATTTTTTTAATTAGAAAAAAAAACATTAAAACCCTCTAAAACAAAGAAATTGACTACTCAATATGGCTACTTTGCTCTTTAGCTGGAAGTTCCAACACATTCAAATGAGAAATAAATTTAAAATCCAGTTGTAGGAGCTTTTAAAATAAATAACATTTATTTAATATGATGTAATTATTATTCCTGTAATGTGTAAACCCATGCCCCCCTTCTGTATTTACCTCTTAGTTAAAATAAAAAGTAGAAAGCAATTAAACTTAAAACTTAAAAAGTTTATTTCCAAAGTGAGCCACTCTTTGCTTTTTTGGCAGAAAATTTAAGAAAAAAAGAAAAGAAAAGTAGTCTTAAGGTTGAAAAATGATCCCAAAAATAACTGAAAAGATAGCAAACTCAGTTAGCATTAGATCTTTATTTCTCATGTCACTTCGAAGCTTACAAGGAGCTTACATTTAACTTGGGAATTTTCAAATGACACAAGCAAAGATTATATACAGTACTATAAATTGTCAGCTATGATAAAGGAGACCAAATGTACACATTTTGTTGTTATTTCCATAGCATATGTTTTGTCTTCTGTAAGGTATAGATATTTCTGTCTTTTTTTCTTTTTTTTTTGCCAAAGGCAGGTGCCCGTATCCATAAAGCATTCCATATTTCCATACTTAACTCTTTGCTGTTTATAAAAATATCAGATATTTCTTAATTTCTTTCGATCCCTGTGTTGACGAGCGCATCTTGATGCATCTCCTCAACATTATTGCTGCAATAGCACAGTAGTAAATTCTGGAACTCTTAAGTAAACATATATAGTAAAACATGGCTATTAGCAACTGTTGTTTTTTTTATTTTTTACCCCCCGGTTTTGCAGGATTCTTTAAATACTTGACACACTTTCAAAGTGCAAAAAAAAAAAAAAAAATTTTTTTGATCGGAAAATTAAAAAAAAAAAAAAAAAAAGGTGCAAATAATAATAATACTACAAATTGGTGAAAGCGTAAAAGAGGACATGGCACTTCTATAGTGGAGGTGTGAAATGACTGCAGCTCGGCTCTCGTCGTAATTTGGCCGCCGTGATTGCCGTCCGTGGGCCGCTTCTTCCTCGCCTCCACTTTAGGTCTAAAGTACAGCTAAGAAAAACAATACGAGCCGAGGAAAAACAAAAAAACATAATACTCAAAATGATATCAGCATTACACTCCGCAATAGTTGCTCCCCTTGTAATTGTCTGCTACCACACTCCTGTCCTATAGGACTTTAAAACAACTCAATTGTCTAAAACATAAGTACAAGTTGTAGGTTTTCCTCTGACTACAAACACAAACTTGTGCCTCTAAACAAAGTAAGCTTAGTATCCGAGTTAATTCTGTGATTTTCAGCAGGAGATTGAAATGGAAGACTGTAAATCAGTCAAAAAAAAAGAAGAAACACTGATGAAATGTCGGATGAAATGCGAAGAAGGCAGGAGAGTCGATCTGAAAAAAGGCAAGGCATTCCGTTTTCCTCTGCTGCAGATACTCTGGAGATGTTTTCTACTTGAATCAGTATCTACAAAATGACCCCATTTTGTACACAGTGATTTATGATAACTTGTAGTCATGTACAGCATGGCGAAGCCCCGCCCCCTTTCCCCCTCCCCCCTGCCTCGGAGGACACAGTCCCACTTTAAAGCACTTTACCTGAGGTTTCATTAAGAATGCTGCAGTTAGCCTAAACAGGGAGGAGAACAGGCACACGCACATACACAGCTTGTTGATCACATCCCTGCAGGTTCGTCAAGCATGCTCTCAAGAGGGTTTTTTTTGGGGGGGAGGGGTGTGGCGCCTGCATTCCAGTAAGGGGCGGGGTTGTGAATTCGAGGGGAGGGGTTTGTGGCTCTGCGCTGAACGGAGTCCATGCAGATTCGGCTGCGGCGAGAGGCCAGTGGACAGGCTCCTCCTCTCGCTAATGGATGACAGAAGCTCTCCGAAGTTCTTCCGCGCTCCTCTTTTGGAGTTCAGTTCTTCTTAATATTATTATCGTCGTCGATTATTTTTTCTTTTCTTATTTTCAGGCTAGGTTAGCGGCCTCTCCCACGTAGAGGTCAAATGCAGCTAGCTGGTATTGAAGGACTTCACTCCCAACTTTGAACCCCTCTGAGCTGGTGGGGTGTTGGTGGGCGTGGGGGGTCTGGGAGAGAAAGGCTGGGTCACAGGGCTGGTCACTACGGGGAGGAGGACGTCCTACCTGTGGAGAAGCTGGAAAAAAGAACAACACTGAAACTTTAATCTTAAACTACATTCACAATGTCTTCCATTCAAGTGACCATGAAGAGTCTATGTAAACACATCCAAATGTGCGTTCAAAAGTTTTGCGTTCACATGTAGCTGCGCAAGTTTCTACACCTGTTTTCAGGCTCTATGTACAAACTGCATCGAATGCTCATTAAAGCCGTGTTCACACGAGCCGCACGGCAGAGGTAGTCAGTTTCAAAGTTGGGTCAATGGCACAGATGTTTCCCAATTTTTTATTTATTTTTTTCTCTTCTCCGGTTAATACAGGACGGTGAGCCTTCAAACTCAGTCACAGAGAAACAAAAACACGACGGAAGCGGCTATCCTAAAGACTCCGCCCCCAGAGCGAGAATGAAGCTACCGGTACCGGGAAAATCTCTGAATGAATAAATCCAAATATAGAGACGTGTAACTGATTATTGTAGAACTAATCACTGTAAATAAAACTGATCTCTCAACATCATCAGGGTCTTTCTATAGATTGTAAATGGGGAATATACAGCCACAGCTCCATGTAGCAATCAGTCTAAGAACATTAGCATGTAGTGATCAGGCTAAAAACATTAGAATGCTGCGATTAGGCTAAAAACATTAGCATGTAGAGCTCATGCTAAAAACATTAGCATTTAGCAGCATCAGATGCTACATATGAGAGTTTCACAGACCACTTCAGGAGTAAAATCAATGCTATTAGATCTAATCTTTTAACTCAAGTAGACCTTAGTTTTAATGAATTATATTTATCAGAGGAAACACTGGAAAGTTTTGTCCTGGTTGATGCTGTGGGACTTGGTTTAGTTTTCTCCATTAAAGCCATCCACCTGCCTTTTAAGCACTTTGAGTGAAATCGATTTTGGAAAGGTGCTATACAAATAAAGTTTGATTTGATTTAAAAAGCACATTCTTAAACGCCCGTGAATGCCCGGTGTGAGTGTAGCATTAAACTAGAGAGCAACTGTTACCTCTGCAGCCGGTGAACCATATGAGCTACCAGAGAGTCAGAGATCCCGGGATAGGCCTCCTCCGCCAGCAGGATCGCCTCCTTCAGCTCGTCCAGGACCATTGGGTTCCCATTGACCTGCTCCTGTCGCGCCTTTAGCTACAGACAAGACATTGTTTTACTTAGACATCAGCCCCTTTCACATTTCAGTTTTTTTTTCCTTTTAAGTATATGAAAGACAAAACAACCCCATTTTTATTTATAACATGGTGTTGCTCTCCTCTAGAATTTTTTCCCTTTCCCATTTTTCCCACTTTTTTTTTACTGTATCACAGCAAAAAACTTCGGAAAACTTTCTAAAAAATGTTAAAAACAGTTTTTTCTTCTCTTCAGGAAAGTACTGTTCTGAACACCTCAAGAGAAAAAAAACCTAACTTTAAATTGAGGATTTATTTTTTTTATTAATATGAAAAGAAAAATTAAAGACTAATGTGGGCAGCTTTATGGAAAATCTGTGAAGTTCAAATAATGTTTTTTTTTTACACTTTCACAAACTACCAAATACTCAACTACTGTGATGATTTCACTCTTAAAAGATTTTTAACTATTGATTTTATAGTTTCATAATACATTTCTAAATTTGAAAAACTTAAAAAAAAAATTGTGAAGTTATAAAATATTTAAGAACAAACAGGTTACACTAATGTGAGAGTTTTAATTTGGAAGTTTGAAATTAGTTTGTTGGCACTTTAAGACACATTTTCAGCACAAAAAAACATATCCTAATTTACATAAAAAAAGGTCATGGTCTTAATATTCTGCCATGTGGAACACCCTAGCCAAGATAGTCAATTAGAAGAAGTGGTATTTCTTGTAAACCATTTAATATTCTAATAATCCAAGGTGTAAATAATTATGAAAGTATTAACACGTTCGAGTAAAAAAGACCATTGACAGTATATGAGAACTGGACTGAGTGAGTGTGGCATCATCCACAGAAACTGGTTTACTTCCAACTCCAACCAAATGAAGTAAATTTTTTTGTGATATAGACACCGCCATGTTGGACCCAGACGTGATCCATAAGCTGTGATTGGTCCAACTCGATCTGAGTCTACATTTCTATGGCAACCACTCTCACCAACCAGGAGTGAGCTTGTTGGAAGTCTACACCACTCACACTTGAAAACAAAAAATCTGCCAAACGTTTTGAATATCAACACCAGGAGGCACCACCTACTTCTATGGAGGCATCTGATTGGTCAGTTTATCGCTTGAACTTCTCAAAAACTTTACAAAAAAAAAACTTTACAAAAAAAATAAGATTAACACAAACATGTTAAAAAAAGTATCAGAACAAGAATGGTTATTCTGCCAAATAGAATGACATTAGCTTCTTGGAACCAGCAGGTACTTCCTACTTGGAACGTGAAGGGGGAGGAGTCACAGAGTCCAGTTCTCATATACAGCCAATGATTTTATCTTTGCAAGATATCTACCAACAGTTGAGGAGCATTTAAGTGGAGCTCCTCACCTCAGCCAACGCAGGAGAGATGACTGCAGCCAGGCTCTGTGAAAAAGGCCTCTTTGGAATGTCTTTTGTCTGCGGGAACATGGAGACATGAGAGAGTTGTAGATGGTGGACGTAGATAAGAAGAACTCTTGGAGCAGCAGCAGCGGACCTGGTCTGTTACTCCCGACTGTCCTTCTCCATTCTGTAACTTCTTGGGGTCTTTTTCTCGAATGGTGAAGATCCAGTCGTCACTGCCAAAGTCATTCCCGCCCGACGCCTGACCGTCCTGCTCTCTGCTCACACACGTGAAAAATAGGGAACTTTAAATGGCTGTTCGTTCTTCTGGAAGTTGCTCTCTAGGAAGTAGACTTGACAGCAAGGGTTAGGAATGTCTCCCTCTTCACTCGGTTTGTTTTTAGGACAAACTTGTTAAAGACTGTAAATGAAACATGACTTACGAGTCAGACTCATCAGAACTGGACTCTGCGGTTCTGGACTGCTCTGCTTTCCACCTTTTGTACTTGTCCACCAGCTCGGTCAGGTACGAAGTCTTCTTGGCGTAGCGGACGATCAGTTTGTGCTTGAGCAGTTCTTTGGCTGTTGGCCTCTGCGGGGAGGAAGACGAGCGGACTTGAGTAAAGTGGTGATTTCTGGGACAATTGGACCTTTAAATGTGCACGTCTGCGTACAAAACTGGGCTCTTTGTTGAGGCAGGCCTCCACAAACTCTTTAAGGGGCTTGCAGTAGCTGCCCTCCAGCGTGGGCGGGTTGTTCTTTGGGATCAGGAATAAAACCTTCATGGGATGCAAATCCGAGTGGGGCGGCTCGCCTTTGGCCAACTCGATCGCCGTGATACCCAACGACCAGATATCCGCCTGGAAGGAACCAAGACCAAGAACAATGTCACAAAAAAAACTATTTGTCTACCAAAATGACTTTGACTAAACATGTCATCAGTTATATCTAACAATCATGTCCAGAACAGAGTATTAAGCAGCTAAACCTGCAAGAAATAAGAAAAAAATGTTAATATATATAATTTTTTAAATAATTTCTCAGTATAAAGTTAGGAAATAAAATTGGTTGGCTTTAAATGTATTAACCACTTGAGGGCACCAATACATCAATATATTAAAATAAAAACATACATTACCTAACATGACCACTAGAGGGCGCCGATACATCAGTTTGATTTTTTTCTATTTTATAAATATTATTTTTATGGAGGATGATTTGCAGTTTGACGGTTTGTAGTGACAAAACAGCTTTTGATGCTTGTTAGTTTAGTTGAAACTGATTTAAACCAGGTTTACTATTTTTCTTACATTTATGAGACATTAAAATAAACATTAATTTTTTTGTAATAGGCAGGTATCTAATTTTGTTGCGAGAGAAGGACTTTGCTATTGCTCTAAAACACAACTTTATCCTTTTTTTATACATTTTTTATATAAGTGGGAAGCATCATTGCAGCGCAGAGGTGGTGTCACTTTAACCCAGTGTTTCTCAATCTCAATTCTCTTTAACACAGCTCAACACCTCCCTCCACTACAACTTTCTGCTGTGAATATCATGTCCATTTGCTCAAGTTAAATGTATATCTCCTCAAAACAGTCTACATTTATTATCATTAAAGAATGATTTAAAAAAAAAATTAAAAAAAATACTTCTAAATAATCAGTTTTTATGAATGTTTTTTTAAAATACAAAAATATCAGACAAAGTAAAAACAACGGTCTTTCCTTGTTTCCCTCCGCAGTAGTGATGAATTCTGGCTCTTCTCAGAGATTCAGTTCTTTTGCATTAGCTCTCTGAAAACAGCGGTTCTTTCTGCTACCAAATGGATTTTTAGGTTTTTTTCTTGCTTTGTTTGATTTATTATAAACTACTGTATAAGATTATGCATAAAATCCAAGATGTAAATATGTTTTTATTCTTATAAAGTGTAAATTATTTATATGCTGTTATTTATTCCTTCCAGACAGAATGTACAAAATAAATGATAAAAGAACTAACAATTAATTAACTATTCAGTTTTTAACTCTATACATTTTAAGCTTTTTTCCTTTAAACACATTTGACGTGAAATTGTGCAAAACCAATAAATCAAGACTTTTATTCACATTAACATTTAGAAAGACAAAAGAGTTTCAGCTTTGAGGATGTCATCTGTTTCTTCTGTCAGTGATGATCTGATCGGTTTTAGAGGAGATTCTCTCAGTTCTCAGGTGTCTGGACAGGTTGGTTGTGGAGCCATAAATATATACAGAATATATATACATATAGAATATTTCCTGCAGACTCTGTTCCTTCATACTATCAAGAAAAGTCAAATGATTCCAGTTTGTTCTTCTTTTCTAATGTCTCATTTTCTTTACATTTTGTGTTGATGTTTTCTCTCTATCTCCCTGTTTGGCTCTTGCGCTGCTGCACCGCCCAGCGCGCGTACTTTCTCTTCTTTTCATCTCTGTTAAATATTTTGCCATCACAATTCTTGAGGTTTAATTAAATATTTTCTCTTTGTGTGTGGATGTCACGTTCACTGACGGAGTCCTCCGATCAACTGTTTAGTAACTAACATAAATGGCATGATCCCCAGTCGTCATTCTGATTAAAGACTCATTTATAGAAACAAAGAAATATTTATTTTACCATCTTGCATATTTCAAAACTATCCAGTGTTAAATCAGGGCCGTTTGGATGAACACAGAGCATATACCATAGTGATGGTAAATGTTTTATATATGTGAAAATGGGTAATTTCCCGCGGCACACCTGACCATCTCTCACGGCACACTGGTTGAAAAACACTGGTCTACATTATATGCTTATATGTCTTATATGTCTTCTTGTTCCCTGCTTGATGAGTGTTCAAGAACATGTGCAAAGCGGGTTCCTGAACGTGCACTTGGTGTTCACACCGGACAAGAATGGAAAGGGTTCTTCTTTTTCTCCTTTGTACAGTCGGAAGAGGCTTGGAGCAAATCTTACAAATCTTACTCCAGACTTTTTCTTTCACAGCTCTATTCTGATTTATAAAAGACTTGGTGTCATAGAACTCTGCCTGGACACAAACTGCAATTATCAATTTCAAATCGGTCTCCGATTGGTCAAAGTTTGAACAGCTTTAACTTGCTTTAAGGTTTTGTAAGTAGATCCCCAAACGGTTGTAAACAGGCAGAAACTACGAGAGAGTTTTGAACGTGTAAGCTTGAAGTGGACATTTTTATTGGAAGTAATGACTTGAATGTTCCTTGCGGAGGGTGGCGTAGCGTAAGGGTTGATGTACCTTTGAGTCGTAGGCAGACTGCTTGATCACCTCTGGTGCCATCCAGAAGGGCGTGCCCACAAAGGTGTTGCGTTTGATCTGCGTGTCAGTCAACTGACCGGCCACGCCGAAATCTGCCAGCTTCACCTCTCCCTGCTCGGATAGTAGAACGTTTGCCGCTGAGGAAAGAAGGAAAAAAAAAAACATCTTGAGATGCTTCTCCTCTGCTTAGCTTTTGCCTCAACCCCCTGGAGGAAAAACACACTGTATAATGAATGAAGCCATAAGTGGACGCCAATACCATCAGCGTGCAAGATGATATGCGGCCGCAGACAGCAGCGATCGCTCATAGGGCTACCTTTAATATCTCTGTGGATCTTCTTCTCGGAGTGCAGGTACTCCAGGCCTTTCAGGATCTCTCTGAGGATGGTGGCGATCTGGGTCTCATCCAGAGCTCCGGGCTCCATCTTCCAGGAGACAAGAACGGAAACAGTTGAGGCCAAAACTATTGACGGCTTTGGAGTCGCTCAAGACTTTAGAACAAACACATGAGGTCAACAGTTGATGTGATGGTGATGTTTCCATGTAAATGCAGAGAACAGAAGAGTTGGGCTGGTGTCTAACACACCGCAGAGGTTTTTCCACCAGAAGCTCAAACACAATCCCTTCCATTTATCTGTCAACTGTAGATAAGAGTTACAAAAACAAACCATCAGCAGCATCTGCAGCAGATATTTTAAACAGTGGAAGCACAGTATGAGGGAAAACTGTGCGATATTAGTAGAGATGGGTATCACCAATAATTTCCAGAGTTTGATTCATCATAGCCTAGATCGATTCAGTTCTATTTTTTTTTTAGATTCTTTCAAATCAATTTGATTTAATTCAATTTTGACTTTAGATGGTTTACAAATTATTGCTAATAGCATTCAGAGTTACATGGATTCTCAAACGGAGAAACTCCGATTGTTCTGCCTCTCCTGCAGGGTGTTTCAGTTTGCCCACTAGGTGGCGATCACACTATAGCATTACATCTTATTCCAGAAGAAGAAGAAAGTATGAGCATAAAACTGTGCTTTTTGGTTACTTTAAAAAAATATTTCCTGAAAGGAGTTTGGAAAATTCATACCTGTGAGTATTTAAAGATGCTCATTTAGTCAGTAGTTTATGTTTAGGTCAACTGAGCGTTAGTATTAGCCGTCCTAAAGGAAATCCCATTATGCGTTAGCATCAAGCTAGCGGACTTTTGCATTATGCTTTGGTCGATCTCTACTTTTATGGATTAATTAATGATCTATTAAGCTTAGATCGATTTATTGATTTTTTTTCAACCCAACCCCACTTATTAGTGATTAATATCGCGATAATGACATGGCTTACAATTTTCAGTTCTATTTCACTGCAACAGTTTTATTCAAATAAAAGTCAACTAATAAAATTAACTTCACTTATACTCCAAATGACCCTCGTCCACATAGTAGGCAGGGCATCTAGCATGAAAGTGCTGCATCTGATTTAGGGGTAATCTGTGGAGCCCCACCCCCCGCACACGCACACGCCTCGCGCTTGCATAATTTAAATCAATTTTCCGTTCACATTGAATAGAATTTGCTTCAAATTCAAGTACATCGTCTTTGTTTTGACAAGCCCTAAAGTAGCTGCTTCAAGGTTATCTTTAATTCTATTCACCTGAAGCTCCCGCTGAATGTGGGAGGAGCTTCCGTCAAAAACTTTTTTCATAATGGAGGACCGGATCAATAGATATCAAGTAATTTAATTTTATGAGCTAAATAAAAGCATCGGTACACGTCTCCATTCTGGGTTCAGAGAATCTCCCAGTTAAAAGCAGCAACTGACCCACACAGGAGAAAACCGCTGCTGCGTAACAGGGACTTGACTGTGCTGTCAGGCGACGATAGTACGGCAAGCCAAAAGGATCATAAATCACCAGGCAGCGCAATGTTTTACGGACAACAATTATTATTTCAAATATTTAAATGTTTCCACAGTTAGTTTCAGTAAAACAGTTAACACCAAAAAACAATTTCAAGTTCAATTTTAACAGTTTTATTTCTGAGTTAATTTGAGCATTTTGTGTGTGTGTGTGTGTGTGTGGGGGGGGGGGGTAGGACTAGAATATTTGTATTTTAAGGGGTACTCCAGATGGATTTGGTATTTCCAACACTATTTTTAAGCATTCTTTTCTCTCAGTTTTGGTAGATTTGGTGTCAAGACATGCAAATGTAATCAGAAACTACATTTTTTATCATTTTGTTTGTGTTCAAAGTTTAAAGATGTTTTGTTTTAATAAATAGGCCTCAATGAGAAAATGTTATAAATAGCCTTTTGTGTATGTGAAGTACTTTATATGTTTTATTAAAAGTATGTTTTGAAGTGTTTCTAAAAATTTATTTAGCTTTTATCTTGTTGTTTTTTGCTGATATATACAGTATATATTTTTTTTATGAACCATGACCCTAAAACCATGAGTTTTGTGATCTGTTACACCCCTAATCTGATTGGTCATGATTGGAATGTGTAAAATGGCTTTATTTTGGTTGGTTAAATACATCAAGCTGCCATGAAATAATTTTAGTATGAGTGTAAACATTTAAGGTAACCATTTCTTGCAGACTGCGGTGTCTTTAGAGATATCACACAGGCTAATCTCACAATGAAAATAAGATATGCGATTTTCTGTACAGGGCTAAAAGCAACTAAAACAACCATTTCTGAAAAGATTTTAAGTTTAATTTTTTTCATCAACTTTTATCTCAACAACTTTTGACAACATAAACTGCACATAAGTTGTTTCAATTTTTTCCCAACTTTATCAAACTTTCTGATTCCATGCTAGCCACTTTCATTCAACTTTATCGACAAAACAATAAATAAGTTTCATATTTCATTATTGTAAATAATTTACTTTTGAAAGAAATATATATATATGTCTTGTCCATAACTTAAAAATACTAAAGCCAACATCAAATCTCAGCAATTTCAGTTGAACTGATTACTGATTAGAATTTATGTACATTTCTCTACTAAATCTATCTTTAAAATAGTAGTGTGTGTGTGTATACATATATATATATATATATATATGTGTGTGTGTGTCAACAAATCAGAGTATTTTAAAGTATTTTTAACGTACCTATTAAAAAATAATGGATATCTACAGCCAAACACTGGTTTGATTCTGAAATAATTGAACAGTTTAATCTCCGTTTCACATTACCAACCAGAAAACCCCAAAAAAAGACGTTCAAAGAAGAGAACAAATTTATGGAAAAGCCATTTTCTGTTGAACCGACAGGAGCTAATTTAGAAAAAAAAAAAAGTGACATCAGAGACACCAGCAGGAAATACTCACGACAACACAATCAACCCGGTAGAAAGAAACACCTCCCTGACAAACCACAATATTTCCTCTTGTGCAATTAGGGACGATTAAACACTGATTTCAGTATTTATTTAGGAAATTAGCTTTGATACAACACTCCTACAAAGAGAAAACAGACGTTTCAGCAGCAGGCTGAGTAATTGTGTTTATACACAAAGATTTTGTCAAATCCTGCAATTATACAATATTTTCATACCCATTCAATCTCATATTTTCAGGTTAAGCCTGGGATAAACCCATGTGGAGGGGTTGACTCGTATGGGTACTGCAGGTTTTTAGGTTGTCTGGGTCTATAAAGGGTATACGTCTTAAGTGAAGCACAGGTATATCTTGAAACCCAATGGACGTCATGAAAATGGGCCGTACCATTGTCGTCCAGACTTGCATCATTAGCCCCAGGTTATTCTAGCATCCGATTTTCTGATCCAACATGATTGAAATTACGAAATAATTGAGTTTAATTGTAAATTCATATCGATCCCCTATAATTTTACAAGAATATGTTAAACCTTGTGCTATCCTAGGCATGTTTACATTAAAAGTGGGGTCATCTGGACCCCACAAGACAGCGCACTGAAGTCTTCTGAAGGGTTTTTTTATCTTCACTGGTGTCCGTGGCAGACATAAAATCCTGTCCACCTTTGTCATGGGAGGGATCACACATTAGTATATGGGTCGGGTCATCTGGACCCCATGAGATAGCACAAGGGTTAAAACCAAACAAAATAATATTTTCATTGGAGTGTGTTTGGGAAAAATATATATTTTTTAGAAATATTGTGACTAAGAACTTTTGAGTAAACATGAGTTTACACAGTTTGGGTTTTTGACAAAATTCTATATGAGTCATTTTGCACAGCCCTGCTAAATATACTTTTTGTATTTTCCGTAAACACTTCAAAATAACACTTCTGAGCCTAAAGCAGTTTATTTTTGAATACATTTAAGACTCATGATGTCATTTTAAAGATTTATTTTTTATCTTTTTGCCTCAGCAGGTCAAAAATTGAACTTCAATTAGATTTTGAAACACTTGATGCCCCTTGACAGATCCTCCACATTTGAATACATTTTTAAGATAACATTGGTGTGGAATTATTACTATTTTTTTATTTTTTATTTTTTTTATTTTCAACAGGTTTAGAAACTTGTTAATGAGCCAAAGAAACACCAAAAACTAAAGTTTGTCTGAATTCCTCCACTACTACTTGACCCTAAAATACTTTACATTGCAGGACTATCTATTGCCCTGGATTTTAATACAGATAGATGCTCACTCCTTTTCCTTTTTCTTTTTTTTTTTTTTAATCGTCAAATATGACGCTACCGATTTCCTGAAGTTTCAGTGCAATGCATTGTGGTCCATGTTTGCCAATCTAGTTAGCATTGATGCACACTGGTTTGTCAGAGAGACTTTTGGGAAATTTCCCGGATACTGGTTTTTAGAATGATCGATTTGGACACCCACACACAATCTCTACTCACTGAAAAGTGAGTAGTAAGGGAATTTGGAAGCAACCCGACTGTTACCATACTGGTGTTTCTAAAAGTTAGCAAAAAAAACAAATAAAAAGATCTGTGACAAATCAGTCTGTAATTAGTTTTTTAATCAAAATGAAGCAGAAAAAAAAAACGCTTACCAAATCTAAAGCCGAGCCTCCTCCTAAATACTCCATGATGATCCATAGCTTTGTGTCCTGCAGCGATGGAGAAAGATGTAGAGCTTAGCGATCTAAAGGGGGTTTGGGATGAATCACGAGGCTACAATCCCCAACATGACACTAATGACAGCTTGGTGGGGGAGTTAGCCATCTAAAGCGAATTACTTCATTTTGATGGAAAGTAGGAGGAAGGATATTAACGAATGGACTAAACTGAACAAGTTTGGGGACTAATGTTACCTTCAGGTATGAGCCGTAGTACTTGGTGACGAAGGGGCTGTCGCACTGGCTGAGCACGGTGATCTCCTGCTGGATGTCTTCGATCTCGTCCTCCGCCTCCTCCAGGTCGATGATCTTTATGGCCACCACCTTCTGCGTGCGATTGTCGATGCCTTTGAACACCTCGCCGAAAGAACCCTTGCCAATGCGCTCCAGCTTGGTGAACAGCTCCTCGGGGTCCACTCTGGCATTCTAGAGGTGGAAAGGGAGAAGGGGGGAGGGAGGAGAGACGGATGGATAAATAAACAAAAGATTAAAAGTTGGAGAAGGATAAACTGTTTGGGAGCAAATTGGAAACTCTAGCTTAAATGCTATCTATGCTACACCGTGTTTATGTCCACGAAGAGAGATGAAGGAAAATGACGGGAAAACAATGCAACAGTTTGATAACAGAGGTTAAAAAATAAAAAATTTCAACAAGATGGAACCAGTCAAACTGAAAGTTGTATACATCCGTGAAATTCTGTCCGACACCTTCATGTCTCCAATTTTCACTCATAACACACAGAATCTCCAAGCAACACATTCTCATTCCTAACTCGTCATATGGACATATGGTTCGGGCCCCCTCCGTGCCACTTTTTGATGTTCTGGGTGTCCCCAACTGGTTATTTTTGACATGGTGGTTGTTCCCATCAAATCAGGCGTCCCCAACCTCCGAGCTGCAAACCGGTACCGGTCCAATGGCTGCTTGGTACCAGGGCACAGACAGGGTAAAAGGCATACATTATTCAGGGGTCCCCAACCCTCAGGACGAGGAACAGCACCCCAACGCGGTACTAGTTCCGCATCCTGTACTTCGCCCCATGGGTTAAGGACACGTGATGTAATGGGAACAACCAGCACGTCAAAAAACAACTGCTTGGGGACATACAAAACGTCAAAAAGTGGCGCGGAGGGGGCCCAAACCATTCGTCCATATGACGAGTTGGGAATGAGAATGTGTAGTCCAAAGATGATGAGGATTTATCGTCACATCACATATTATCAACCAACATCCCATAATTATCAGGCTTTCAATTATATCCATGTTAAACTTCACTACAGAGACTTTTTATTAAATTGTCACAAAAATGTTCATCCTGAAGAATCCAGCAGTAAATAAATAAATGATGTAAGAATTCAGTTTAAATTCAACTTTATTTAACATCAGAAACAACATTCCCTGTGATCAGGGAGAATGCAACTTTGAAGCAGTTTTGTTAGCATTTGACAACAGTTGAACCAACTTCCTGTGATCCAAAAACACAGGAGTGGGTCAGCTTGACCTTAGCGTTCTGGCACTAGTGTGATCATGTTGAAATCTCCTTAGACCGTAGCTCTATTTGATAAAAACAAAAATAGTCAGGGGTCCAGTGACGTGTCTAAATACCCATGAAGGTTGCTAAAAATGCTTAGTGGTACAGTTCTTAAAGGTTAATAAAATAGATTCTGTATTTGGATTTACAGGTCCATTTTTCCATCCAAACATGGCTGCCTGGAAACCAACTTTCACACGTGAGAAATTAACCAACAAAAAAGCTACTACCACTGCGCGCTGTATTAGGGTAAGTACAATATTGGCATGTGTGCTTGGGTCCGAACAGTTAACCCAAATCAAAAGAAGATCAGGACAAGTTTGTAAGCATTTGAATTTTTCTGCGGTTTCCTGTGTACTCTTTTGGCCACGAGTCTATATTGAAAGCGCCTGCAAACTACAGCAAGGGCTGGTCTGTGGTGGAACTGCAAACGTTCCTAGCCATCTTTGACAATGGTGCGCTACAGGGTAAGCTAGCAGTTTACACCACACATGCGGTGTGAAAACAAAACGCTCGGTTGAAGCGAATGGAAACGGTTGCCAAAATTAACTGGACTGTACCGTAACTCTCCTTATTGTACTGAACCGCTCAGTAGAAACGAGGCTTAAGTGGACCAAACCAGTTACTCAAACCGGCTAGTCTTCCGTCTACCAATGTTAACCCTTTAACACCGGAGCTTTAGCGCTATTGTTTGCATTCTTTTGACAACTGTAACTCTTCAACCGTTTACACAATTCTGAAGCAGAGAAAAGCGCTGATATACAATACTTTGCAGTAGTGAGGTGCTTACCCAATCATTGTAAATCAGCCGATTCTGTCACAAAGACAAGCAGCTTTGCGCAGATAGGTACAAAGAGCGTGTCATTTAGGTGTTGTTGACTACATCGAATTAATTTTGAAATATATAGAGGGACCGCTGTCATCTTAAAAAGGATTTAACCAAAAGATGAATAATTCCACATATTTTTAAGAATGTCTTTTTTTCCATTTATAAGCTTCCAATTGTCGCAATACATCGAAAACACTTGTACGTTGATGATGCAGTGCTGTTTTGTTAAGCCTCAACTACAGTTTTTAGAAGATTTTGTTCATATCTAGAACACTGTGGGAGTCTAACAACTGATGGATGAGACGGTTTTACATGAAAAAGACAGTTTCCTCTAATATGAGAGGGCCGCACTGTTATTTTCTATTACCCAGCTGTTTCCTCTTGTCCTAACTTTACATCTGAGTCTAAAATAGGACCAGTTTCAGTTTCTCTACCTCACTTTTCAGAGAATTACAGTTTTTCCTTCATCGTTTACCCAATTCATTGGTGGTTAGTACATTAAAAAATAATAATCGAGTAAGAGAGTGTTCTCATCCATTTAGAACTAAGCGGATATTAGCCATGTGCATTTGCAGACAAGTCTCGAGTTTCACAATTTTACTCATCAGTGCCAAAATATTCGTTCCTGTTAAAGCCGGATCATTCAAAATAATCAAATGGAGACTAAAGGGTTCTTTTTAGGTGAGTGGAGCTAAAAACAAAACCGCTTCTTTTTCTTTTTTTGTGCAGCTGCACACTTGCAGCGTTTCTATCTTCGACAGGAATGAGAAAAAAAGACTAGTACGCCACAGGAAGTGAACTAAAATGACTTAACTCTCAAGAGGCTGCTGATATGTTGGAAGCTCGAGAGCAGGCGCTGAGTAAAACAACTTCCTTTTATGACCTTTTTCCAGCAGATAAAGCCTCATTATGTGCGTTGAATGGAAGCAGATGCAAGACCCTCAACTCCTGATGTTCATCAGGGAGGAAAAGTTAAAAAGAACGGAGGGTTTAAAGCCCTCATGAACTCCCTGTCTTGCAGCTTTGCTATAAAAAACAAACAAACGCAGGTGTGCTGCTTCTTCTTGGTGTTTGATTGGCTTCAGGTGCTCCTCAGATTTGATGAACTTAGTTCTGACCTTCAAAAGCATCTTTTTAAAAGAGGAGTAGAAGAAGAAGGAGCTCACCTGCATCCCCGGTAGGTTGCCCTGCACGGGAGAATGGGCCATCGCGAAGCCGAGTGGATTAGCGCCTGCTGCTGCCGCCGCCGCCGTTACGCTGGGATCTCCTCGGCTTCGGTGGTTCCGACAGTCCCCCCCACAGCTATGCCAGCGGCTCTGTAGAACCCAGCTCTGCTTGAGAAAAGTCTCGGAGCTCCAAGTCGTCTTAGTTCTTCCTCCTATGTGTCAGAAAAAAGCCCCGAACACAACTCAGAACAGCTGAGCACGCTACTGACGTCTGCTAACGCCAGAAATCCGCAATGTTAGCCAAGCTAACAGCCTGGCTAAGCCTCCGCTCGGGGTTAAATCCAATCCTTAGCCCGCTAAAGTCTCCAAGAATGTCCGTTTGCGGGCTCTGTGGCGCAGCAATAAATATTTACGCCGGCTATCTCCCCGCTGTCACTCTCCGTTCGCTTATCTTCCCGCTAACTGTCAGCTAGCAAACATGGCTAGCGGGTTAGCTTCGCGGCTAACGCAGGCGAGCGGACGAACGTTCAGTGTGTGCAGGCACCGTCTGCCTGCATCCGGGCAGGCGTCACCGGCAACGCGGAGGCAGGAGGTCGTCTCTGCCCCGGCTGGTCTTCAGTTACCCCCGGAGCTCCGGCATCTGCGGTGAAGACGGGTCGCCACTATTCAGTTTCTGTTGTTTTGTTTCCTCCCGTTACTTTCAAGCCGTATTCTCCGCTATCTTGTCGGCGCTGTGACGCCTGGCTGGGCGGATCCGGATCAGGATGAGCAGCGACATCCTCCTGACTTCTGCTCCAAACGGCCAGGTACTGATGCTGGAAGGACGCGGCGGCTCTTCGAAGCGTTTAGAGCTTTTTTAAAATTCCAAATGTGCAATGTTGTTTTTGTCGTGCACGATTAGTTGAAATAATTAAAGGTTCAAACGACTCGATCGATTTGGTTCCGCTTGACTCCAATTTGCGTTCATCAAACCAGATAATTTTAGCTTGAAATATAATAGAATAAAATAAAAATTTGGGGGGTTACGTAAATGCACGTGTCTAGAAAAGAAACGAAAACAATATAGGAAAATTTGTCAGGGACGGATCAGCAAAAAATGGGGGTCAAGGGCATCAGTGAGACCCCTTATTTTTTATTATTTTTTTATTTGTTTTTTACTGTCAGAAAAACAAGTTCCCAATTTTCCCCTTTAACACATTAACGCCTGAATTTATTTCCAGCTATGACCAAATACATAAAAAATTACATACATTTCTGCTTTTAAAGGGTAACCAAACAGGGAAGTTGGAGGCTGACTCCACCCACAGCCGAAATGTGAATATCCAGTCAGAGGGGTGGGGCTTGGCGACAGGACTGTTATCATTAGGTGTGTTTGAGGTCATGCAGGCGGATGCAGCGCTGTACAGATCGCCTGGATTGTGGTGCATGTTGGGTAGTTTTCACTCGGACGTCACTTGTCAATCATCATGAAAATATCGAGACAGGAGGCGGCTGCAGCTGGAAATCTGGCGCTGTGCTGGCTGCAAGCTGCCTTGTTGACTACAAAACAATGCATTGTGGGAAACGGTGTCCTGGCAGTTCTTGTACTTCGATGTGATTCTGATCAGAAATGATTGGTGCTAAATGAAGGAAATCTGCGCATTTTCTAACTCTTTCTGGGAAGTAATGAATCACTGATGAGAAAATGAACAAGATTTCAAATAACTTGTGGTTTTATGTGTTATTGTTGCGTTTAAAAGTTAACTTTCATTTCAAGTTTATTTCTTTGGGCCACTAAATTAACCCCTATTTTTCATATTTTGTCTGCGAACAAGATGGTAAATTATTATAAAAAGCATAATAGTAAAGTTCATACTAAGGGGGAGAGGCATATTAAAATTCAACTGAATGTTAAGGACAACCCAGACTTCCTGTCCTCATTCAGTCCCGCTGTCAACCTTCATTTCGGGCACCTTTCGTCGCCCCCGCCTGCTTTCACCGATGATCCAAGCGAGGTACAAGTCATCTCAAACACACCTATTACTGGAGCTGCAGATCATGATGTCAGACTTCTGAAAGTTACATGCTTTGACCAATCACAAAATCCAACTGTAATACCTCGTTTCAACATGTAGGGGGCAGCACACAGACATCTTTTTTTTTAAACTATATTATTTTTATTTATTAAAAATTTGGCAATGACAAAGAGACAGAACTTTTAGAGGTCAAAAGCCAAAAAAGTTTATTTTAGGGTTTGGTAACCCTTTAAGTAGATGCTACATTTAGACAATTTTAGAGTCAAAGGGGTCTGTTGCATATTTGCAACAACAGGCATTAAGGGTGTACATGATGATCTCATGACCTAAAATGTTTGGACATCCGATCTGAGCCATTTTAAATACCCACTCCAATTACATTTTTTTAAAATGTGTTCTTGTAGCATTTTTTTTCCATGATGCAGGACACGTAAAATAATTAAAGATTAAAACTGCAATTGAGTATTTCTTTATATCATGATGAACCAGGAGCAGACAAAAACCTGTGACGCAACTGCCATGGCAGGGCAAAGTCTTTCCCTTCTCGGCTCCAATTCTGAAGCATCCACTTGCAGACAAAATAGACCCACCAATGTGTTTGTTTTCCTCTTCTGAACTTCCATCTGGATCAAAAACTTTAAAGCTGGATAGTTCCGACATTGCTTTTTTTCTTTCTATGCTAATGTTAGCTTGGGCTTGTGAGGTGCTATAAGCTAGCAGGAGAGAGTGTAAACAAAGTGTTAATGGGAAATGAGCGGAGATAGCTTCCATGTCAAGAAGTGTCAACAGTGTTTGGTCTGAGTCAATCTGGGTCAACATATCTATGGCAACCACTCTAGCCAATCAGGAGTGAGCGTGTTGGAAGTCCACACTTCCTACCAGTTAAAAGTGGGCTCTGGAGAATCTGTCAAATGCTCAACCCCCCCGTGACCACAAACTTTTATTGTGGCATCTGATTGGCCTGTTTATAACTTGCAATAAAGAAAAAAAAATGTAAAAAGGAAATGCTGTTAGCAAAAATATCTAAATAAAAAAAGAGCAATAATTAATAGCTGTTTAGTTCTCCACAATGGTTGCTCGCTATCATTTTGGCTAGCAGTATGTATTAGCTTCCATCTTTTACTTTCAATGCCAAAATAAAACGTCCCCATGCTTACTCACACATTTTAATTTAACCTTTCTAATGTTGATGCTAGCAACAGACACATTTTTTGTCCGTTTTTTTGTAATTTCTTTTTTTTTTTTATTTCTTATGTTGAACTTTTAGTAGAATATAATCTGTGTTTTTATTTATTTCTGAAATTTATAAAGCAAGGAGTTCAGAAGTATAAACAGCCATATAACTTTATGAATTAATTTAGTGACAGGGTACGGAGACAGTAGCTGAAATTGTAATCTAAAAAGCCAAATCAGGGTAAAGTTGAAAAAATAAAAGGTTAATTTGAGTGAAAAGTAGTTCTTGAATTTGAAGAGGATTAGATTTAAACATTTTTTAATTTAAGATTTCTTTTGGAAAATGGAATATTACCGATTTCCCTGACAGAAATTGCTAATGTTTGTGCAGATCCTTGTGGTTGAGACACCATGTACGAGTCAGTCAAGGTCAGGAGCTGCAGTACCGCCCCTCTCCAGCAGGGGGCGGTGGTGCATAGGCTTCACTTCCTGACCGGCGGTGATGCTTAGGCCGGGATGGTTGTGCAGATGGTCTGTTTGCCGTACACAATAGGAGGTCTGCTCATCTATTTCAGTGTTCTATATTCATTTGGAAGTGTGGTGAGCACAAAAGATGTTTTATTGTGAAAGGTCATGTGCACCGATGGTGGCATTGATAATTAAATAAAAACATTTTTTTCACTCGTGGTTAATTAAATAAACGCATTTGGTGAATTTTTTATTTTTCTTTTGTAATATTTTGGTTTGAAATGGTGCAGTGAATTTGCGCATTTACGGTGCACGCATTGGCTATTATTTTTAATTTTTGTTTTTTTCCTTTTTTTTTTTTTTCTTCTTGCGCCTCACCGGCTGCGCGAGGCGAAGCGCAGCCTCCCTCCGTGCGTAAATGATGTAGGGCAGGACGGGGATGGTTTGGTCACCTCCATTTAAGAAAACCCCGGCCGGTGACTGCTGTAGATCAGGAGCTCGCAGCGTCGGCGTGACTTTAAGGAGCCGCAACATCGCGACTTTTATTTTGTGATTTTTTTTTCTTCTATATATTTGGGGGGGAAAGGAAGACAGACGATGGACATCACGGATCAAGGAGCTCAAATGGAGCCGCTCTTACCAACGGTGAGGGTTGAAGTGTTTCCTGAAGGCTTAGAGGAGGTTTTTATTTTGTATCTAGATTTAATCTATATATATTTCGGTGGTAGATTGATACAGAGCATCCTCTTTGTGCTGGTTGGATGCTGCTGAGGCTGAACCCCAGCAGCAACAGTTATTATAATGACAGGTTCAAGATGTTCCATCGTATCAGATTCACGTTCCTTTAGACATTTACGTCTATTGGGGCTAATTTCTTTCAACATTCATTGTTTGATGGAGATCATGCATGTCAGAAGTTTCTGAGCACTGTCCCGACAGATGAGCCCACTGGAGGGCAGAGCCGGCTCCTGCGCACAGTCTCATTGGCATTCAGGTGAGATGCCAAGCTGGAGGATGGGAAAAAAAAGAATAGTTTCTCCACTCCCTTGGATGCTGTCAGATTGGGTAAAACGGCGTGTATTAAAAAACGCTCCAGGGGCTGATCAATACCCATGATTTGTTGTTTGGCCATGTGAGGACAACATCATGAGGTGAGCCCGGCCGGGCTGATGTGGCGTAGGTAGATGGCCGCTTTTTTTTTTCTCCCCTGCAGTCTCGACGCAGCATGGCCGCTTTCGCTTGTCGTTCAAAGTTATTGCTGCTGCTCCTCCTACGCAGCAAGCGTTGCCATGGTTTCACAAGGATGCGTACAAGTATGAGCGGTGCTGATGCGAGACTGGGGTCCAAGGAAGAGCTGAACTCCACACATTCCACCACTTCACTGTGTTTCAATTCATCAATATTTTTCTTTTTCCCTTTTAGGAACAAGTGGGTCAAAGTAAAGATGTGGTGAGTACATTTACTTTTCTATTCAAACCAGTAACTAAATCCATGAAACTTTAAATTTAAAAGCACCACCACTATGGTTTTGTAATCCAGTTTAGTCCAATAAACCCAAACTGGCTTAACTGTATTTTAATAATAGGCTACATAAGTGGCTAACAGATTACAGCAAAGGGTTTTCGGTGTAATCCCTGCACTGAGGAAGCAATGGGTGACATTATCCCTGCTCTGCTGTTTGTCCACCTGTTGGCTCAGCATGGACAAAAAGTTCCTTTAACGATGGAGCATTGAAGACTGTGCTCCATCAACCCTGTTACACTGGAGCTCCAGTGTTTTTGTCCTTTGATTTGCTGTAAATTTTTTAAAGTCTTGACACGATCAACAAAATTTGAGTAGACTCTTAAGGAGAAAAGTGGCGTGAGTTGCGTATCTCGATACACATGTAATGATACGATGCGTATCCCGATACACGTGTTGATACGATGCCTATCCCGCTACACAAGTCATTATGCGATGCGTATCCCGATACATGTCATGATACGATGCGTATTTCGATACACATGTCATGATATGATGCGTATCCCGATACACATGTCATGATACGATGATTATCCCGATACACATGCGTATACCGATACACAAGTCATAAAATGGTTCGTATCCCGATACACGTCATGATACGATGCGTATCCCAATACACATGTCATGATACGATGCATATCCCGATACACATGTCATGATACGATGCATATCCCGATACACATGTCATGATACGATGCGTATCCCGATACACATGTCATGATACGATGCGTATCCCGATACACATGTCATGATACGATGCATATCCCGATACACATGTCATGATACGATGCATATCCCGATACACATGTCATGATACGATGCGTATCCCGATACACATCTCATGCTATTGAGAGCCGCTTTTCTCCTTCAGAATGTGCTGGAATTACGTTGCAACCATAAACTTTTTTTGTTCTTAAACAGGCGGACATCAACAATTTTTTTTCAAATTTTAGTCGGTTGGATTGTCATATAAAAATGTTCGGGGTAGCACAGACTCTAATTCTGAACAATTTTACACAAGTTTTGAATTGAAATGTTGCATGTGACGTGCGTTCAAGTGCTGCCGCAAGCTATAGTTGAAAGTTGCTTTGTGCAAATCTCATGAATCTTGCTCCAGGCTTTTTCTTTTACAGTTCTATTCCAATACATGAAAGATTTGGTGTTGTAGAATTCCAGCAGGAGACAAATCGCAACTATTCATTTCTCCTACATGATCAATTTTCCAAAAATTTCCACTTTCATGAATTAAAAAGAAAAAGAAAGGGACGCCATCCATACACTACTACCAAATCAGAGTCTCTGATTGGTTTGACTTGAATCCAATTTTCAACATTTATGTACGTAGTTCCAGAAAACAGTCATAAAAAGTAATTGCGTTTTGAATGCGGAAGCCCACAATTCTGTTTGTTGTTGTTTTTTGTGTTTAGTTTTTTTTCCAATACCATCAATTGATTATTTTATTCCTGTGTTGTGTCATTTATCCATACACTCTGGGCTCTGTGAGTCAAACTGCATCTGCTATAGTTCAGTATCCCTAGCCTCAAAGTAGTGTTAACATTTACCTGCCTTAACATAGACTTTTCATTGAAAGTTGCCACTTGAACGCACATTGCCGAGCATATTGCTAACGTAGCTTAACTTCTTTCTTTTTCCAGTATTGATGAACTCTGTGAGGAGGAAATCTGTGTGATTTTTGAACTTAGGGAGAGTAAAGTATGTTATTATTAGCCATCATAAATACAATGTGAAGTTGTTTCTTTTTAGATTTTGTGTTTTTCATGTGGTATCACAGTGCACAAAGATGCTCTGGGCTGAAGTTTTCCTTTAGTAACAATAAGTTTGCTAGTTTCCATATGGCTGGATGCTATTGTTTTAAGGACATTTAAAGACCCACTCAGATTAAGCTAGTGTTTATAACATGTATGTGTGGCATTTTTTATGATGGAGGATATATCTATAGGAAATTAAGCTTAAAATTGTATTTTGGAGAATTTCTTTATTCAAATTATTGTGATTTAAGAGCAGACGAGGAAAATAATAAGAAAAAGTTTGCATTTGTGATGTAAAATATCCTAAAAGGAGTAGGGTTGTCCAAAATTTCTAACTCTTGCGTTCCCTCGCGTTCCGTGAGGGTTAGCTGCGCTGACTGTTTCGCAGAGGAGAAACACTTTTCTTCACGTCTGTGTGTGCTCTGAAAAGATGTAAGTAATGACTTTTTGTTTTAGCATGACCTTTTTAAAATGATAAAACCGATGTTGTCATGTATTTTAGCAGCTCTGCACTAATGTAGCTGACTGGCGACTATTGATGACATCATCAAGTGGGAGTAACGTCTGAATCTGAAAACACTAGGTTTGGAAGGCTAAATGTAGAGAGAGGAGAAGAATTCGGATTACCAGTCTGTTTAGTGACACCTTGTGTCTGCGTTGTGAATTGCAACAAACTAAAAAACATTTTAGCTGCTGAGCTAAACTGTTGTATTCTTGAGAAACAATCCCAGTTTAAAACTTGTAGTCCAGTTTTGTTGTTTTAGATAAAATCGGAGAAAAATGTTTAACTTTTTTATTTATTTTGCCAAATCTTTGGATAAACCTGCATTAATTATAAAGTTCAACAACATATACTTGTTGCTACTGTTTTTGATCCACAAGGTAAAACAAGAGTAAAATAGGAGGCAGTTAATTAAAAATCCGTTTTTTTGCAATCTTTGATGTGCAGTCAAGCCACACGTCTGGTCACTGTGAATGGGCCAGCTTGCTCAGCAGATGTTCTGGATTCTATCACCAGCGGTCCCACTGTCATCATCCGACTGCAAACCGAAAGCAGGCCCACTTAAATCAATAGTGAGAATCAACAGGAGCTGAGGCTTTCAGCAGCGTGCGACGGCTCTCAGGAGCTCGTAGGATGACAGCGTCGACAGGCTTCTGAGTCAAACTCCGGAGACGAGCGCGGTCGCGTGTTTGACAAAATGTTGCTTATGCAACCGATGGCCGAGAGCCAGATCGAGGACGAGCGTATGCCACTGGTCAAACTGTGATTTCCTCTTACAAGTCTCCTCTCCTGTCACTCCAGACTTGGTAAATATTTCAGAGGCTCCTGGCTTTAATGCATCATGTCTCTGTACGGCCAAAGCTACTTGTTGCTCATTTTAAATGAGGCTAAAGGCAACAAACTAAAAGACTCATTTAATGGACTTTAGGGTTTATTGGTGCAAGTTGATGAAATGCAGGGAGGGTATTATTAAACACTGAAAATCTATTAAAAAGGAATGGTTTTAGATGTAGACAATCATTTAAGTTCTTTTCTTTAAAATCTAATTTTTGCATAATCATATTACACTGAACAAATAATCTAAGAGCCACAGTCATTGAGGTGGAACAAATAATTTTAAATGAAATGTAGTTGATTTTTTTTATTTTTTTTTATCATACCGTCCACTTAGACAAACACCCCCCAAATATAGTTTTGGTAAATTAATAAAAAGAAAACCTTAAAAGCTAAAGCATAAAACATGTGAAATTATAATTTTAGATTAATTTAAAGAATTCACATCTCGAACGTGATGAAACTCATTAAGAAATCTTGATTTGTGTCCTCACTGAGGGTTTAGGCAAGAGATGTTTTCTACTGTGACCATGACCCTGTCACAATAGACATCTTGTTTGTTGTTTGTTTCTCTAATTTACACAAATTTAAAAAAATGGCTATAACAAAAGCACAGAGTGAGAGGGGAAAAGCTGTAGATTGAACCAAATTTATAGGCAATTAGGGAAAATAAGTAACAATTACCAGAACAACACAATGATGAAGAACGACTGTCGGTTTTCTGACTGAGTCATACAACTCTAGATCCATTTGAAGTCAGTTTGATTGGTTTACATCTTCAGAAACACAAGCGACTCTTTTCCATTGGGACATTTCAATATACCATTGACTGTATATGAGAACTGGACTGAGTAACCCCTCTCCCCTCGTGTTCCAAACAGGATCTACCTGCTGGTTCCAAGAAGCCAAGATCCCGTAGACATTTGTAGAGAAATAATCAATTATCATTTACTCATTCTACTTGTCCATCCATCCATCTTCTTGACCGCTTTGTCCCTTTTGGGGTCGCGGGGGTGCCGGAGCCTATCCCGGCTACTGATGGGCGAAGGCGGGGTTCACCCTGGACAGGTCGCCAGTCTGTCGCAGCATTCTACTTGTAAGAATCAAAATTTTTTTAACTTTATTTTGCTAATGCTAATTTTTGTTTTTGTTGTTTTTGCTGTGGTTAAAGTCATAAACTGGCCAATCAGATGCCTGAATATAATAGTCTCATGCTGACCGTTCAAAATGTAAATTCTCCTGAGCCTACTTTCAAGTCGTAAAGGTGTGGCCTTCCAACAAGCTCACACATGATTGGGAGAGTGGTTGCCATAGAAACCAGACCAATCCCTACTTACTAATGTTGTCTGGCTCCAACATGGCATTGTCAGTTTTGAATAATTGAATGGCAATTGAATTGTCTTTATTTCAATGGAGCCGGAAGTAAACCATTTTCTATCCATGACGTTAACCTTGGAGGGTCCAGTTTTCCTATACAGTCAATGGTTTCACCCTTAACTTAACTTAGTGTTCAAACCTTCAAAATACAAGACTCGTTCTATCTATCTAGCATTTAAAGTCCCAAATGATCATTTTCTGAACTTTTATAAAAGTGTAAAAACGTTCCCAGTGGTCTTTTAAATGTAATTTTGTGGTTGTCAGCCAAAAATTTATTTTTGTTTTCTTAGACAAAAAAAAAATAATAAATAAAAATAACCACATAGTGGAGGACTATCTAGTGCCCTGGAATTTAATAGCAATTCGAACACCATTTTCACTACTTTTATTTATTTTTTCAATGGCCAGTATGACATTACCGATTTCACCAAGTGAAAATCTAATCAATACAAATATTTTATGACGTCTCTTTAAGGAACTAATGTGATCTAATGATGAAAATGTTGATGATTTATTAAAAATGTACATTTAAACATGTTTTTTCTTTGCAAAAATCGTCTGCAGCCTATATTTCCTAATGTAGTGAGCAACGATGCACACGCTTTTCGCAAAGACTTCTGGAAAATTTCTAGATTTGCGAATTGAAAAATGGTGAACGCACTATATAGTAAGTAGTGAAGGATTTTAGACATAGCCATAGTTTTGGGCCTGTTGCTGAGAGCTCTCTGTTTACAACCCCAAGCTAAAATTAGCGGTGCAACATAGTTGTTGAGCGATTTTGGAGCTATCCAGGCGTACAGTTTAAGCCAGATACCAGCTCAGATGAGGAAACCAAAGTCTACTAGTGGACGCATCAGAATGTAGCGGAGCAGCGTATTTTATGTGACAAATACGGTCTTTTTCAAACATTTTTGTCTTCTGATTCATGTTTTGACTAAAGAAATACCCAGAAATTCAACTTTGAACTTAATTTTATTTTAGAAAAATGCTACAATAACATGTTGAAAACATCATTTTAATCAGAGTGGGTCTTTATTGTTTTTGTTTATTGTACACACTGTTCCTCATTGTTAATCCAGAGTCGTACCAGTCGTTTGGTATTTGCAAGTTGAAGGTTTGTTGTATTAGGACTGTGAGGAAAATGCGTCTGCTGTCTGTCGTTTCCCACCTGATAGCAGGAGTCTGACTATTTTTAGTTGTCTGGGCTTAAACTTGACGTAAAGCTCAGACTCCAAAGCCGCGACTCTTTAAACTTGAGTCGTCTGCCGGTTCATTAGCATAATCTATGACTCCGTGGATCGACTTGTGTGCAGGAATGGTAGATAGCTGGAACAATCGAGGAGGATGAGTAGAAAAATGTGCTGAAGAAGAGCGTGTACGACTTGGCGAGTCCACTGTGAGCGACTTGCAGTCATGCAGGCAGCCCGGCTGCTGCAGCTAGGAGCCTTCAGACCGGCTGTGCTCCTTTCTCTGGTTAATTATAGCATTGGTGAGGAGGGGGGGCTGAAAGGGGGGCACGGAGGTGGGAGGAGCTGCAGGAAGGTGAAAGACAGATGGTGGAATGAGGAGAAAGGTCCTTAAAGAGAATTAGATTAGATAGTGAAACTGTGCTGAGAATACCGCAGCAGGAAGCTCCCGAGTGTCGACAACAAAGGCGGCTTTTATTGCAATTTGCCGGCGAACGAAGCCAGATCTCTTTGGAGCGCCTCCATCCGCTTATGCTGATGATGCAGTGCGGCCAGAGAGCGGCTCAGGTAGGCTCGCATGCAGATCCACAAGCGTCTGGCTTGCCCCGTCACAATGACCTGAGGTAACGCAGCCCTCATAGCCTGGGGGGACTAAAGCGTGCAGAGCGCAGCATCAGTGATGTCAGAGCGCTAATCTCTCAGAAGGGGGGGGTGGATTGGCGGATAGTCGCTTGTCAGGAACATTTGATGCCATCCTGGATGAAAGCTCGTCGGTTGGAGAGCTCTTGTTTATGTTTTCTCTCGTCTGCCGGTTTCTCTGGGCTTCTGGGAGGAGGGCTGCCGCTGCTTCCGCGTTCCAGCATGGGCAGAGCAGCTGATGCGAGCGGCTGAGGAGAGGCGCAGGAGGACAAGCTGGCACTGTCTTCCTCCTCTGAATTTCCTGCAGCAAACACGAGAAAATAAGAGCGAGGCTCCGACCCTGAGCCTCTTGATTTACGGGAGCAAGTGAGAACAAGGGGAGTTAGCGGGCATCTCACCTGACAGGAGGGGCACCATGCTCACTGTGGACCTAAATAAGGGATTTGCTTATCAGGTAGGCTCTACTATAGACTTTGAAGTTGAAATATATCTCGTTTTAAGGCTGAACAAATGCACAGAAGTTGAGCTGCATCTCGTGGAGATGGAGGTTAACCACTGCAGAGTCATGCAGCTGACAGGAAATGACTGCTTTAAAATTCCTCTTTTATTTTGAAATTTTCACGTGTGCTTTCCATCCCCCCAACTTCAGAGAAAAACTGGGAATGTAGAGATATTCCGATTTGCATATTCGTTCCTGTGATGTTGCCGGTGCTGATGCGTCTGCCATCGTCACAGTAACTGCCATCTGTGGGGATGAAAGCCGCCGCCACGACAACAGAAGCTGTTGGACAACCCATAATCCCCCCCGCTCTTGTCTTTACAAAGTATCCCTTCACTCCAGTTCGAAGCCGAAAGTCCACTAAAGTGGATTCATGGTATAAAGATTTACATTGAAAGCTGCCATTAAACCCGTAATCGCCAGTTTCAGAGGAAAACCACCTGTCCTATTTCTCGGAGTAGAACAAAAAACATTCGAACATCCCTGCTGAAGTACAGAGCTCTAGGGAGAACCTTGAACACCGGAGAAACGAGGTCGCGTATTTCCTTCTCTGTGAGAAATGTTTTGGTGTTCTCAGACTTTTGGAAGGGAAGCTGGTTGGGAATCAGCAGGTTTGTGGTTTGTTCTGGCTGAGAAAACAAAGCAGGAGGTATCAGGAGTCTGGAAACAGTGGTTGGTTGAAGAGGTCAAACATGGAGCACCACATTAGGAACATGATATTGATGGAGTCTCAGATGTTTTTTTTTAATACTTGACGTCATATTAAATGAAAGTATTCGAGCTTTTGTGGACTAATAACAAAACTTGAGACTTAGAATAAGAGTTTGTTACTAATAACTCAAATTACAAAA
Organism: Oryzias melastigma; assembly: GCF_002922805.2. NCBI lineage: Eukaryota > Metazoa > Chordata > Actinopteri > Beloniformes > Adrianichthyidae > Oryzias > Oryzias melastigma. Next base: position 10,648,130 of record NC_050513.1, on the reverse strand, counting down.
AAAAAATATGAGTAGATCTTAAAGGGAACAAACTTTCAAATTAAAAAGCTTTTTGTGTTTTTTTTTTACTCCAAACTAGTACTTTGACATGTATTAGATGCTATTTAAGATAAGATGGACAAACATATCACAGAATCAGACGGGATTAAGTAATTGGCAGATAGAAAGGACAGAGATTGTTGGATCAAGTGTAAAGATGGAGACCCAACTATTATTGGGGTATAAATGGAAAAAGTAAAAGTTCAAACAGTGAAACACGGTGGTGGAAGTATTATGCCATGTCTCTGCTTTAGACCCGTTGAAGGTTTTGGACATGTCAGGATTATGAAGGCACTTGAAGTGAACACTGAGTCTTAGCAAAACACAAATAAAATCAAATGTCTGTCATTAGCTGTGTGAAATTGTGCAAAGTAGATTATAATTTTCCCAGTGGAAGCAGAACAATAAAAAACTTGCATCCATCAAAATAAAGTTTTTGCATATTCCATATTTATGATTTCATAGAAACGGTGTAACTGCGAAATTGATTTTTTTTTTTTTTTTACATTTTTCAAATTTCAATAGTTTTGCGAATACGTGTGATAGAATCGCAGCTACTGAATATATATGAGAACTCGACAAAGGGACTGTGACATTTTTTTTTTTCCAATGTTGGAGCCAGACGTCATCAGTATGTAGAAACGGCTCTGAATTGTCTGAGTCATCATTTCTATGGCAACCACTCTCGCCAATTAGGAGTTAGCTTGTCGTTGTTGATGGAAATCCACATCAAAACCACTGGAAATCCGGTTCAGGACAATCTGTCAAATATTTCAGGGCTTTTATAGAGGAATCTATTTATAACTTAAATAACTCGCACTACAGAAAAAATACAATTTAAAAAAAGTTAGAATTGGCAAGAACATTTTAAAAAAGTATTGGATCAAGACTAGTTATTCTGACAAATAGAATGACTGATTAATTGAAGTCTACAGGATATTTACTTCTTGGAACAAGCAGGTACTTCCTGTTTGGAACACGAGGGGGGAGGGGTCACTCAGTCTAGTTCTTATATACAGTCAATGGTGTATATTAGTGTAAACTTATATTAACATGAATAAAATAAAGGTTGGTGGTCAGAGTGCAGAGGTCAACCCCATGAATAGTCTATGAGAGGGACTCATGATACTAGTTTGTAGGCGTTAAAAAGACATCCTCGATGAGATGTGGACCAACTTGGACAGTCCGACCTAAAAGTGTCTCTAATGAGGTTTAAAAAATAAAGTTTTGGTAACCACATAAAACGTTTTTGCTTTTGTAACTGACCTAAAACCTGTTACGTGTCTCTTTGCAACTTTTCCCCTTTAAACAGTCAGTCTTTTTTTGAGGTAAAGAGCCTGAAACCATTTCAGTTTATACAAGCCAAGTTTTTGTTTCCAATAAAAATAAGTGTTCTTTTTATAGCAAAGTCACAATAGAACCTTTATTCACTTTTAAAGTCATAAAAGAAGAAAGTAAGAAGCACGAAATAGTTTGTTCTTGAGCTGTGAAAACTTAGAAGAGACACAAAAAATAAGAAAAGGCCATTTAGACTACTATTGGTTCAAAACACCAGAGCCAACATATAGTATTAAGACGTAACACTACGTCAGTGTTCTGTAAGTGCAAAACTTCAAATCACCGAAGCAGTGAAAAATTCCTTCAGTTGTAAAGATAGTGGTCACACTTTGGTGCAACAGAAGCTTCAGGCACAATCCAGCTATGACAACCGGAATCAGAGTCTGACAATGTCTCCCTGTTTTATCGGTTGTGTCAGAGTGGTGTGTGTTTGTGTGGACGACTGCTGACTGAGCTGTCACTCTAAGACTTTCCGTCACCTTTGACTGCACTCTGACGTGTGAGAGTAGGGAAAGAAGTGGACTCTAAAAAACGCACAAGCTGTAATTGTAGTGGACATATGTAAAGCAGAAAGTACTTGATGCATTATGGGATTCCTTGGAGCAGATTAACTGGACAGCAGCGTTGAGTACAGCAGAATTTATGGAAAGGTCAAGGTAACGGGGTCAACCCCTTCTATTAAGCCTCAGTTGTTCATTAGTGTTCACATTGTGCCTCGATACTGATGTCATAGTTCGACTCCTCCTACTCTGTAGGTGGCAGTATGCTCTTGTTTTGTTTGTTTATAAAAGCTAGTATTAGTGGTTTCATTCTATGATGAAGAGGTTTGTAGACATTCTGTGCTGGAGAATCGCATCACCAGTTTGTTTTGCAGCTCTGTTGGATCACTGAACTATGTTCGCCTGGCCTTGGCACGGTTCACTCTATTGTGCCCAATCATTAAACACAGTAATCAAAGCAGCTAAACAAGTATGACTTTGGGGTCAAACATACTTAGACACTGATCTGATCCAATACATTCTCATTCCCAAGTCCTCACATTTTGATGCATGGTTAAGGCCCCTTCTGCGTCACTTTTTGACATTTTGGGTGTCCCCAACTTGTCGTTTTTTTGACATCTTGGATGTTCCAATTAACTCAAGGCTCCCCAACCTCCGGGCCGCAAACTGGTACCCTAACCTTAACAGGCGCTGACCTGTACTGGACGCGTGCTGGGCTAGAGTATTGGGTTAGGGTACCAATATCGACCCCGTCCCAAGGTTCGGTCCGAGTCCAACAAAATGACCAGATCCTTGATTTAATTGGAACAGCCAGCACGACAAAAAACGACAAATTGGGAACACCTGAAACGTCAAAAAGTGACACGGAGACGGTCCTTAACCATGCATCAATATGTAACGAGTTGGAAATGAGAATGTGTAGTCTGATCACATAGTGAAGGGCTTAGTTGTTAAAAAAAATTCAGTAGATTAAAAAAAATGTTTTTACACACTTGGATAGTCCGGTAGAATTTTCAAAGTTAAAAGTCCCATTTGCGGTCACAAACCTAGGTGTGTGAAATTTCTTCTCTGCATTTGACCCATCCCCTGGGGGAGGGGTGAGCTACAGACATAGCTGTACTCAGGAATCATTTGGTGGTTTAACGCCCCAATCCAACCCCTTAATGGTGAGTATCAGGTAGGGAGGCATTGGGAGTCTTGGGTATGACTCTACCGTGGATTTGAACTCACGACGATCCAGTCTCAGGTCGAACACTCTACCACAAGGCCACTGAGCTGGTTAAAATGGACAGGGGATGCAAATAGATAAATACATATAAAACTCAATTTAATTTTTTTTTTCCTTAATCTGACAAAAGAAAAAAAATCTGATAGAGGGTGTATCTCTTGTAGGCTGGCTATTTTATTATTTAATTATTGTATTAAGTAGAGGGTTTCTAAAATTTCTGAAAACATTTGAAGGGATAATACATTTCCTTCTTCAGTCCCAGTTCCTTGCTCTTGTGTTGCTGTAATAGTAAACATGATAAAATATATATAAAGTATGTATTTCTCATGTCCTCTCAAATTTGTCTTGGACTTCTCTTAAAGACGAACTGCAATGAAAGTAGTGTTTTTAACATGTTCTTGTAGCATTTGTTTTAAAAATGGCTCTATCGGAGTGGTACTTAAGAAGATTCACACTTGAGTTCCCATTAGTCAGTGGTGGAAATGGGATAACATGGTAAGGCGTTAATGACTTTCCTTCCACGTCTTTTTTTTTTTTAATTCTAGGGCATGTTGGAGCCTGTTCCAGTTGAGTACTAAGGCAGGTTCACTTTTAACAAATTATTTTTATTAAATCCCAGCAATTGATGACCTTCCAAATAAAGTTTAAACTGACTTGAGTCTGGCATTCCAGGTCTGTTTCTTTTTGTAGTTGAAATACAGTTTATCAGTAAAAAGGACTTTGAAAGCAGACTAGATTTTATTAGATAACTTTAAATCAACCCAACCTGACTTATTTCCCTATTTATTTCCACTAACACCCTCAATCTTTTATAATTCAACATTGGGTGTGCCAAAATATCGATATTGGATATATCGTGATATTTAGTCCTGTGATTGATTCTCGATGAGTTCTCACCAAGTATCGATCTTTTATTTTTGTTTGAAGAGGCTGTAAAAAAAATATTCCTTTGGTGAGATGTTCCTTTGGAGGTAGATATGGGGCCCGCGTTGCCAGACTGTTGTAGTTTACAACAATTTTGCACTAAGCAGTGGCTGAATTTTAAAGATAATTCAAAATCAGTCTATTATTTATTGCAGAAAATTCGACAGAAGTTGATTATTATGGTTGTGTTTAAGCAAACAAATACATGGTAACATAGTTACCTAAAACATCTGTCCTTCTATATATTGTGAGTTATTAGAGATGATTTTTACCAACTATCGCAGTATCATGACATTATCGATATCGTGAGCCATGTATCGCGTATCGCATCGTATTGTGACTGTTCTATTGCATGTTCTGGTATTTAGAAGCATTATAGTAAAATAAAGAACCTATAAAACTTGTTGAATTTTTTTTTTATCTATTAAAAAAGTAACAAACTAATAATCAGATCAAGTTAACGGTTCCATTTTAGGCATCTTTTTTAGTTTCACGAATGCACTTTCCATTCATCCCACATGGACTAAGCTCTGCAGACTTTGATGTCAAAATCATCAGAAGTTCCTTCATTTATAGTTAGGATGCTAGTTTTGGCTATCCTATGCTAATCTTGTGGTAATAGAATGGCTCCATCTCAAGTATTTTAACATGTAAGCTTATATTTGATGACAAATTGCCTATTGATTTAGCTAACTTTAGCATCAACACACTAAGTAAGCTAGCATATTATGAACTAACAAGGCTGAAGATCAAAAAACATTTTTCATTTTAAGACTAAATGATTTTTGCTAAAGCTTTTACATTTTAGAACAGGTGTTTATAAACTTATTTTGGTTTGGGGGCCACATTCAACCCATCTGATCTCAAGCGGGTCGGACCAGTAACATAATAGCAAAATAATCCATGGTCAACTTGTTATCTGTAGCTTTGTTTTTGTTTCGTTTTTTTCTCAGTTAGAAAGTTAGAAAAAAATTACTTCAACCAACCTGTAGACTAATCATTTATTATTATATTATTTATTTTAATTGTTTTTTGATCTCTTGTTATGCCGGTTTTACGTTTCCTTTGCTCCCCCTAGTGTCGGAATTGCACTTTGCAGTCATTTCTTTAAAGAACCATAACTCATTACAGGAATGGGCCCCAACATCCTTTTGTTTTTCATCTTCATGGCTTGGCCGTATGTTTAACACCCCTGCTTTAGAACCGTACTGAATGGCTAACATTAGCTTTGCTGTGCTATTTTTATGCTAGCTAACATGCTACTTTTAATGGCTTTTTTTCCCCATTACCTTTTTGTTCAGTGTGTTATCATGCATTGTTGAAGTATCCTGTTTTCAAGCAAGTTGGTCTCCTCAAAATAGTTCTACTAGATATAGTTACACTGCACAAAACCTATGGAAAACTGGAAGTATCTGTATTTATCATAAAACCACGTAACATTTTTTTTTAGGTAGATTTGTCTCACTACTTCCTGGTTTATCAACTTTCAAAATAAATATTTTTTTTAACTAAAACCTCATCTGCTTTCAAAATGACTGCATGTGAAATGTATCCACAAGTCAGTGTAAATAACTCTAAACTAATTGAAGAAAATAATCTAATTTTTGCAGCACAGACCTATATAAATCCTTTAACTTCACTAGAAATAATTCCAGTTCTTGTCATCCTCCAGAATAAATCAAATACAGATGAAATATGAGCTGTAATTTCAAAACGGCATAAATATGTATCACAGGGACCTTTAAAAAATTTAAGGTTTTAACCGTTTTTAGAACAAATATACTGTAGGAGGATGATCCTGTTGGCTTTTCTGTTGAAATGGAAAATGAAAGTTACATGAAGGTCGATGTTGAGTCCTTTTTTCTTTTTTTTTGTGGTTGAAGCTGAATTTGGATCACTAGACAGACACATGCTTTCTCTCTCGTTTAACTGCAACGTTGGGTTTAAAAAATCAATTGATGAAACTGAATTGATCTTTACTGGGAAGATTCATAAAAATCCATGATTTCTTTTTATTCAAAGCAATTCCTTGCTTTGTTTTTTCATGTACAATTTCAATGTAACTATTAATAGAAGAAGTTTCAACTTCAATCCAGGCAAGTCAAGAGTTATCTGAAGGCAGTTTTTCTGATTAACTCTTATAGAACGTCTTGACTTTTCCTGCTTCGTGATCCATGCTCTGTCCTGAGGCCTTTCTTGCTCTTCTACTTCCTCTTTCCCCTCATCCATCCTCTCTGCTCCTTCCTGTCAAACCCCAGCCCTGCAGTGCACTATGTGCTGTACAAAGTCAATATGTGCTCTCTGCATGTTAAGCCAGCTTTATATATCAATCTGTGCGTGTGCTGGTTTCCACCGGTTTGTGTGAAACTACACGGACATAAACCCTGTAAATGGAAAACGACAACACAAACATTTCAAGGTGAACAAATGTGAACATCATGTACTGTACTTGTTACATACGAGTCTCATCCTCCTCCTCCTCCTCCTGCCGTCCCGCCTCCCCTGGAATCTCCGTCACGTGCTCCGTGCTCCCGCTCTCTCTGAAATCTCCATCACTGCCGGAGCCGCAGAGACAACGGCCGGTTTAATTCTCATCGCCGCGCTGCGCCTTCATCACTGATCCTGCGCTCGTAGGCGAGGATTTTATCTCGCCGTGGAGGCTAGCAGATTAATCTCAACCCAGATTGGCGAGCTGGGATGTGCCTGGTCCAGGGTCGGCAGAGAAACCCGGGGTCTATAAATAGAAGCAGGGACCTGCAGGCAGGCCGTGCTGGCTCATCTGTTATACCAGGCAGGGTAAACCTGGGCTTTGGAGGCTGAGAAGAGAATGGCAGCTAAAAATGACAGCTTTTAATTTTGTAGAAATTGTCAGAAAAACATCTTTACATCTGATTTTAGTCCTAATTTTTGCAAAAGATTGTAGTTTTTTTTTTTTCCTAAAATAACATCCTGACAGAACAATTCAGCCCCCGTCATGTCATCAGAGCATCCTGTCACGTCACATTAAAATTCTCATTACAATGCATTTCTGCCTGAACTTATGTGAATTTCTCTCAGCTTGACCTTAGTTGTTTTCTCTCTCTGGGAATTGCTCTTAACACCAGTCAAACGCCGCAAGCACCGCCCTGATTATTGGCTGGAAATAAAACAGACTAAAGGTTAAGTCAGGTGACCCTCTGTTTTCTAGAGTCACTGAATAATTTTCTTTTTCTTTTGGTTTAATCCAGTTTGGGCAAGATTTATACCTCACCAATAACCCTGGCTTTCCCGTTGAAACTATAACAGCTTCTATTTATTAGTTGCTTGCAAATGTTTGTGTAACAGCGATAATCTTGAGCAAAGTTTCAGATGTTTTAACTCCACAAGAACCGAATTTTAATTTAAACTGAGGCAAAAACGTGTTAAAGCTATGCGTATTTGTTGAGATCATCATAATGACTTATTCGGTAAAAAAAACACCTAGTTACTTTGTGAACTGCATTGTTACTTTTTGTTTTTTAACTTGCCCTCAAAATGGAAGTATACATATCGTGTAGGCAACATTACGATGCGTATCGTGTACGCGACTTAATGATGTATATCGTGTGGGCGATTTAACAATACCTATCGTGTGAGTGATAGAAAAGTGTCAATTTTGCCATTTCTCTATTATCATTTTTTTAATTTTATTTTTATTGCTGAACTTTTGTGCAAAAATGTGTTCTAGTTCTTTGTCATTTTTTTTCATCAGAGAATAACCTATTATATGCTTTATCGTGGTATATCGCGATATATATCATTATTGTGATATAAAATTATTGTGATATGCAATTTTTTTCAATATTGCCCAGTACTACAACAGTAGTTTAAAGTCATGCTAAAACATAAAATCATTACTTACATTCTTACAGAGTGCACCCATGTGAAGAGAAGCACATTTGTTCCGCGGCACAATGCGATGTGGAACACCTCTTAAAAAAAACTATTTTGGACATCCCTACCCCTCCAAATGCCCCTACAGTTGGAGGGGTAGGGGAAGAATTCAGAATCGGCCTTAGAATATGGTGCTCACACTGGACTTGTCGCTACCTGATACCAGCGCATGTAGTAGCATGTCATCAAAGTGGTGCAATTCTGACAAATCGTGCCCCAGTCTTTTTTCTTTTTTTTTTACAGTTCTATTCCGATATATGAAAGACTTGGTGTCATAGAATTCCGTCTGGGCACAAACCACAGTTCTTGAATTCTCCTTTATGGTAAATTTTGAAATGGTTGGCGCTTATGCATATTGAAAAGAACGGCATCCATATGTCACTACCAAATCCAAGTCCCTGATTGGTCAAAGTTCAATTGTTTTAACACGCTTTCAGTGGCCGTGTGTTTTGTATATAGAGCCCCAAAAACAGTTGTAAAACTTGCTTAGTTACACGTGAATGCAAGAGTTTTAAATGAAATGTGCAAATACACTTGTTTACATAGACTTTTCATTGGACAGCATTAGAATTGAGCTTTTTATAAACCATGACAACCGTTTTTAAAGAAACTCAAAAAAAAGTGGAGCTGCCAACCACTGATTTGAAGGTTAGAAGTCAGATAACTTGGATGTAGAATTTTTTATGTTCCTTGATTTTTACTTGTGGATGAACAAATGCTTGCAACAGGTGTCTGTGGTAACATAATGAACTTCACCTGGCTCTAGTCTATACACTATATATATATCTATATATATATATATCTATATATATATATATATATATATATATATATATATATATATATATATATATATATATATATATATATATATATATATCTATATATATATATAGATATGTTTTAATGATTCAGCAATTTCAATGAAACGTACAAAGGCTAGTTATGTGTAGTTAATATTAATACTTGAAATGCTCTTTTAGTGGTTAAAACATGCCCACCGAAACCATTAGTTATCAAATCACCAAGATTATATTTTTGTGAAGATAAGCTAATTAAAAAACAAGCATGAAAAATCCTCAATTTAAAAAATGCTACTTTTGGAAAATCATCTTGGATATGTAAGAAATTGCCCCTTGTGGACAAAAAAAGTAGAAGCTAAAGTGTGTTTATTTCTGTTTACCATTAGCCACCTAGTGGTCAGATGATGAAGTGCATTGGTTTCCTTATGTTTTTGTTTTCACACCGTGAATCAAAATGCTTACATTTTAGATTATCTTTAGAGAAGCTTCATGTGGATTTGTCTAATAATTTATCAGTTCCTAGAATATCTGAGGACTTTGATTTATTTATGTATTCTTCCTCTTTAACAAACTCCAGCATGGAGAGTAGTGTGTAGATAAAGTCTTAAATCTCAGAGTAGTTTGGAATCAGAATTTTCCAGTTGTAGGGATTTTCAGTTTGACCTGGTCAATGTTGCATGATGCAATTCATTACTTACTACATAACATCTTAAGATCTTTTAGCCCTTCTGTTAAGACGGTCGCAGTAAAGGCACTTGAACGAGTCCAGTTTTTGTTCCTAAAACCTAAGATTATGCGCTGTGCTCAATATTTGACAGTAAAGGCGATTAATCCCAGTTTAAAATCCTTATCTGTGTGTAGTCATTCCTTCTGGTCATGAGATTAAAATATTATGTTTGTGGTGGTTTTGTGAACACGGCCAGACTAGCTTTTCCTTGTAGCCCACTGAGATCAACGTACATTATTAACCAATAGAAGAAAAAATTTACATTTTTCATGTTTCTAGTTTTGGTTTATTATAGTGCAGTTATAAATATAGGTTCAAACATTCATTTTAATAGTAAATCAGTATCTTAGCAACATGTAAACATTCATCAATGCAGTTAATGCAAAAGTAAGGTTTTCAAATTTATGAATATTAAGAGGTTTCCTATTAATTATTTTCCATCCCTTAATTTTCTAAAACTACATGGTCCTGTTCAGAGATTTGCTGGAGTCTACTGGATCATCACAGGTTGTCAGAGACAGAAAACTTAACAAATACACTCCTAAGAGAGTGTTTTAGAATCAGCTGCTAACCTATGAAGCTTGATTTAGAAAGAACAAGAGTCAATGGGCTTTGCTTGCCTTGTATACCTTTTACAATCAAAACAAAACACAAAGAACAAGGTCCAGAAATATTACAAAAAACATATAAGGGGGAGAAAATTAATAAATAAGTGAACAAAACTGACAAAGATTCTTCCAGAAATGTTTTGAGTTTCATAATCATAGTAGTCCATAGTAGTAGTTTCCTCATGAGCACCATGGATATGTGCGGTGGACAGTTCAAGATACCTGAAATCAATAAACGAGAGCAGCTGCTCTATCCGAGTTAGTAAAGGAGTACGAGTAGTGTCCTTTTCAAAATCCGGGAGTGCCAATTGGTTGAAAATTGATCATGAAGGAAACATTGATAATTGTGGGTTTGTGCCCCGCTGGAATGATGGGACACCAGGCCTTTCGTTTGTAGGGATAGAGCTGAGAAAATAAAAACTTGAAGATTTGCTCCACCTTGACATTTCACATCAAGCTTTTCCCAACTGCAGGTGGGGCTGGACATGCACTAGTAAACAGTGATAGGAGAAATAGAAAAAAAGAAATGGAATAAGAAGCCCCTCCCTGCTTGTCCAGTGTGAACACTATTGGCTAAACTTTTGAATCCATGACTAAAATCTAACCCCATTTCTTCCTGACTTACAAGAGCATTCTGTTGCTTTACTATAATAATAAACTATCTTCACAATTCTTTCTGATAAACCTCTTGATTTTATTGAGAAAATACTATATTCATATAACAAAATTTAGCAAAAAAACTAAAACATTTATTTTAATTAATTGCTGAAATCAGACAATAATTACACACTATTTCTCCCAGTAGCAACAAAAAAAGGCACTTGAAATGGATCATGTCCCAGCTTAACAGAATCAAATAATGTTACTTTTATTTTTGTCTGTTACTTGTATAACCATCCTGGTGTTTTTTTTTAATTGATGTACAGTAGGGCTGCAAGATATTAGAAATCGATATTGCACTAGCGATACATGACCATGTAGCAAAACATCCATCCATCCATCCATTTTCTTGTCCGCTTCTTCCCTTTCGGGGTCGCGGGGGTGCCGGAGCCTATCCCGGCTACTGAAGGGCGAAGGCGGGGTTTACCCTGGACAGGTCGCCAGTCTGTCACAGGGCCTCAATCACACACCCATCCACTCTCACATTCACACCTAGGGGCAATTTAGAGTCACCAATTCACCTATGAAGCATGTTTTTGGACGGTGGGAGGAAGCCGGAGTCCCCGGTGAAAACCCACGCATGCACGGGGAGAACATGCAAACTCCACACAGAAAGGTCCCAGCCGGGAGTCGAACCGGGGCCTTCTCGCTGTGAGGCAAGAGCGCTAACCACTGCGCCACCGTGCAGCCCATGTAGCAAAACAACTGATTTTAATCATTTCCATCCGATTGGTCAAGTACAAAAAGGACTGTTTAGTTTGTCAACTACATCAAGCTGCCATAAGATTGTTATTGCATTCATAAACATTTTAGATTACCATTTATCCCAGTTTAAGTTGTCTTTTTCGATACATGCACAGGGAGATATCGCGATAACAATAAATTTGCGATATATCATGCAGGCCTAATGCCCAGTTCATTGTTCTTTGTTCATGTAAATGTTTGTTTTATTAGAGTAATAATTGAATAATTTTAAGTACAAAAGTCAATTAATTTTCTTTTTTAGAAATGGTTCAGCCTGAACTACAGAAGAAGAGAATCTCGGTCAGATAACCAACTACAAAAGCTCCGAGGATCCCTGGAGTCCAGCTTATATGCAATCAGTGCACAAATAGCACACACTAATGCACAATTTGTGCAGGAGGTAGTCAGGAGGCAGTAGAGGCAATGTTCAAGTCCCTATGATAACTTTATGCAGCCGCCTGGAGAAGTTTTAGCGCTTATGCAACACATTTTAAATATTAATGACTCCTAAGAATAAAAAAAAAATATGTTGTTAATATAGGAGAGAGTGAATGTGTATTGAAAACCAGTTAAAACAACATGAATGTGTGCATCCTCTGAATATTAAAGCGAATACTTTTCAAGGTCAGCACTATTTTTAGTGAGGCATACCCAGAAGTGCAGCACCAACGTTGGCACCAGCCCCCTTGTTTCTGCGGGTCCCCACACTGAGCATGTGCAGTTGCTCCAGTTACGGCGTGAGTCGGCCTGCTGGAGGTGTGTGTGTATGCGTGTGGGGGGGCTTTTACATGATTTAAGGCTTACGCACAATGAGGCATT
>NC_050513.1:10595163-10635196 GCF_002922805.2 Oryzias melastigma | reverse complement strand
CGCTGTTTTTTCGAAACATTGTTTTATCGAAATTCTAGAAATTTCGAAAAAGTTTTGCGCAAAAGTGTAATGGAAACGCAGCTAGTTTGGTGGTTTATTTGTCTAATATCATAAAGATCGGCGAAAAAAGTTTTCTTTTTCCATATTGTGGGAAAATCACCAAGTTTCACACTTTTCCACTAAACAATCGTAGGTCCTGTGGCCATCCCATAATAGTACTAAACCTATTTTGAATATCCCGACCCATATGATCTGGTTTCATTCGTGGATTTCAAACTACTTTTTAGCCCCATTAAAGATTTTGGCATCATTCTTTTTTTTTCATATTTTTCTCTTGCTGTGATGTCATAATTTTTTGGGTTGGGGAGGGGAGTCACTCTGCCCAAAATGTACAGTATATTCAAAATTTGTCAAAACAATCTGATCCTTGACTTAAATATTTCATAACTTACATCAAAACTGATTTGATTCTAGCAGTCTAGTTTTAGTTGTGAGTACAAGTTGAGTAATTTTAGGTTTTTACGTTTGATACCTGAAGGGACGTTACTGAAAAATCTAAATAAACTTTTATTTAAATTGGGCTAAACTTAGCTTTAAGTTTGAATAATTTGAGACATTTTTAAAACTCATGTTTTTCTGGATACTGCAACATTTCTCTGGCATCCAGCTGAGCGGGACCTTTACCTGATTTGGTTCAGCATGTGTCGAGTTTGGTTGCCAGGTAACAAGCAAAAATACTTTGATTTTGACACTTGTGTAGGAAGACTTTCATCTTAAGGACCTTCAGAGCCGCATGATGACGGTCGTCATTATGCTGCGCTGAGGCACAAACAGCTGCAGGATTTTGCAGCTCAGTTCTCATTAACCAAAACATATTATTGTTTCACTGAAGTTCATGTCTAAACTATTATTTTTTTTTAACTAATAGTATGAGAAAGTAGAAAAACAAGTGGATCATGGACTTATTGAAAGAGTTTCAATGAGTGTGCATCAATGCTCACTAGATTTGGGAATATGGACCACAATGCATTGTGTTTGAACAGGTTACTTATAAAGTATTACCCTTAAAAGTAACCGTTTTTCTTTTTCTATTTCATTTGTTTGTTTCTGTGTTTGTTATTATGAGGGGTTTGTCTTATTATTTTATTGGATGTGTGAGGAATTGTGTTTTATGTTTTTATTTACAGCACTTTAAGCTGTTTCTTTTAACACGAAAGGTGCTATATAAATACAATTAATTTAATTTTATTTAACAATTTTTTTGCTAAAAAAATATATTTCAATGTATTTTTTTTAAAAACTTTATCATCTTCATCACCAGAACACAGTGGATTCACAAATAGTTGTTGTATAATATTGATTAGGTTTTCACGTTGTTAAATCGGTGATGTCAATTTAACCATTTAACAAAAAAACAAGGAAAAAGAAAAAGAAAAAGTAGTGAGTATGGTTCCAAATTGCTTTTAAAATCCAGGGGACTAGATAGTCCTACACTAAATGTTTTTTTAGTATTTAGGGATTAGGTAGAATTTTGGACAGAGTCCTAGCTTGGGGTTGTAAGGGGCTGTAAGCTAGCAGGAGGGACTGTAAACAAAGGTATGATGGGATATCAGCGGAGGTTTACTTCCTCGGTAGCGGTCCCGCCCACAACTCAGACTCGTTTCTGATTAACTCCTCCCTCGCTGCTTATTTGAAAACAAACCAGTTTTATTTTTTTTGGCTACTAACATAATAATCGTAATTAAAAGACCATTGGGAACATTTTAAAAATAGATCAAAAAGACCCTCTAAGTCATGGACCAGAATACAAATGAAGCCAGGAGAAATGCTTTAATGGGACGTCAGCAGTGAGCTGAGTGCTATTTTTGTCCTCCACTCTCAATTCTTGAGTCACGAACCTGCCGTGCTTCCCTCTCCTATCCTCCCTTTTTTTTGTTTCTCACATGTTCCCGGGTGCCAGAACGAGTCTCGCACTGTGAACGTTCCCTCTCTGCATCGTCAGACTCTCCCTTTCTCTGCTTCTGCATAATTTACTGGATGCTAAAAGCAGTTTGCTCCGGACGGTTGCATCCTCAGAGGTACACGCTCGGACAGGGATGATGCCCGCGTTGGTACAAATGTATTTTGACGGCCGTTCGGTTCCCCGATACTCCCCTCCAAGACCTCACAGGAGTCCTGTTTGACTCCTGGTGGTGTTCAGCGTTGGCGTGTCTCCGTGAAATCAGTGCTCTTAGGTGATTCATTCTGTTCATTGACTTAATCTGATTAGCGCCTCATGATGGAATTAGTGGTGTTGGCAAGCAAGACAAAACAATTATAGGGGATCATTTTTTTGCATTTGACAAACCACACCCACTTTTTCCGCCTTTGTATTCAAAACAAATATGATCTCTGCTAAATTAGGTTTTGGTTTGATTGACAGTTGTCAATAAATTCATTTTATATCAGCATTTGACTGAGTGAGTGGGACGTCACCCAGAGAAAATGACCTACTCAGGCTCCAACAAGTCAATTCAGTCGCCATTTTTTTCGTGACATGGATGTTGTTGATTTGGAGCCAGATGATGTCGGTTAGTAGTGATTGGTCTGACTCGGTCTGGGTCATCATTTCTATGGCAACCACTCTCCCCATAGGTTACTGGAAGTCCACAACCCTACCACTTGATAGTGACCTCAGGAGACATTGAATCCGAAATGCTGCCCTACCCCTACGGCTTCTCCTTACTTGCAAGGGTTAGGGACCAGAGGCATCCATGAATACGCCAAATCCACAAAAACGGAGAACACTCCTACCGTCCCCGGCCGCACCATCCCCCACCCCCTATGGCCGAAGAGTGGGGAATGGTACACTTCTGAACATGCGCTGTAAAACATTTATTAAAGAATGTTTTAGTATTGCTCAACGTAACAGTTTTTTTTTTTTTTTAATTTAGAACATATAACTGCACAGCAACAACAGCATACTTTATGACGCAGATGAGGGGTGTCACTTGTCACAGTGAGGTGTATCCCTTGTCACTGAAATACACCTCAGCACCTCCATAGACAGATACGTTTCATACAAGAGATTTTGTGACGAACCAGAAAAGTTGCGTGACGTTTCTCGTCCACCCACTAGCAGAACGCAGACTACCTTACCGGCGGAGCGATAGCTAGCCTTAAGTTGCAACAACTCCTTCTCTAAAATAGCTTTTGGACACCACTACAGCTTCAAATGCCCCAAGAACTGGAGTGATAGGGAGGAGAGCCAGAGGTGTATTAAAGCAATTCAGATTTGACCTTTGTCAGACATTTTGAATGTTCGACGCAAGACGACATACTTTCATTGAGGCATCATAGAAAAAAAATATAATTAGGATTTGCTAGAACATGTTAAAACATTTTGGCTACTTCTTGTTTGGAATGCAAAGGGTGCAGGTTCACTCAGTCCAGTTCTCACAGAGTTAATGGTATAAACAAAATGGAGCTCTCTCCGGCCATAGTGCAGCTGGATGTTGAGTCAAAATCTGGGTCAGATTCCAAATCTGGACTAGTAGCGCTCTGCTTTCTGTAATAACTGCAATTGGATGAAGATTTTATTTTGAGTTGCTGTCATCACAATTTGGCATCTGGACAGTAAGAAGGTTGACTAGAAGCCTTCCGAAACAAAAACTAACATATTCTTGTGACCAATTTTGAGAACAAATCTTGTTCTGAAACATTTTTCTCAAGGAAATAAAATCAAAATGTTGCAATTCTGAGAAGGAATAGATTTTTTTTTTCTTTGTGACATTGATGGCAATTCTGTTTTCTCTGACATGCCACGCTGGCTCGCTTTCCATCACCCGCTCGCCTGGGGTCTAGAAATGTTTGACATTACATTAAGCCGGACTCTGCGACGCCTCACGTGGAGCAGAAGGCGGTCGGAGAGAACAGGGTGTCCTATCGTCTTGTCTGTGTCCGGCCGCTGTGCCCACAGCTCGAGGAAAAAGAAGCAGTGGCCAGGCAGCTCGACCGCATGAAAGAAGAGGAAGTCAGCTCAGATTATCCTCATTCTGGGCTCGCAGAACGCATGCATGTGTGCGTGTCAGAAAAAGACCGTCATGGAGCACAAAGCCCTTTCTGTCTGCGCTCTTTATTATACTGAAAAAGAAACTCAATTATAGAGGTAATCTTACTTCAGAATCGATTTCGGCTTCTAGAAAGAGAACAATAGGCTTTTATGACCAACAGCATCAGTACAGAGCCTGGAGGTGGCACTGTTCTAGCTAAATCATCCCACATCCTTTTTGGGTTCTGCTGGGTTTATTTTCTCTACATCTTTTTGGTTTGGTTTTAAACTAGACAAGTCTGTTTTCGGATGTAAACAAGTTTTTGTCTATTCGTTTTCTCACATAAGTCAAAGTCGACAACATGCCGCAGAAGTGTTTGTTTTTTCTAGAACATTTGGGGAAATTGAACGCCGAATAAATCACTTTGAAGGTGAAATGAAAACTGTTTGAGCTGCATGTGAAGAAACGCTCTCACCATCTTTGAGCTGCTTAGTATGGTTGTTCTCTGGACTATGACGAATTGTCAACACACTTTGCTCAAGTTACACAACTCACAATAAGTTAGGGATATTGTAACATGAGTATTTTACTATTTTGGTTTCATGAAATATGTAAGATTTCCCTTTGATATTACTAATAGTGACTACATTAGTTTTTTTTTTTTTTTTTTTTACCCCAAAAATAAAGACAAAAATGAAGTTGGCACAAAATAACAAAAATTGACCATATCTAGAGCGGATATTTCCACCATTTGCAACGGCCATTATCAGCGACGCCTCTTGCTCCTCACTGACCTCATGATGTTGTTCTGAGACAATACGTTCCACTCCTCCACATACAGTTCTGCCTGGTCACGTGCGGGTGGGGTACGATCATCCGTTCTCCGCTTCAGCTGGTCCCAGATGATCTCTATGGGCTTCAGATCAAAAGACACTGTTGGCCATACCATATGTGGTACTCCCACTTTCTGAAGTCCAACTGTGACAATTCTACGACCATGTGGTGGAGGAGTAGAGCATGTATAGAACATTGTGGTTGCACTGTTGGAATATGGATTTACTTATGGGCTGTATGATGTCTCCGAGGTAAGAACGTGCGTTGATTGGGTCATCTACAATGACCAAATAGGTTTAGCACCGTCTGTTTTGACTCCTCGACCAAAGCCAATCCGGGCGATCATGTTGACCTCAGCGTATCGCTCACCTCACCTTCTCCAGCAAAACTGACGACCATAAATTCTGTAGAAGATGACCCAGCACTCATCGGTGAACAGGACAATGGAACAGTGCTGCACTGTCTAGGTCTCATGGTTTTGGTGTCTCGGTGTCGGTGGTCACTTGCAACGGTTGTTTGACATTTAAGTTAAAGCGGTGAATAGTTTATCTCGAAACCCTAGTACACCACATCTCGTGAGCAGGCATGTACAGTGTGGCATTTTCAAAACCATGTCTTGAGTGCACAAGTCTTTGAATACTGGGTGTCATTCTGGTCTATCGCTTGCAAGGCTCCACTCCTGGGTCTATGACAAACTCTGAAAGTTGTCGTGTGTCTTGATCCAAGTCTACTGATGACACTTTTGCCTTTATAAAAATTGACCCATTAGGCCGGACCAATTTGTACTGTTTGTACTGTTTGTACCGTTGGTTGTAGGTCCATAGAAAAATGGAACGGACCAGTTAGGGGCGGAGTAACTGTCATCACACAATGAAATCCATTGACTGGCGGAAAGGTATGAAGACAACAGCAAGTGTCCGACCAGCACTTTTTCTGACTCAACATCTAAAGTTGCAAGTTTTGTCCTCTTTTCGGCTGTATTCTTCTTCGCCTCCCGCAATCTTCTTGCAAAGAATATTCAAGTCTTGGCATTCAGTATTTCCTCATATTTCATGGGCGTTAGGGACCGGAGACATGCGCCTAATTCGCAAATACGTCATCAGTTTATACACTGCATGTGCCATGATGGTCCAACACTCAATGGAAATGCTCACTTGATTTGTCCAAACTATTCCAAGAGACTGGTCTGGTCCAATCCAGACCGCTCAGTGGAATCAAGGCATTGAGACCCATCAACATCTGACTGTCTGCCACCAACCCAAAGGCGCGTTATGGCCATGTGGAATTACCCGTCCGTTAATCGACGTTGAATGTTCATGGCTGTTTGACTAACAAACTTGGAAGGACTTACTGGTATTGTTGCCACATTTAAAAGGTTTTTCTTTGAGACTCATTTGGTTTTGACCCCAATAAGTAAGGGACACCATACATAGTGTGACCATTATGTGGAAAACCCAAAATGAGGTGTGTCTATCACGCCAATACAATTGCCTGTCTATCTCAAAGACCTGTGAAGTGATGAAATCTACTGGGTTTTTCCCAATGCCCCTAACTTATCATGAGTAGTGTAAATCTGATTATTTTCGTCAAGAACAGCACCCTCAGATCCTTTTATATGACTTACAGGTCACCGCACTCTCTACATTGGAGTCCACGTTCCTCTGGGCAGGAGGTCACACAGACGTCACCGTCACCATGGACACAGGCACAGAAAAAGGTCTAAGGAGAGGGACTCCTCCGCCGACGATGGGCGAGAATCCCCCTCACACAGTACAGGTTTGACACTGACTTATTTTAGGACAAATAATGAGGAGCTTCTAAGTGTTCAACTTTCTGTCCACTTTTTTTGTGGTTTCAGCAAACACGCCAGCACAGAGGGTGCAGTTTCTTCTGGGTACAGAGGATGCTGACGAAGACCACATCCCTCATGCTCTGTTTACCGAGCTGGACGAGATCTGCCTGAGGGAGGGCGAGGACGCTGAATGGAGAGAGACAGCCAGGTACATCCTTTCTAACTGTCCTATATCCTGGAGCTGTTCTTCTGTTGTAATCAAATTCACATCAACTTGCCAGGATAGATAAAAACTTTATCAATTTTTTGCAGGTGGCTGAAGTTTGAGGAAGACGTTGAGGATGGCGGCGAGCGGTGGAGTAAACCGTACGTCGCCACGCTGTCTCTGCACAGTCTTTTTGAGCTCCGCAGCTGCATTATGAATGGCACTGTGATGCTGGACATGAGGGCCAACTCACTGGAGGAGATTGCAGGTAAAGACGAAAGCCAGACACCCAGATTCTGACCAATTAAAAGTGGATTTCCCCATGGCCATGTCCTAGGAACCTTTTTTTTATATACAATTCTAAAAATATACTTAAAAACAAATTTCTTATTTATCCAGATGATGCGATTTATGCAATTTATCTTTTTTTTTCTCAATCCTTTGCAGAAAGCTTTAATTTTTTTTTTTTTATATTCATAATATTTTAGTATTTTACAAGTCCATATTGGTCTCTAACCTCTCAGACATGGTTCTGGACCAGCATGAGTCGTCGGGTCCTCTCGGTCCAGATGCCAGGAGTAGGGTCCGGGAAGCCCTGCTGAAACAGCACCACCACCAAAACCACAAAAAACTGGCCAACCGCATCCCCATCGTACGCTCTTTTGCTGATATCGGGAAGAAACAGTCTGAGCCTCACTCCATGGACAAAAATGGTGAGCCAAACGCAAACACACTTTTACTCACTCGTCAACACTACATCTACACAACTGTCAGATTCCATGACTGATTTTGTTGAGTTCTTGTGCAATTTTTTCAACATCTTCATTTTTTTATCTGTTTTTGACTGTAATTAACTCATTTTTATGTTAAGTTAGTCACAAATAAGCGTCTTGACCCCAGACAACATGTCTGATAAACCAGGTCCATGGATAGATATTGACATCATAATGTTTAGATATAAATGGGTAAAAAGTTGAATAATGTGAAGTAGAACTCACTCTTGTAGATCAAATGACCCATTTTGTTCTGTTTGAGATCCACAGTGTTGAACTTTACTGGGACTCTTTGGAGGAAGTTACAAACTCCAAGAAAATTATTATGAAATATGTTTTTTAAATGATGGTTGTTTGTTACTTTATGACAACAACTAGATAGAAAACAGCTAGAAAATATGCAAATTATCAGCTGTTTTTGCTAGGAATGACTCTGGATGTTGCTTGAATTATCTATGTAAATGTTGCCCGGTGTTCACATGCATGTGGACAAGAACTTAGAGTCAACATTAAAAGTTTGAGAATAATTAAATGCAAAATTCTGGGACAATTATTATTGTAGATAATTTTGCAAAACTTAAAGGTTTAAAAACTTGACAGTTCAA
Source organism: Oryzias melastigma (assembly GCF_002922805.2). NCBI lineage: Eukaryota > Metazoa > Chordata > Actinopteri > Beloniformes > Adrianichthyidae > Oryzias > Oryzias melastigma. The sequence continues at coordinate 10,626,956 of NC_050513.1, read as the reverse complement.
GAATTAAAAACAAAATTATTCACACCAATTGCACTGATATTATAGTAGTTTTCTAAAACAAATTATTATCTTAAAATATCAATGTTTTTGTAGAATGACAACAAAAAGAGGAATTTATGCTCAAAATTGTGCAGTAAACTTTTTTAAATTACAAAAAGTGTACAAAACCTTTACATTAGCACCACTTCAAGTATTAAAAATGTGTTGAGGGAATTATTTAGTCCTTAAAGGATAGAAATGTCTTTTTTTTTGTGCATTTTTACAGTATTGATCCACAAAGTTTACAGATCCATGTTAAAAGGAAGATCTTTTTCATCTTCTCACTGTGCCTCACAGGCCAAACGGTTTCCCCTCCATCCCAGCCGTCCATCAATGAAGGAAAACAGGACGTCAGCCGGGAAAACAGCTCTGTTGACTTCAGCAAGGTGAGGAGCCGGGCCCACCACTGCTTCTGATGTTTACCGACCAGCTCCAATAGCCGCACACAAACTAGCGGTGTATATTTGAGCAGTGTCGGCTTACCCGTTAAATAGCGGCTGAAAACTTTTTACCGACGACTGTAGTCTTTAGATCAACAGACCTCGTTGTTCTGGACCAATCACACGGCTCGCTTTTCACGTTAGTGTTGTTTCTGTCGGTCACACAGATCGACCTCCACTTCATGAAGAAGATCCCCCCTGGTGCCGAGGCGTCCAACGTGTTGGTTGGAGAGCTGGAGTTCCTGGACCGCCCTGTGGTGGCCTTTGTCCGGCTGTCTCCAGCCGTGTTGCTCAACGGCCTGGCAGAAGTTCCCATCACCACCAGGTAGCCCAGAACCCTCTAGTTCTGTATCGTTTCTGTAGAAATGAAAAACAGGAATTTTACAGAAATGAACTCTCATCGTTTGTTTTGTTTTGTAGGTTTCTGTTCATCTTGCTCGGGCCCCTCGGGAAAGGTCCACAGTACCATGAAATTGGTCGGTCCATAGCAACACTGATGACCGATGAGGTGAGGCCAAAGGACATGTACACAAGCAGGTTTTTGATCACGCTCTTAGCATTCAGAACGCTACTTAAACGTCACTATCAAACCCGACTTCCTGATTAGTCAACGTTAAACTTGTTTAACTTTTAGCACACATTCAATTGTTGCTCGTTTTGTACATAGAGCCCGCAACTTAAAAAGTTGTGTAGCAATGCGTGACATTGAGAGTTTTTAGCCCCAAATGCTTCAATAAACATGTTTTCATAGACTTTTTAAATGAAATGGTCACTTGAACATGTGTTTCCAAGCCTGTTGTGAACGCAGCAAAATACTTGATTGATTGGTTTATTTCAAGCATAGATTGTGAAAAATACATGACAAAACACACAAATATTTCAAACTCAGTACAGAAATAATGAAGTGTCAATGAGTCCTGAAACTTTTCTGATTTGGGTTTAAAACGCAAAACATTTGGGTAATAAATTCTGAAAGTGTTGATAGAGTTTTAAAAATGCAGTAATCGTGGAGTTAAGACATTTTATTAAGTTTTTATAGGGCCTGGCAACAGAATACATGTCCCGATACTTGTCTCGTGATACGATACATATCGCGATGTATCCCAAGACTGTCCCAGAACACTTTTTCACTTTTTTTTTTTAAGGGTATGACTTAGAAAAAAACTATACCTAAATATTAATATCACTGCGATAAAATGGTAAAATTCATTTTATTTCATGATCACAACATTAAGCTACTGCAAACCGTGGGTTTGTTACCCATCCCTAGTAAAAACTAAATAGTACATGTCTCATAACAACAAAAGCCTCAAGACTGACTAAACATTAAAACACAAGCTGGTTCTCACAAGATGTTTTTTTGGTTGCTGCTAACTTGCAGTCGAGGGTTTAGGTTTAAAACAAAAATATGACACTGAAGGATGGTTATTAATAGTTAATTAAATATCGTCTTGTCAGCATTGTAAGCCGATAAAAGTATCACCATAACTTCATATCCCAATATATTGTTGAATCAATTCTTCCCTACACTCCTAAAGTTTTATATTGCAAAAGGACATGACTAGACTATCAGCATTTAAAATCTATAAAAGTATATCCAAACTATCACAATATGTAACTAAATCAACATTTTTCCCCCTACACCTTAAGACTTGTTTTTTATCACATAAGGAAATATCTAGATCGTCAATATTTTAAATTGATACAAGTATTGGCAAACAGAAAATATTATGATATATTGCCAAATCAATGCACCTTTAATGTTTTATGTCACATAAGGACATATCCTTATGCTTTTTAGTGTCTCATTATTATCTGCTATGCAAAAAAATGTCTGTTTCTATGCAGATGACACTGAGCTGTATCTGTTAGTCAAATAGACCACCAATATGGCCTAGATCTATTAAAAAAAGGTGTTTTTTCCAGTATTTTAATAGATTTTATTTTAAAGTAGTTTTTTGCTAGTTTGCAAAAAACAATGTTTCATTATTGAAATGTCCACATTTATTTTGTTTAAATCACTTGAAAATAGCTTTTTGTCACCAAAATAAAGATACATTTAAAGTGAAATTTAACTAATAAGAGTTTTTTTATATCAGTAATGAAGGCGTAATGTCCACCCACAACATCTTGAGCTGTTTGCGAATGCCCACATCCACCAACCGAGTCTCCCACACCTCCTCCACAGATTTTCCATGATGTTGCTTACAAGGCCAAAGACAGGAACGACCTGGTGGCGGGCATCGACGAGTTTCTGGACCAAGTGACGGTCCTGCCTCCAGGGGAGTGGGACCCCTCCATCAGAATAGAGCCTCCTAAGAATGTGCCCTCTCAGGTAGATGATACCAAACTGTCTAAAAGGATTGTGGGTCAGCATATAGCATTGCCAGAAATTGTTTTATCCTCAAAATGTATGCATGTTTACTAAACATGAGATGATAAATGTGACTAAATACATGCAGAATAGGTCTTAAATTTAGCTTTCCTAAATCTGTAAGCAATTACATGTTTTATTTCCATCTATAAGAGGATGGGGATCGATGGTGACAGTGATCTTAACTTCACAGGAAAAGCGGAAGATTCCCCCTGTTCCCAACGGAGTGACAGATCTGGGAGAGTCTGAGGAACACGGAGGTCATGGAGGTCCTGAGCTTCAGCGTACTGGGAGGTGAGTGTTCCAGGTCAAATAGAGGCTGAATAACTTATTTATACTGTACCTGTGGACACCTACAGGTTTAGTTGTTTCCTTAAACCTTCCCATAGGAGATATGTTTTATGGAAGCCCTAAAATTTTCCTTTTGCTGCAGGTTCTTCGGGGGTTTCATCTTGGACATTAAGCGAAAGGCCCCTCACTACCTTTCTGACTATACAGACGCCATCAGTCTTCAGTGTCTGGCCTCTTTCCTGTTCCTTTACTGCGCCTGCATGTCACCTGTGATCACCTTTGGAGGGCTGCTGGGTGAGGCCACGGAGGGCCGAGTGGTACGAAGCTCTTTGATACTCTGATGGTAGCAGTTCCAATAGGAGAATATGTGGGAGAATTTGTTTAAAGCTTTTTTTCATTGAAGCTGAAGTTATGTGTATATATATTTATTGCTTAATTAATATATTAAATATTATTAACTCATTTATGTGTACGATTAAGGAAAATTGACATATTTTTTCAATCGATTACAATTCTCTTCTGCAAAAGTGGATTACAGAACAATTGCATTTGATCTGATCAAAGTCATGATTGTTTCTATAGTTATTGAGGTTCCCGTTTGTGTTTCTCAGCTTTGTTTGCGTCAAAGTTGAGCCTCGAGGGCCGAATCTTTAATGTCTGGGGCCCCCACTTTTTGACATTTTGGGTGTTCCCATCTCGTCAGTTTTTGACGTGGTGGCTGTTTCCCTTAAATCACGTGTCCCCAACTCTCGGGATGTGGAACCGGACCCAGAACCAGCACTGGGTTAGGGTACCGGTACCTGTCCTCATGTGGAGGGTTGGGGATCCCTTATTAGCATCTGTGGTCTGGTACCAAGCAGCCCTTGGACCGGTTAGCGGTTCGCGCCCCAGAGGTTGTGGATCCATGATTTAATAGGAAAAGCCAGCCTTTCAAAAAATGAAGCGTTTTGACACCCTAAATGTCAAAAGTTGGGAGTGAGAATGTGTAGGTTTTTTATGGATCCCAAAATTAGGGATGAGATGAACTTTTAGCATACATCTAAACATTTTTAAATTCACAAAATCCCAGGTCATTCCTCACTGTGTCAAAATTTAATATACATTTGTTACTGTATATCCCTTGCCAGTAAATTTGCTTTCCGATAGTTTGAAAAAGTTTACAACTGTTTAAAAGAGAAATTTCCTTGATTTACCTTGTTTGGTAAAATACTTTTATACTTTTAGAATTTTAAATAAACCACATTAGATCAATTTTAAATCATCATTATCTTATACATCTCAAATGTAAAGATGTATTTGAGTCTCTCATGATATAATCAGAATTGGTGTACACCAAAGCACTGTGTTTGGTCCACTGTTTTTTCCTTTTGTTGGCATTTTTAATTGAAAATGTGTTTTTCTATGTCTATGTCTATGGCCTAAATCTAGTAGTTCTTTCAAAGTAATTTTAGTATTTTTTTAAAATTTAATCCACATTGAATGATATGACATGTTTGTGTTAGACATTTGACAATAAATAAAGCTTTTTTATGATTTTTTTAATGTTGTGGGTCCATCCTTGAGTGTGTTGGGCTTTGAAGGCACTGATTTGCTTTTTGAATGAAGTTAAATGAACTGAAGTGACTGATAAGATCAGAACACAATCGTTTATGGTTACAGAGTGCTATTGAATCGCTGTTTGGGGCGTCCATGACTGGAATCGCCTACTCGCTGTTCGCTGGTCAGCCTCTCACCATCCTGGGCAGCACAGGGCCTGTCCTCGTCTTTGAGAAGATCCTCTTCAAGTTTTGCAAGTACGCTCTTATTTTGTGCGTGTGTGTGTTTGGCACATCTGTTTTTAGAGATCAGCTGTGGGTGTTAGCGCTGCAGTATTCAGGCCACCACCATCTTTGTGTGTGTTTCAGGGAGTACGGGCTCTCCTACCTCTCCCTGAGGGCCTGCATCGGCCTGTGGACGGCCTTTCTGTGTCTGCTGCTGGTGGCCACAGATGCCAGCTCCCTCGTCTGCTACATCACACGCTTCACTGAGGAAGCCTTCGCCGCCCTGATCTGCATTATCTTCATCTACGAGGCTCTGGAGAAGCTGGTTCACCTGGGGGTGCACTATCCCATCAACAAAAACAACAACCTGCAGAAACTCACGCAATACTGGCAAGTCCAAGAATGGGGGCTACTTTTAATGTTAATTTAGGTATCACTTAAACATAACAGATAATTTACATGTTTTTAAGGGTTAGCTGAGCTCCTATTTTGTCAAATATTGCAGCTCATGTGACCTTAAAAGCTTTCTTTAGGCCAGTATAAACATGTTAATGTACTTTGCTGTAATAAAACCACAGATGGGGGTGTAGTATAGCAAAAGTTCTGTGCTTCAGTATCCATCATCAGATGTGCACTGTTGGAAAAGTAGTCCAGCACATAAGTAAAATACTATCTTTAATTTTGGAGAATAAAAAAAGATAATATATGTTGGACATTGACGGATTTTTATACAGTTTGAAAGTAAAAGTGGCCTCTTTCTGATACAAAAAATCGACATTTGGATAGATATACTATTGACCAAATTGTCACCAAGCTAATTATATAACAAAGATTAAACTGATATTTATAGATATTAAAAAAGACCACTTTTAATTCAAAAATGACTTATGATCCACATTTAAAGACTTACTCTGATGAAAATTGTGTTTGTAGTGTTTTAAAGATTTTCTTGTGGCATTTTTCTAATGATGGGGGACATATTATAAAGAAAATTAAGCTCAAATTTTAATTTCTGAGCCTTTATTATACTCAAACTGTGAATCGAGAGCAGAAAAAAAAGCTGTTTGCTAAAAGATTGTATTTGTGACGTAGAAAATTATTGACGCAAGCCAACAAGTTCCCTACTCCCCTCCACGGGACGGGTGCCATGGTTGCTCTGCACCAATGAGGCAATTCTGAGGCGAATTTACCGCCTCTCTGCAGAAAAAAAGATTTTTATAGTTTTGGCTAAAATCGGCATAATCGTGACTAAAATACTTTAAAAATGGATCAAAAGATATGATCAGTGGGACTTTCTTAAATGCTGAATAAACTTAATGTTTACTGAAGATGTAAAAAAAAAACGAATTATTTTACTTTTTGAGGATGTGGCTGTGAAAGCCAAAAGTCATCAGATTCATTTTAATTCAGAATTTTTTCCGTTCATAACTTTTTTTTGCTCCTAATGTGCAGCAGAGTCTCTCAAATAAGTTTAAATTATATATATTTCTCCTCATTAGGTGTTTGTGTGAAGAGCCACATTCCCCGAGCAATGAGACTCTGCATTTTTGGCAGGAGAGGAACATCACAGCCTCAGAGGTCAACTGGACCTCACTGGATGTAAAGGTAAGGGATCCATTTGTAATAGTCAGAAAAAAATTATAAAAACATCTGTTATCAGAGAAAAAAAAAAGTGATTGTTTTTTTTGTAATAGAAATATCCACTATCTCGTTATCTCCTGATAAGCAATTTTTGTTTTTGATTGTCTTCTTGTGATAATGATATCCACCATCTCATTATCAGGAGAAAAAATATATGTTTTTTAAGGTTTTCTTGTGATAATGAGATTCACCATCTCATTATCAGTAGAAAACAAATATTATTTTTGATGGTTTTCTTGGGATAACAATATCCACTATCTCGTTATCAGGACAAAACAAATTTCACTCTTGATTATTTTTTAGTGATAACGATAGCCACTATTTCATCATCATAAGAAAACAAATTTCATTTTCGATAGTTTTCTTCTGATAACGATATCCACAATCTCATTATCAAATAAATTTAATTTTGTTTGTAATAGTTTTCTTTATGATAAAGTTAGCCATTATCTGATTATCAAAACAAACATATTTCATTTTTGATTGTTCTTTTGTGATAATGACATCCACCATCTTGTTATCAGGAGAAAACAAATTTTGTTTTTGATTGTTTTCTCGTGATAATGATACCCACTGTCTCGTTATCAGGAGGAAACAAATCTTCTTTATGATCATTTTCTTGTGATAAGGACAGCCACTATCTAGTTATCAGGAGAAAACAAATGTCCTTTATCAGCTTTTTTCTTGTGATAATGAGATCCAAAATCTCATTATCAGGAGAAAACAAATGTTGTTTTTGTTTGTTTCTTATAATAACGATATCCACTGTCTTGTTATCGGGAGAAAACAAATTACCTTTTTTATTTGTTTTCTTGTGATAATGATATCCACTATCGCGTTATCAGTAAAAACTAGATTTAGCTCGTCATTATCAGGAAAAAACTCATTTAGTTTTTGACTGTTTTCTTGTGAAAATGAGATCCACCATCTCGTTATCAGGAGGAAACCAATTTAGTTTTTGATTTTTGTGATAACGAGATCCACTATCTTGTTATCACAAGAAAACAATTTTAAAAAGTTGAGTCGGGCATTTTTGGCTTACATACAAAAGCTTTAAAATAGATAAAACAGTTCTAAAGTTGATGGGTACGGAAGCTAAACGTTATGGGTGGTGTCATATAAAGTTGGGTTCATTTCTTGCAGTTTGTCTTTGCTTTTTTGGCTTAAAGGTTTAAAGAAAAAGCTGCCAAAAATTAAAAAAATATTCCTATGAATTAATCCTCATGTGAAAAATAAACTTCCTTCAGACTTTGCTAATTTATCTTTGACTCTTCCTTCCTCCTAATTCCATCATCACTCTAATCATTTTTATTCGCATCATCATCCCCGTTCCTGCTTCACTGTCATTCATTCGACTCGTCCCCTGGCGGCGGCGTGTCCTCCGGGGCCAGTAGGAGTGCGAAATGTTGCACGGACACTTCGAAGGGAGCGCCTGCGGCCCCCACGGCCCCTTCATCCCAGACGTGCTCTTCTGGTGCGTCATCCTCTTCTTCTCCACCGTCTTCATGTCTGCCTTCCTGAAGGAGTTCAAGACCAGCCGTTACTTCCCCACTAAGGTACGTCGGACGGGTTCACGGGGAACGGATAAAGAAGCACCTTTGAGGGGTAGGGCTGGGTGATGTTGAATTTTTCATTTCAGGATATAATTTTTTTTATTTCATATATATCACAATATAGGTTTTTTCATGCGAAAGAGATATATATTGTGATATGGGTTTGTTTTTTTCTCATGATATAGGACATTTATGTAGAAAATTAAGATCAAGATTAAGAGTATTTCTTAATTCAAATTGTTGCAAATCACAAGCAGAAGAAAAAAATCAGTTGGAAAAGATCATATTTGTGATGTAGAAAGTACGCTGGGACGAGTAGATCCATGTACAGCGGGAGAGCCTGTAAACAGAGAGCTCTCAGCAACAGGGAAGGGAAGGGGGGGCGGGGTTGCCCTTTCTGATTTTGGCTAAAATCAGCATAATTCTAACTAAAAGACAGCTGGGAACGCTTTTAAAATAGATCAAAAGATGGCAAGAGTGGAACATTAAATATTTGTATGTCTTTTTAAATAAAAAAATAAAATATTAATTTTCTTAAGTTACAAAATCAAAGGCAATTTTATGAAATGATACTGCACATCTTCTGTCTCTTGAGTCTTGTAAATCTGCCCTAAAGACTTCATAGCCGGGGCCAGAAAAGAAAGTTTAGGCTACATCTACAGATACAAAAACCACTTCAAATATTTCCGAGTATGCAGAATAAACAAAAACTATTCAATTTTTCATTATGTCAACAATTGGATGTTTTAAATTATAGGGAGAATGAAGCTTTAATGATCTCATTACACACACACTGACTCCAGGCGTAGAAAAATTGCATTTCCATGGCAGCAGATTTTTTTTATTTTCTCCTTGTCGCCATGGCATCCATGCTTTACAAAACACAATTGTCAGTTCGACTCCAGAGCCGGTCTGAGATGAGCTAGGGCCTGTTTTCGGATCTGTGCAGACAATGCAACAGCAAATTAGTTTTTAAGAATAACTGAGCATGTGCAGCATTTTCTATTATAATTATATACTTTTTTTATGCTGTTTGGTGGCTCAAACAACAGTGATGTTCTTTGTCCTGCATACAGAGACTTCTTCAAATTCATTTAAATTATTTTCAAACATTTTTAAAAGCATTTTATGTAAAAATTTTACTTTAGGGTTCACTTTAATGAGAACATTTTCAATTGATTACTTCCTATAGTAAAGTATGACTGCAGTGGCTCTTTTTTAGCTTTTGCTGCCACCTACTGGTCATGCAGAGGCACTGAAATACTGCTGCAGTCTGTAACATTTCTAGGTGAAGCATTTCTATGTTTCATGTGACCATGACACATATGAGTGTAATATGTGGCGTGATGTTGGCGCACTGCTCTGTTACACCATCGCCTCCTGGTGGTGAAAAATGTCATGGAAGGGTTGGATAAAAAAAAAAAAAAAAGTCTTTCTTTCTATTTCAAAATAAATGCAGACAAACCACTGATTCATTTACTAAAGTTTTTAAAATGCTGTTTTTTAAGCAATAATTTCATCAAGTTGTGAACTATTACACAAAAATGTGCTTTCTTATATATTAAAAAAAACTATTAATTGTAGTTCCTCTGACAGAAGTCGGACTGTTACACGTTTCTATCAGGATGCAGCAAAATTGAATTTTAGGTCAAGATGGAGGAAGTTTTTGGTAGAAACCTTGATGCAGAAGAATAGTTTAGATTCAGGAAATTGTATACCGTCTCTACTTTTTAAGGCATAGTAGATGTTTTTGGAGTCTTCAAGGTTTGTTTTTTTGTTCCAGGTGAGAGCTATCATCAGCGACTTTGCAGTCTTCATCACCATTCTCACCATGGTGTTAGTAGACTACGCTTTGGGAATCCCTTCACCGAAGCTGCAGGTCCCAAACAAGTTCAAAGTAAGTGCTGCAGTCGACAGATCATAGCAAACAACATTGGTTCACTGAGCGGTCTACGATCTTGATACTACATGGGCATTTGTTTAGCTCACAGTGTTCACACTAAGCAAGCAGGGAGGGGCTACTTCTTTTTTCTTTTCTACTGTTTACTATTTCATGTCTGCAATCTACAGTTGGATGAGGCTTAGTTGAAGCGGTACAAATCTTAGTTGCAAAATGGCTCAATTGCAATGGTAGAAATGGATCACCATCATGTCAGAAGAGTGGACTTGGTTTATCTTTACTTGAAAAACAAACACCGACTTCATCAGGCTTGTGTGACCAGATAGACCCGCTACACTCTGAGAATTTGAGTTTCATTGTGTCAGTGCCAAATATTGTCCCTCATTGGTCAAAGTTTGTCCTGGTTTAGCTGGGAACAAATGTTCAATGGTCACTCATTTTTTATGCATAACTCATTTTATTTGAAATGATAAGTAGACATTTATTTATTGTCATTGTTAGTGGTGAACATAGCCTAAGTGCGGTTGTGACTCGTCTCTTTTGTGTTTTTAGCATGTTATTGTAGCATTTTTTTCCTATAATAGACGACCTATATAAAATAATTTACGATTAAAACGCCGTGTCTGAATATTCCTTAATTCTTTCTTATTTCATCAGGACTAAATGAAAACCGGATGCTCGAAAATGCTCAGACTAAAGTCGCAGAAACTGAAACGGGCGGGCTAAACTTGGGTGTGTGAGACATGATGAGCGTTCAACGCTTTAGCGAATTGCGATTCTGGCTCAGAACCGGACCACTGGATTGATCCAACCTTGTTTGTTATAATGTTAGCTCAAGGCTATAATCCCTCGCGTGAGTGTGCTAACAGAGCTCTCAGCGACAGAAAGGGGGTCTACAGTCCGGTCCACAATCCAGAATTTTATTTCTAATAAGCTACTGGTGCTATGCATAAATATGTCTTAAAAAACGACAAAAGGTTTTTGATTTTAGCTAAAAACAACAAAATTAAAAGATCACAGGGAACAGTTTTACAATAGAAAAATCATTCTTTGTAGCAACAATCACATCTTGGTTTTTGTGTCTTTTCAGCCGACTCGGGACGACCGGGGCTGGGTAATAAACCCTGTGGGGCCCAACCCCTGGTGGACCACCATCATCACCTTCATCCCGGCGTTGCTCTGCACCATCCTCATCTTCATGGACCAGCAGATCACAGCAGTTATCATCAACCGGAAGGAGCACAAGCTGAAGGTACTTCGTTTGTTTGATCTTCGTCATTTCCACTAATTCTAATGTTTTTTTTTTTATGTTCTCACAGAAAGGCTGTGGCTACCACCTGGATCTGTTCGTGGTGGGGGTGATGCTGGGCGTGTGCTCCGTGATGGGCCTGCCGTGGTTCGTGGCCGCCACCGTGCTCTCCATCTCCCACGTGAACAGCCTGAAGCTGGAGTCGGAGTGCTCCGCCCCCGGAGAGCAGCCTAAGTTCCTGGGGATCCGGGAGCAGCGCTTCACCGGCCTCATGATCTTCACCCTGATGGGCTGCTCCGTCTTCATGACCTCCGTGTTAAAGGTCCGATATTTTGGGGACCTTTTCTGACCTGGAGACAGAAATAGTCTTTTAGTTGACCCTATGCTCTTTGAGGGGGTTATATAGCATTAAATATAAACTTTAGTAGTTTTGGATTATCTATGCTGGAGTGCACAATAGTTGTTCTTTTTAATCCCATTTAAATCTCTTCATCTAAGGTCTAAAGTGTCACATTTTGTTGGTACGTAAAAACTTTGATCATCAGCATAAAGTCTGAGTTTTTGGGTCTTTAAAGATTTTTAAAAAATCATATTGGTTGAGAAAAAAATCTAATTTCAAGTTCATATTGACAAGAATATGATGAAAACATCTGGAAACTGATTAAAAATATATATAGTGTATTTTTAATTGTATACTAAATCAATTTTAAGGGCCTATACCATGCAAATCTTATACCTTTTAGAGTAAACTATATCCATAAATCATCATATATTACTTTTAGAACACTAAAGAACACATATTTAAATGAAATTTGAGGTATTTTTCTAAACTCTTTTCCTATCCGGAAGAAGGCGACTCGATCTCTGAGGCTCCGCCTTTCGCTCCTTTCATGACGTCGTCCTAAATCCGTCCTCGCCGGCATGAAAATAAACAACATTCAAACTTTTGCCTATGAAAAGAAAGCATTTTGCCGATTACTGCTAGCTCTACGGAAAAAGTGGATGTGTCAGCCTGGGAGCGGAGACTCTTCCTGAAAGGGGCTGTTCCTCTCTTTGTGATGTCACAATGTGAGAACCTGGTCGTTTTTGTGAATCAGGAGGCCGTGAATTGAGCAAAACACGGCTTTGGGGTTATTTTTCGTGATGAAATAGCATTATAATACACTTCAAAGCTAAAAAAAGATCAGTTTTGCATAACATGGCTCTTTAATGTTTTGTACTTGAATGTTTTTTTCTGCCATTATTGGGCTATATAAATAAAATTGAATGAAATTATTTTAAATGATAGGACGTCACAAACTTACTTTAATAAAGGCTTATAAAAACATTCTGTTTAAAAAAAAAACATATATTTATTACTATATATTTTATATTTATAATATAGGATCTTAACACTTAACACAAAAAAAACTTGCATTGTTGCTTTCAAGTAGAGGCTACATTTATGTCATTTTGTAGTGGTTTGTCACATATTTGAGACAACGGGCATTAAAGGGTTGAAACAACAAACAAAGCTTTTATTTTGTAGTTTTTCACTCCATTATCTTACTCAAGTGGATAATAATACAGCTGAATTCTCCAGTCATCTATTCTAAAAGCGATCCCAGTGGTCTTTAACTATAATTATGATTTTTTTTTTTTTAGCCAAACCCTAAAAACATGTGTCCTTTTCTAGGACATAGTTTCTGCAGAGCGCCACCATTCCCCTCCTTGTTTTTGAGAGGTCTCTGTTTACATCATGCTCTCCTGCTAGCTTACAGCCCCTCACAGCAATATTGGGGCTACGTGTACAAACACGTACATGAATCTAGTCATCTACTAGGGGATGCAATATTTTCTACGTAACAAATGTAACCGTTTTTACATTTTTCTTTTGCTGATTCATAGCGACTTAAATAAAGTAATACTCTTAATTTTTGTTATTATTTGCCACTATTCTTTTTTGTCTTTTATTAGCTTTTCTATAACTGTTTATGAACTCTCTCTATAGGAATTTTTGTAGTTTTTAAAGTTCTTAACTGTTTTCTTACAGTTTATCCCCATGCCTGTGCTGTACGGCGTTTTCCTGTACATGGGGGCGTCCTCACTTCGAGGCATTCAGGTGAGTTTGCATCTAATCTCGGATTATTTTTAGCTCCTTTATTTCAACCATAAACGAAAACAATGTGATTTTTTTATTTATTTATTTATTTTTTTTTTCCTGTGAAGTTCTTCGACCGTCTCCGGCTCTTCGGCATGCCAGCCAAACACCAGCCCGACTTCATCTACCTGCGCCACGTCCCGCTCCGAAAGGTGCACCTGTTCACCATCGTCCAGCTCAGCTGCCTGGTCCTCCTCTGGGTCATAAAGACCTCCAGAGCTGCCATCGTTTTCCCTATGATGGTAACAATTTTTTTTTTTTTTTTTTCACAATTAGTCGTCTTTTTACAGCCTTGATTTGATACATTTTTGCCTCTTTAGGTTTTAGCTTTGGTGTTTATTCGTAAGCTGCTGGATTTAATCTTTACCAAGAGGGAGTTGAGCTGGCTGGACGACCTGATGCCGGAGTGGAAGAAGAAGAAGCTGGAGGATGCCGCAGAGGAGGTGCAGTAGCAAAACGCAGCTTTAAATGGGTAAAGTTTCTGCTCCTGCTGGAAATGATTCCCGTTTTTTTAACAGGAGGAGCACAGTATCATAGCAGAGGAAGAAGGTATTGTTCAAGTACCGCTAGAGGGACACTACAAGTAAGTACCAAATGCTCCTCAAGTGGCGCCGACCATGAAAGCTCTAGAACCTTTTCCGATATATTTTTTTTGAAGGAGTGACCCAGCCACGGTGAACATCACCGACGAGATGTCCAAAGGGTCTTTCGGGAACGTCTGGAAGAGCGTCAATCCAGCCGAGAGCGCCAAAAAGGAACCAAGCACCAAAAGGTGAGCCTCACCTCCACACCACGCACCCACCTCCCCCCACCCCCCCGACGGCTTCACCAATGCTCCTAAAGCCGCAGTGTTTACTGTTCTGCTTTATCCACTTTTTCCAGGAAATATTCATGCCGCTGCTGATTTCCCAGTGTGTAGACTAACCTAGTATGTCCTGCTTGCTTCTTTCGCTCCACCCCAACCCCACCCCTAAAGCTCCCCTTCCTAACCTCTCAGAAGCTGATACCCCAAAGGTAAGCTGTTCCCAGCGGTCCCGGTCGGCATGCACAGTCTGGTCTTAGAGGAGAAGTGTGTTTGTGCAGAAACAGCTAGCGACACAGTGACTGAAGGTGGATCTGGTTGAGTAAATACGTGTGGATTAGTTTTGCATGTTCAAAGAGATGTCTGGTAGTGTTGAATGTGACCGTAGCATGTCGTAGATCAAACAGAAATGAGCCTCAATGTGACGTTTCCACGCAGCGGTGAGGTTTAGTTCAGGTCCTAACAGGAAGATCTGTAAGCTTTACTTCCTAACTTTAATTAACAAATAAAATTCAAAGTTTGTGGGGAAAAAAAAGAATCATAAGATTTGGTGCCTAGTGTTGCCCATTTAAGGTTTAAAGACCCACTCTGATGAAAATTGTGTTTTTATCATGTTCTTGTGGTATTTTTCTGATGATAGACAGCGGTGAAAGTAAGCCGGAGTGGTCCGAGAATTGGAGGCGGAACGCCTCTCCAGCTGCTCAACACTTTACATTTTTATAAACTAGGCAGTAGTGTTTTGCTCTTATAAATAGGCCTCAATGAGCAAATATTCAAGTAGAGCGTTCTCAGTAATGGGAAGGGGGGTGGGGTTGCTCCACACCACCTGCCCAAATTCCTTCTAAGTGAATTATAAGGATCTACTGCACATGTGTCAAAGTCAAGTAATTCTATCCGGCCCTCCAGAGCATTTTACTTTATTTTTATTAATGGCACAATGTTATCTTGTGCTTATTTCTAACTTGTATAACTTTTTTAAAATTAGGCTTTTTTGAAAGTTATTTAAGGTTTAAGTTGATTTATTCTGGAATAATATTCCCACCTTTTTATTATTCATAATTATGTTAAAAAAATGACAGTTTTAAAGTTTTAAAAATTGGCATTATGCTAGCTATTTTGAATAGTTTTGCATTTACTAAGAATTTTTAGGCTATTTTGGAGTTCAGCTAATATGCTAGCTGTTATGGTTAACTAAAGTTTTTTCAATTTTGCAGGCAGTTTTTCAGTTTAGCTAATATTTCAGCTACATACTAGCTGTTTTTATTTTTTATTTTTACATATTTTAGACGGTTTTGGAGTTAGGCTAATATTTGCAAGCTAGCTGTATTGGTTAATTTAGATTTTTTTTTCAATTTTTTTGTGTTAATTTTGGAGTTTAGCTCATATTTCAGCTACACGCTAGCTGTTTTGGCTAATTTAGGCTTTTTCAATTTTTTAGGCTATTTTGAAGTTATGCTTTTTTTTCAGCCACATGCTAGCTGTTGTAGCTACTCTTAAGATTTTTTTCTTTTTTTTTCTAGACTAATTCGGCATTTAGCTAATATTTTAGCTGGCAATCAGTTTCAGCATTTTCAGCTATTAGCTTCAGTGTTTTCAGCTTCAGTGTTTTCGGCTATCAATTTCAGCATCTTCAGCTTCAGTGTTTTTAGCTATCAATTTCAGCATATTCAGCTTCAGTGTTTTTAGCTATCAATTTCAGCATCTTCAGCTACCAGCTTCAGTGTTTTTAGCTATCAACTTCAGCATATTCAGCTATCAGCTTTAGCGTTTTTAGCTATCAATTTCAGCATCTTCAGCTATAAGCTTCAGTGTTTTTAGCTATCAATTTCAGCATCTTCAGCTATCAGCTTCAGTGTTTTTAGCTATCAATTTCAGCATCTTCAGCTTTATTGTTTTTAGCTATCAATTTCAGCATCTTCAGCTTCAGTGTTTTAGCTATCAATTTCAGCATCTTCAGCTATCAGCTTCAGTGTTTTTAGCTTTCACTTTTAGCATCTTCAGCTTCAGTGTTTTTAGCTATCAATTTCAGTGTCTTCAGCTTCAGTGTTTTTAGCTACCAATTTCAGTATCTTCAGCTACCAGCTTCAGTGTTTTTAGCTATCAATTTCAGCATCTTCAGCTATCAGCTTCAGTGTTTTTAGCTTTCAATTTCAGCATCTTCAGCTTCAGTGTTTTTAGCTATCACTTTCAGTATCTTCAGCTACCAGCTTCAGTGTTTTTAGCTATCAATTTCAGCATCTTCAGCTATCAGCTTCAGTGTTTTTAGCTATCAATTTCAGCATCTTCAGCTTCATTGTTTTTAGCTATCAATTTCAGCATCTTCAGCTTCAGTGTTTTTAGCTATCAATTTCAGCATCTTCAGCTTCAGTGTTTTTAGCTGTCAATTTCAGCATCTTCAGCTACCAGCTTCAGTGTTTTTAGCTATCAATTTCAGCATCTTCAGCTATCAGCATTCCCACTAACATTATTGCAGGTAATGCTATCTATCTAGTTCATAATGTGTGTTAAAAATTTACAGTTTTAAAGTTTTAAAAATTTCACTTTATAGTGTTAAATAAATGTTTATTCGGCCTGCAACCTAATGTGTGTTATGGATTTTTGCCCCTTGTGCGATTAAATTTGACACCCCTGACATACTGCCTCTCTGCAGACACTATGTCCTAGAAAATGGCG
Source organism: Oryzias melastigma (assembly GCF_002922805.2). Lineage (NCBI taxonomy): Eukaryota > Metazoa > Chordata > Actinopteri > Beloniformes > Adrianichthyidae > Oryzias > Oryzias melastigma. The sequence goes on along the minus strand of NC_050513.1, from coordinate 10,610,094 downwards.
GGTTTTCTGAATTTGTATAAAAATTAAAGATAAAGATAATCTGAGTGGGTCTTTACACTTCACTACACTAGAGAACGCTGAACTCTTCCATCCTGCTGTGTGGAAACGCCTTAATATTAGCCTACAGGCATGTTACTGACCCTCTTTTTACGTGTCTTTTCATTGCGTTTTCATGTCTTTTTTTTTTTTTTCTTTTTCCCGCGTACAGTTGCGCCAGAGATGGCGAAAAGCGACACAAGCGACGAAAACACGACAAGAGCTTGGACAGGGAGACGAGTTTGTGATGACACACTGGTGGTGACGCTGTGCTGTCAGCGGGTTCATCAATAAAAAAAAACAACAAAACACAAAAAAATTAATAAAACCACTATTCCGTGCCACACGTAATCACCTTTCGTACTGTGCTACACTGTGTTTTTATTTATTTCTTTTCGTCATGTAAGTCTATGTGAAGGTCCTGTAAAGCAACTGTTCTAGAAACCACATTTACACAAGAAAACACATGGATGTTCTTTTTCTATATATACTCTTATCGGTGTTTGATCTCAGCAGCAGCCAGAACTCTACCTGCTTAGGGCCAATAAGTCCAGTTTTTAAAGTCTTTTTTTTCTTTCTACTTTGTACGTTTTTTATATTTTTTCAACATCAGAAGTTTTAAAAACCTGCCTAAAATGGACCACAAATCGATTTTTACGTAGCTACGATTAGCCTCGCAATAGACAAGCTAGTATTTGCTAATACGGATTAATCCCACTGGCATTTAAAGAGAGTTAATCCAGTTACTTTAAAAGTATTAAGTTTGATGTATTCTGTAAATCTAAATGTTTCCGTGTCGGTGAACAAGTCTCGAGTCTTCTCCATTGCCGTTTCACATTTTGAATGTCTTTCCTCGAGTCGCGCTTTTCCCCAGCGAGTCGTTTTGACTTTATGGGAAATTTTCGCGTCGCTGCTTTAGCACTAAATGAAAAAAAAAATTGACTGTCTACGTACAATTAAAATTGCTAGCTTCTTTAACTTTTCTTTAAAGTATTAATACTGGCTAAATAACATTTCCCTTTTTGTTTTTGTTTTAAACACACTGCTAATTTGGCGCAAAATCATTCCTTGCTAGCATTAGCTTCTAATTTTTCTGCACAGCTACTAAAGAGCATTTTTTTTTCTTTAAAAAGAAAAAAAGCACATTAGCAGCTTTTTAAATCCCAAAAAATTCCTTTTGATTGTAGTATTTTTCAGGGGTAGCTTCACTGAAAAACGTAGCTAGCATGGCAGCATATTTTGGTAGCTTTTAGCTACCGCTAGCGCCTTGGCTTTTAGGAAAAAACAACAACAAAAACAAAAGCTTGTTGGGTGTTTGTTTGTTTAGAGGCTCCATGTTTTCCTCCTATGTTCTCGTCGTCATCAACAAACATGTGAACTCCTCTCCAAACAACCCCTAGTATGTTAGCATCTGAAGCTAATTGTTTGTTTTAAAGAAAACGCCTGCATGATGACGAAACTCGCTGCAGGATCGTGAGTACTTCTAGAGATGCAATAATCCTTTTTTTGGGGGGAGGGGGGGAAGGGGAACAAATAAATGGAAAAGAGTCTTAATGTAAATGACATAGTATATTTTATTCATGTAAATGTTACTAATATATTACTAACATGGTGTTTAAATTCATATTTTTCTTGTAGATGTAACTTTCCCATTGTTTAAAGTATTGACTCTTACTTAAAGGAACTTAAAATCGGTCAAAAAAGTTATATCGATTATCAAATGTTTTTGACCAGCGGAGCGGGAAATTCTGCCTTAAATTTGGTAGTAGTAGATGGACATTTTCTGTAATTATTTAAATCACCTGTATAGAGAACTATTAGTTCAGAACTGTTGTGCAATTGTGATTTGTTTTCATGAGAATAAACTGGCACACGCGGGAGAGCATAAATAAAGATATTAAACAGCTGGAACTGCTTTCTTTACTCATGTTTTTCTTTTTACCATGAACAAACTGAAGTGCAAACAAGTTGAAATGCTGCTGACTTTGTTGCTTCCACCGTAGGTCTTTTTTGTTTGTGTGAAATTGCGGGACGTCAAAAGTAAGACGACAGCCGGCCCCTAGAACCCGTCTGCAGGCAGTTGTGTGCAAAGGTTAGTGCTTTTTACTCAATATTTAAAACAAAAATCAATACCACAGGGAAATGTTTGTCAAAAGTATGTTACCATGGGATTTATAGCACATGTAACTGCTAGCCTCTGGAATTAGGGGTCAGTATTTGAAAGAGTCTAGCGATACAACGCGTATCACGATATGTTTCATTATATATCACAAGACGGTACCAGAGACAATGTTTCCATTTTTGTTTTTTATTATGACTTTATAAAAACTTTCCTGCATGCACCTTTACCTGTACATTTACAATGAGATTGTTTTAATAATCAGAACATTAAACACTGTAACTGTATCATACACATAATAGTTGCTTTTATCTACGCAGATTCCTGATGCTTTTCTTTAATTAATTTAGGAAATATTTTCTCAACTTTCACTCCTGAAATGTTTTCTGCGTGGGAAAATAACTCTCCATTAATAAATGCACCTTAACTAGTAATATTTCATGCGTGGTTGAGAACATAAAGTGAATCGTTTCTAACATTGCTATTTAGCCAAGCCGGTACTTTTAAAACGGTTCAGGTGCTTGAAGAGAGGCTTTCTAGAAACATTCCAGTGGGATGAAGCTGTGTGGCAGGCTGAAGGGGCGCTTCAAGATGCTTTTTTTTTTCCTTCTTTCAGACGGTCTGCACTACAGCACTACATCTGAGTCCACATAGGGTTGGCATAAATCACAAAATGGTTCTTACGAGATCTTGTTTTGTTTTGATGCGGCGTAGAGATGATCTAAGAGTGTGCTGTGCAGTTGAGGTTTAAGTTTAACATCTAATTAAATATTGTCTTGGGCGCATTTTAAGTTGAAACTATTATTGCCAGATGAAATTTTGCAACAATTTACTGAATCAATATTTTTTCACACCCTTACCAATTATCAACAACAAATTATTGCAATAACTCACTGAATCAATATTTTCTTACCCCCCACCACCACCAATTAGTGGCTGACGCTGCTACCAAATATCGCAAGACGAAGTATTGCACTAATTCACTGAATATTTTCTTACACCCTTAACAATTATTGCCAGACGAAGTATCGCAATAATTAACTGAATCAATATTTTCTTACCCCCCACCAATTATTGCCAGACCAAGTATTACAATAATTTATTGAATAAGCATTTTCTTACACCGCTACCAAATATCGCAAGACGAAGTCTCGCAATAATTCTTTAACTCAATATTTAATTACACCCTTAACAATTATTGCCAGTGTATCGCGATAATTTCATTGAATCGATATTTTCTTACACCCCTACCAATTATCGTCAGATGAAGTATCCCAATAACTCACTGAATCGATATTTTCTAACACTAATACCAATTGCCAGATGTAGTATTGCAATAATTCACTGAATCAATATTTTCTTACACCTCTACCAAATATCGCCAGATCGTAGTATCGCAATTTTTCTATAAATCAACATTTTCTTACACCCCTATTGATTCTTACCAGACAAAGTATTGGGATATTTCACTGAATCATAATTTTTTTACTCCCCTACCAATTATTGCCGAACAACGTATTGGGCTATTTTCTTACACCTCTAACAATTTTCACCAAAGTATCGCGATAACTCAATAAATCAATATTTTCTTACATTCCTATTTGGAGAATCCTACACCTTGATGTCTGTGGGACTTCAGAGACACCATCAGCTTCAAATATGCTGCTTTGTAATGGTATTTTAGCAGCTGCTCTCTAAATCAGATGTATTTGTCTGACAGAAACCTTTCCTCATAATGCTTTTATCTGCATGAACCTGTTTGTCGGAATCAGCCACAGACCTCTTCATAGTGCGATGATCACACCTAAGTTTGAGTGAAATATTCAAGGTTTTTATATCTTGTCCAACTATTTCGCGCTTTTTAGCAGCAGAGAGATTTTCTTTCCCATATTGCTTGAGAATGTTGGTCTGCTTAATTATATGGAGTATCTTTCTTTAGTGTTTTTTTTTCCTTTAATTATCAATGGTGTCTGAGATTGTGAGTGATCCAAAGAGCCCTGAGACATAATATCATCCATGACTTTAATTGAAAAACAAATCATTTTATCTTTTTGACACCTAAATACAATTTTCATATGCGTTTGGAACACACCGTAGACTGATTGGTTGCAGCCATTACTCAGAAGTGCTTGCTAGCCGCTGCAGATCATTTACCCGTACTAACACAAGGTCAGAAGGTTTCAGTTTAACTCTGGTTATAAAACCATTACCGGATCATAAAGCACAGTTAGACGAAGCACGTCTGAGGTCCACAAAATGGTTTAATAGTTTTCACTTATGCTGACCTGAGCCTAAAACAGCCATCCAACATGACAGATTGTATCCAACTTTCTAGTACAGAACCATACAAGATTATTTTGACCATTTCAATTGTTAAAAAAAAAAATGCTTTTTTCAAAAAATATTAAATTAAGGTGTTTAGTTATACATTTTTACATATGGGTCTAAATGTTGTCCATGGATTAAAGAACTAAACCTTTCCTGAGAAAAATTTACATTTTTTTATAATTAACCTGTAAAAATTACAGTCTGAGAGTTCTAATGCTTTTATTTCACTTATGGTTTAAATATTTTGTACTTAAATTTAAAAAAGAGCTCATTCATTTAGTTAAAATCTAATATATTTTCTTTTTATTAGAGACATATTGCAGTTTAAACGCAACTGCAAACTATAAGGAACTTGGTCTTTTTTAGACAAATATAATCATTTTTATGTAAAGAACTCCATTTAATGTGACTCGAAATGGCAAAAAAATAAATGTTGAGAAGCACAAAATAGGATATTTTAGGATATTTTAAATTTATAACCATAGTAAGACACCAAAAGTTGGTGTGTGAGTGATAATACCCATGATTACAAGGGTTGTGTTTAGTGGCTTTTTATATGAAATTATAACTTTTTCATTGGAAATTGGTCTAGATTTTTGTAAATTAGCAACTTTTTTTTTTTTTACTCAAATGTTTTAATTAAATTAGTTTTTCTGTAGTAAATTTAGATATTTTGCACCACAGCCTCCAGCAGTTGGGTTAGAATTCCGTCGTTCTGGTTCTGCTGGTCCTTCTTCAATATCTGTCACAATATTTATGTTAAAAGTGGGATTTAAAAACGCTAAAGTTACACACCTGGGTGGGCAAAAGTTGTTCTCCACATATGAGGGGGACTTTGGGGTGCAGATCTACCGGCATCATGAACCATTTGATGTTTTGGGTCAAGTTTTGATATGACCACGACATAGTTTCAAGGTTAGACGTTCTACTACTAGGCCATTGAGCTCTCATTTAAACCTCTAACACCAGAGTTGATACTGGCGACATCTTAATACCACACCCGCTTTGTCATACCGTAACTTTTTGACCGTTTACGGCAACTCTGCTGATTACCTGAACCAGGCGTTCTCCTTCAATCAGAATTTGGAGACATCTGATTAAGATAATCAACAGTCAGGGTAGTAGATCTCGATGACCAGGAATGAGCAGCACTGGTTTAAACGAGGAATGTGACTTTTTGGCTTCGCTCCGAAAAGCAACACATTATTAATGTTCAGCCAATTTACAGCAGGCGAAATCCAGGCCTCGAGGGCCCTGTGTCCTTTGTGTTTTCCAGCCAACCTGCCATTGAAGCTCCTTATTGGCCAAACACACCTGATCCAGCAGCAGGTAAGGCAGTGTTTCTGAAAAACAAGCAGGAGGCCAACCCTCGACTTTGGACACCCTATTAATTTCTCCTTCATGATCAATTTTTAGACAGTTCCGTGACTTAAAAAGGGGCGCCAACCATCTGTCAATAACAAATCCGAGTCCTTGATTGGTTGACTTTGTGTAGTTTAGACTCTTTTTGTACATAGAGCCGATTGTAATTTCTCTGGAAGTTGTCACTTGAACGATAGTCAAAGTCTATCAACTCTATAGGTTTAGATATAAGTTGCTTTGAAGCGGAAGTGAAATCATACAGTTTAGTAAACTGAGTTGAATTATTAATTAATTTAATTTTTGTAGATTTTTCTCTCCCAGTATTTTCTAAGCACCATTTTGTTAATTCTGCTAAATGAAATAGAAGGATTTCAACTAAAATTTGTCTTTAAATGTAAACTCCTTTATGAGTCTACTAACAACAAGTGATTTTTTTCTATAAAACGTCCCCGTTTTTCATTTTAGTGACATAAAAAAATATTTCATACAAAATAAATACACCCTCAGCTCCAACGTTTTGGTTGTGCACCATATATCTGTGGAAGAGTGGCAGTTTTGTATCTTTGCATTACATCGGAAAACAGGAAGTTTTCAAAAGAAAAAAGACATTGACAACGAAACATGCAGATCAATATGGCTTCCAGTTCCTCCTGAGAATGGCTTCTTTCAGTGCGGCGCTGAGGGAGGGGAGTTCTTCACTGCTCTTTTTGTCTCTTCTTACTGCAAAAAAGAGAGAAAAAAGTCACGACAGGTGCATACGGTGAAGGTAAGTGTGAAGGCGGCGCCGGATCACCTCTCATTGGAAGGCTTGGAGGTCATGACCCACAGTAAGTATTGCTTGGCCGCCATGGAGTCCAGGACCTTGTTGACGTCGCTGGTGAAGCTTCCGTCTACATGTCTCTTGCTGAACGCTTCATCCAGCTTGTCCAGTCTGAGTACGCACACAGGAACACAATGTAAACACAATCCGCGGTGGGTCACGGCGGGAAAACCAAGAGAAATCGTGATTGGTTCATTTTTTTTGTAAGTTTCATTCGACAAAATGACAGAAATCAACACAACTGAAAAGTTTAGGTGATTTTTTTTTTTTTATTTTGGAAAAATCAGGGAGAAAAGCGGCAGGATAAGAGGGAGAAAGCAGATGATTGGCTCGTCGGTCGCCAGGATCAGACACGGGTCGTTTCACTGCAGGAGGAGGAGGAGATACGAAGGACAACCCTACTCTCTTGGGATTTGCCCGGACTTGAGCTTGGCAACAAAGTCTTTGATTGCCTGCTCCTTGAGGTAGGCGCTCACGTCGCTGGTGAAGGTACCATCCGCATGGCGCTTGCCTGCATCACTGCACGCAAAAATAAGACAAAAAACACTAAACTCATAAGATAATTGGAGAATTTCCTCTAAAACTGGATCAATTTTAGTCCGACTTACAACTTCTCACTGGGTTGAGGCAGATCAGATCTAGTAAAAAGTGGGAGATGATACAAAATTAACAAAAAAAAAATCTAAAACCTTGAATTGTTGTTAATCAAGTAGAAGTACAAATTTACCAAAATTTTAGGCAACGTTTTAATTTTTTTTATGAGTTTGGGACTATTCTGACCAATTTTTACCAAATGTAACCTTCCAACAATTAAAAAAATCTATAGAAAACAATTATTTTTGGAAGATTTAGACATCCAAACTTATTCATAGTAATATGACTAAATAAAAAAAAAAGCAATGATTGATTGGATTTATGAGGCTCTAGTGTAGCTCAGAGAACAGCTGTGAGTTTAAAATGTTAAGAACTTTAAAAAGGTAATTTGAATTAACACTATTGAACCAATTCGGCTTCAAAATTGCCTCAATTTAGCATCAACGTAAAAGCAAAAACATAAACATTTTTTAATTTTGTTCTTAATTTGGCTATTTTTAAACTTTATTTTACAATGAAGCACTTTGGTACAATGAAAAGAGTTGTCATTTGAGTCAGAGTTGCTATTTTTTATATATATATATATAGCTGGAAATAAAATCAGGCGTCTAAGAGTTAAAACTGAAAATGTATGAAAAATGACCATTTTTTAATGATAAATTTATCTCCAACAAAAGCTAAAACATCCAATCCTTAATAAAAATATGATTAAGTTCCCATAAAGGTAATATCCCCCTCATGGTGTCAATAAAGTTAATTTTATTCTATTCTGATTCTAAAAAAGAAAAAAAAAAAGAAAATATGAGCAGTATAACACAAAGTTGCCAAGAACTTTCTGTGGCTTAAAAATGGCCAAAATCTTGCTCAAAATTAAAATTTTAAATCCTTCTCCCTTAAATCTGAAAAGCTTATTTTCAGTCTGAATGTTCTAAACCGGTATAATTGGGCACCAACCCGCTCCTTTTGTTGTTCATCAGCCACCGAACGAAGTCCTGCGCCTTCCTGTCCTCCAGATATTTGCTGTAGTCGTTGGAGAAGGTTCCCTCCGAGTGTCTCTTCATGCTGGACAGCCCCCGCAGCTCGTCCGCTAACGTGTCGTCTGCTGTGAAACTGGAGCAAAATCAAACATTTTTAACTCTTTAAGATGTTTTTTTAATTTACCTTGACCCATTAAAACATATTTTTCTTAAAACAAAATAAAAATAAACAAAAAACACAAAATTACATGTCAGATAATCTTCTAAACAATAAAAACAACCTTTTTTTTACTGATATATATGTATTTTTTACAAATTTTAAAATTCTCAACCAGGAAAAAAGTAAATTTATATAAAGGAAACAAACCTATAATTTTTTAATAGTAATTTTGCTTCCATAAAGTATCGCTCTTCACTTATTTTTCACTTTTCCGTGTCAATAAAGGTTTAATGAAATACATGCTTGAATGACATTGTGTTAAATGGATTTAAAACACTCAAAATTTTACTCAAAAAATATACCTAAAAGTCTTATAAAGCATCTATTTGTGACATTGTATGATCAAAAATATCAACTTTTATAAATAAACAGGAGAAGAAATGACTTTTTGGAAGTTTGTTAGTTGAATTTTACCTGGAGCTGTCCTCGTTCTGGAGTAGAGGAACCTGCCAGCTGTTGTGGAAAAAGCCGAGGAGCAGGAGGATGGTGGCCAGCGACTGGAGGCTTTTCATGGTTGTAACCTGCAACAGTTTTTACTTCATTTTAAGGTTTCCCAAGAAGATTTAAAAACAAAAAAAATTACAACTCACCTTCTGTTTTCTTCTTCCCAAGTGGCTCTTAGTTCCTTCACTTGTTGTCTCTGACCGTCCACCTGTTCTGCTGGGCTTTTATACTGAAGGAGGAGGCAGGTGGGCTGGTTTTTACCATGGGGGGGTCGTCCCATTACTCTCAACCCATTAGACACGGGGCCCCTCTGGAGGGCCGGATCAACGAGCCGCGAAAGGAAAGGCGCCGCTCATGCGTGATGCCAGCTCCTACTCAGGTGTTAAGATCAAACAACTGCAGCTCATCCTGTCAAACAGACAATCCGAGCTGTTTAATGTGCTACTGTGTCCTCAGGATGGGGGGGTGATGGCTGCACACACTATATTTATTTGAGGACTTTTTTTTCCCCTTTCCAATCAAACTATTGATCCGTTTCTGCATTAGAGACAGAATTAGAAGTTTATTGGTGCTTTAAATCAAGAACTGTTTATACTTTTACTGTGAAATGACTTTTTCTTTTTCATTTCTTTTCAAATTTGAAAGATCCATAAAGTTTACAGACCAAATTCTATTCTTTTTTTTTTTACACTATATTTTGTATAATTTAATTAAAGAAAATGTCCATACATAATTATTTCAAAATAAAGGTGTTTTACCACCTGTTTGCCTTTTATGTGGGAAAAAAAATAAGTTTTAATATGAGAAAAAAATAACCCTAAATAGATTAATTTTTAAAGTTGGTTGTTAAAGACACAAAAAGGAAATTTAAAGTCTGAAATTAGTGGTAATCTTTAAAGTTTTTTGCTTAATTTTTAATTAGCTAAAGAAAAACAAATTAATGAAAACACTACAGTCTAAAGCTGTAGTAAAAACTACAGAAAAGTACCACAATAATGAAAAATTATGCTTGAATTAGTACAAATTTATCCCAATTTTTATTTTTTTTGTGTAAGCTGTATTAAAAAACTACACAAAAAGTACCACAATAATAAAAAAGGATGCTTGAATAAATACAAATTTCTTACAGTTTTTATTATTTTGTGTTAGCTGTAGTCAAACTACACAAAAGTACAAAAATAATGAAAAATGTATGCTTGAATTAGTACAAATTTATCCCAATTTTTATTTTTTGTGTTAGCTGTAGTAAAAAACTACACAAAAGTAACACAATCATGAAAAATGATGCCTGAATAAATACAAATTTCTTACAATTTATTATTTTGGGTTAACTGTAGTAAAAAACTAAACAAAAGTACCACAATAATAAGAAATTATGCTTGAATAAATACAAATTTCTTACAATTTTTATTATTTTGAGTTGCTTTTCAAAAAAAAACCTTAAATAAAACTTCAAAAAATTATCGCTATAAATGCTAAAGTGACATATCACTTACCTAAATTTATAAAAGCAGTTTACAAGCGACATAACTGTATAATTAAAAAAAAAAAAACTTTTACTTTTCTCAAACAGGCCAAAGTTTTCATATATTTAAAGCTTTTTACTATGATATTTAGTAAAAACACCATAAATAGTTCTTTTATGTAAAGACCATGAAAGTGACAATAAATAAATACAAAATATGAATATTCTCAATAAACAGACACAAAAATACAAAAAAAAAAAAAAGAAATCAAGTGACGATCAGAAAACATGAGGCAACATTCCCTCTGCTAAGGAGTTGTAAATATTTAACATGTTGAAAATCATGAATATTTATTTTTGTACAGGAGAGAAAACAAACTTGCTGTAAAAATTATTTGTGATTCATTAATATTTTTAAGACTTTCCTTAAAATTATGCTAAAGGAAATGAATCCAAAGGAGCTCTTTTCCTCAGAAAAGCTCACTATCAACACATCAGCATAAACTTTGTTTTTCCAGATCAAAAATGTGATATTTTTAAAGGGAGTTTGAGATCCCATCCGTACTTTGCATGTTTTATTTTGAACCACTCAAACTAAATAGGATGGGGGGGGGGGCTCTTATTTTTGTAAAAGATCTAAACAGGAAGTACTTAAAAATACTTTCACTTTGTGCTTTGTTGAAGCTTTTCTGTGAAATTTGAACTTAAAAATGAGATTTCCTGTCAAAATAATCATTACCTGGAATATCTGTATTTAATACCTGTAATATCTTGGTACTTCGGCAAAGTATGGGCATCTACATAATCCTCAAATTAGCTTAAACTTGTCAAAGAATTAACCAAAAGCTGTAAAAGAAAATGAATCGCCAATATTTTCAACAATTTTAACCAATTTATTATAAAGAAAATTATGTACACAACATTCTGGAACAATATTGGTTTTGTTGCATATCGTACAATACCTGATTACACACACAAATCCCAGAATTCACTTCAAAAACAGGATTTTTACCCTTTTCTTTCAAACAAAACAATAAATCTCTCATTTACAATCTATGTAAAAAGGAAAATCACATTTAAAATGCGTATTTATTAATCTTTTATTACAAAATTATGCTCCGATTTACATTTTTGACCATGTACATCAAAGCCTCAAAGTTTGGACGGTTTAACACTGATTAGGCTTTTGCTCCCAGAGGAGATCCCAGCAAACGTTTCCTTTCAGTGATCAAAGTCGAGGTCCTCATGCGAAGCACCTCATCAGGAAGTGGCTCAAGTGGGTGTAGACGTGTGAATTGGCCGAACCGCTGAGTCCGTGGTCCTTGTCCGTGTACCACTAAAGGAGAAGAGAGCAAAGACAGAGTTTTATCCTTGGCCTTTTCCGCCCGGTTCTCCACGTCTTATCTCGGAATGGCTTGGTGAGGGCTTGAGTTGAGCAAGCAAAGACTTTCCTGCCCCAGCCCACCTCCTCAAGCTCTTCCTTTGGGACATAAAGGCGTCACTAGGCCAACAGAAAGATGTAATCTTTTTATGGAGTCCTGGGGCCTGCCCAAAGGACCTCTTCCGGTGGGACAAAATGCTTCTTTCGGGTGACCCCCAGTACTACCTAAACTGAATCAAGAAGCTGATCCTTATTCAAATGTTCTATGGGGGAGCCTGGCAACTTCTAGATATGACCTAAACCTTTCAGGTACTTTAAAAAGTCAACATCCCTTAAGACCAAACAAGTCTTTGAAAATCTCATCTCTAAGAATTGCATGAAAACTTACCATAGCCTCAAAGTCTACTTGCTCCTCTACCAACGCTTCAGAAATCTCTGCTGCTTGCTGGAAATGAACATTATCTAGAAATAGACAGTAAAAAATGATTAACAAGCCACGCATGGATGGTAGTGAATCCCTAAAACTTCTGTCAGATACAGTTGATGAGTGAAGGACTGATGGGTTAGGGTTGTTTAACTCACTCGTACTATTAAGCTTAATAAAGTAGGGTGTCATCAGCATAACATAATTTCTTGCTTCCTCATCTGGAATGCTCGTGATCACGCGTGGCTACGCAAGTTTTTAAGTTCGGTCGTGGGCTCTACGAACCAATCAGGTGATCATTGATCACACGCTGAAAGTTCAATCGGTTGAACATTTTCACGGGGAACTGTAACCAAACAGGGTCTCGGATTTGGTAGAGATGTGTGGGTGGTGTCAAACATGGAAGTACCAACTGTTGTAAACATCACAAATGAGACATTCAGTAATTGCGGCTTGTATCTGGTCAAATTAATACGACTCCAAGATGGCCGTTTAAAGAAACAGACCTGTCAAAACAAAACGTCTGGAGCAAGACTTGCGGAATTTGTACTACTTTGACTTACTGGACCAAAACTCTGCCTATATTAGGGGCTGGACAAGTGCTAGTAAATGTATGTTGCTGGTCAGGTGGGTGCAACACCCACTGGTTGAATGTTCAAGAATGCGCTCTACGCTGTTTCATAAACACACAGATGGTGTGTGTGCATCATTAGACGTGACTATTGATGCCTGTTTGATCATCTTCTACATTGATTTGTTTGGTATGTTTTATCAAAACTGCTTTTTTTTGTACAAAGTCTGACAAAACGGGATCCACACCAACAACTCCTACAGAGTAGTTCATGTTGGTTTCCCGAACTGACCATTTCCGTTTAATCTGAAATGATACTTTTCTCACTTCCTATTGGTGCTTCAACAGTTTGTTGGATTGCTGTAATTCTACTTTGAGTATGGTCTGGCTTTTCAATAATCTTAGACATATGTTCTTTTAAAATGTGCTGAAATAGGATCCCACCCACTCAAATAAAAGAGATACAGCTATACGCCTTGCATAGCTCACCATCGGCTGTTCCATGAACGAGGAGATACTCCACCGAATGGAAATTCTTGGCTCTGGCGGTTACTGTTGAGTTCTGCACAGATTCAGATTTGTGTGATTCCATGGCGAATTTGATTGATTTGTTGGTATTGGATGATAATAGTAACCATAGAACTCACTTCATAGCCAGCGGGATTCTCCGAAGGCTGCATCATGTAACGCTCAGTGTAGATGGAATCTATTATATAAAGACACAATACTTTAGCGTTAACTTGTCAATGAAATTAGTCTGGATCGTATTGGTAAAAAGTACCATAATATGTCCATTTGGAGACTGGAGCCACAGCCATTCCACATTTGAAAACTCCACTTCCAGAACCCAACACCATGGACGTAACGTATCCCCCATAGGACTGTTCAAGAGAGACAAGAGCTCATTTTAGCTCCTTTCTGGGCGAAAGGCCAGGCACACTGACATCAGGGTAAAACATTAACTTATTTTTAGAGCCATCCTTTGCCCTTTGAACTCTGAAACAACCCAAATGGACAGACGGCATGAGACCAGAGGGGCTGGTGACAATATATGTCCCTCATACAGCATTCTTGTTTAAAGTTTTGCCTATTTTGACCATTTAAAAGTTGGCAATACTTACCCATCCCCAAATCGCAACTCTGTTTTTGTCAATGAAGCCCATTTTTACGAACTCCCTGAAAGAAAAAACAAAAACAAGTGATTTCTGACGTCATCGTCTGCTGGTGACGCGTCGGCCGCCGAGCAAGAAAAATCCGGTTTAATGAAGCCGTTCGGGGAAAGAGGGTGTTTGTTTGTTTGAGGTGCGCCGGTTCGCTCGTCTTGCCTTGCCGCTGTTATCTGATCTTCCACCTCATAGGTTCCCAGACGTTTGTAGATTTCATGCATCAACTCGTCGCCCTGGTAACCGCTCCCTCTTCCGTCAAAGCTGGCCACAATGATTTTCTCAGTGCTGGCCAGGTAGGTGGACCAGCCGACCCGGTACCTAAGGTCAACCTTTTGACTGCAGGGACCTGCATAGCTGAGAGTCGGCAAGTGTAAGACAACATGCTTGAAATAAATTGGATAAATGATTTTATTTCTTGGTAGTACATACACGTCTATTAATAAGGGGTATGTCTTGGACGCATCGAAACCAGGGGGTAGAAGCATCGTGTACCAAAGATCTGTTCATGAAAACAAAAACAAAAACAAGGATTACTCCTTTTTTCATTGTATTTCTAAAAGTGTTTGATTTTTAAACAACATTGAGAAGAAAGTTCTGAAAGTTCTTAAAAGTTTATGAGTTAAAATGACCAGATAGTATGTACTCAGTCTTGTCTGATTTATGGTACAGTTTGTACTGAAATCTAGAACAAGTGAAGTCCAACAGTTTAATGAAGCCTGTTGTAGCCATATTTACTGTATGCTACGACCCACTTATACACTAGAATTATAAAGGTGAATTAGGGGTGGCAAACTCAAGCGCACAAGGGGCTAAAATCCAAAACACACTTTAGGTTGCGGGCCGAACAGGATAAACGTTTATTAAACATTAAGACGAAAACTTTTAAAACGTATCTTTTTAACATAATTATGAACTAGATTTGTAGCATTACCTGGTAGTGGGAATGCTCTAAGCTGAATTTGGCTGCTGAAGATGAAAGTGCTGATAGCTGAAGGTGCTGAAAATGATAGCTGAAAACACTGAA
>NC_050513.1:10585025-10594867 GCF_002922805.2 Oryzias melastigma | reverse complement strand
ACAGCTAGCATGTAGCTGTAATAGCTAAACCCCAAACCAGCCAAAAAAAATCTTATAAATGCCAAAATAGTCCAAAAAGCGAGCAGAAGGCCAATTTTTAAAACTTTAAAACGGTAACTTTCTAACATAATTATGAATAATAAAAAGGCAGGAATACTATTGGAGAAAAAATCAACTTAAACCTTAAATAACTTTCAATATTTTACTCCCAATAAAAATATATTTTGTCAAATTTATACAAGTTACAAATAAGCGCAAGATATCAGGCCATTAATAACAATAAAATAAAATGATCTGGAGGGCCGGATAGAATTACCCAGGCCTCGACTTTGACATGTGATGTACATCCGACCTACCTGAATTAACTTACCGTATTTGTCCAGTTTAATTGTCCCCTGGCGCACGGTTGGCATTGCGATTTTAGATGTCTCATTTCTAAAAATGTTGTTCTCCTCCAAAACTTTGACCACTTTAAACAAAAAAAAACATTTATGTTTTTCACGTCCATTTGATTTCATTCTTTATTTTATTACATTCATGCGGCTTACATGTGTTAGTCCTGGTGTCCATAAGGGCGTAGTACGGGATATCGGGGCCTAAAGGTGCATATTACAGTGGTTTTGTTCACACAGATTTAATCAGAACGGATTCATCACAACACTTTGGTTTACCGTTGCAGCTCAGAAGGTAGAACGAGGCGTTGTGACTGAAGTAAGCCGAGTTATAGTCACAGTGTTGGCGAACTTCACAAGTCAGACAAGTCTTGCTGCCTTCACTTGACCTAACATGATGAAAAAAAAACAGTGTTTAGTCCGTTATTGACCCTGTTAAAGCAAATCCTTCATCTTGTCAAGTTAAGCCCTTACTTATAAATGTTCCTTCCTCCTGGCCGGCCGTCATTTTCATTACTTGAAAAATACCTAAGGAGGAAATCGTAGATTTGAGCAGGGAGGTTCACTTAGTGAGAGGTACCGACATCGATACTGTACATATTTCAAAGGACAAGCAATTTGTGTTTCTTAGAAATACACTACCTCACAAAAAAAATAATAATTGGATTTAAGTAAGAAAATAACTAAAAGCCTCCCATTGGATAAGAGATGGATGATGATATTTCAGCTCCAAAGTGCCTTTTAACAACTGTTGCAATCATTCTCTTGTTCTGTTCAGGGGTTAAGAGGGTCAGTCTACAAGAATTGGGAAAATTCTGGTGATTTATGCCATTTAACTACTTTAATATTTTGTGATATAAAACCATGAAGTATGTCAGCCTACAAAATGTGGAATTGGCTTTAATTTGTTGTGGCTTTGACAAACTGGTTGTCAATGAGGCTGATGGGAAAAGTCTTTATAGGATAACTCAGTCACTTAGTACCTCATTGCAGTCAGAAAAGAGGCAGTAAGGATGCCCCGACAGATAACTCACACACTGTCTTCAGTCACTTTCAGGATGTCAATGACCTCCCACGATCCAGAGGTGATAGGTGCGGTTCTTCCCTGCATGGTCGAGTCAAAACAAAATGAACCTTTCTTGAAGTTCATGCGGTGCAACGCAAATTGTCTCTAGATAGGGATGGTAAATGTGACCCACCTCGACCACTTGATGGAGGTGTTTGTATTTGCTGCTGTCACTCGTGACCAGGTAATAACTCTTCGCATCGGCAGCAAAAACTGGTTCTGACGGGGAGAACTTTGAGGAACAAGAAGCAGAGGTTCACACTAAAGTTTTGACTTCTTACCAAGTTTGATTTTTATGGAATGGCACATTTGGGTTATTCTGTAAGATGGAGGGGTGTGTGTAAACGTACCCGTCCAATCCATCCGCTGCTTGTCAACTCCAAGTGCTGAAAATAGTGTAGTAACCATGTTAGTTTTCCACATGTATTGGTCAGCTTTGTCACGTTTTCTATTTCAAATGGAAAAACCAACGCTCTTAATGTGTTTAACTCTTCATCACCAGAGATATCGGCGGTGATATCTAAATAGCCCACACTCTTTGGATGTATCGTCAATCTTCAAATGTTTGTGTGATCAACATGATTTAGGCGTGGAAAAAATGGCTCTGGCCCTGACTTTACTAAAATGTTGCTTTTCTCCATGACAGAAATCCACTGGTTAGTCGCATATAGAGTCAAGGAGTTACGTAGTAAAATGATACAAACTGTATGCGTCTTTGGTCCCAAGGTACTAGTCAGGATCCATCAACACAAATGTCTTCAACCAGTACGGTTCATTTGGTCGCTCTGATCACTTTTGTTTAGAAGGCATTACCTCCTTTTCGGGGGTTTGCCACACAGTCGTCCAGCGAGTAGCCAAAAAACTGAAAATTTAAAAGTGTCCAACTAAATGTTTTATCTACTCAAGTTGTACCAAATTACATTAAAGCCTTAAACCTACTTTCCATTGTATTTCACTAAAAATGTCCATTACTTATGGACAATACTTGTTAGAACATGTAAAGGGATTCACTATTGGACTGAATGCCTGAAACGTCAATGTCCAATCACAGAAAACTTTAGGTCTGCATCAAAGAGCAGGAGGCACATGTCTTCTTTGTTTTTTTCTTTTTTTCTTTTAAGGTAGATAACAGCATTTAGCTATGTACTGCACGGAGAAAAAAAATACTTAAACACATAGATCAATTCTAAGTTGCTATATGTGGAATATGTTTGAAATTTTAAATTGATAGATGGATACTTGTGAAGATTTTTGTGACTGGATGAGACACATGCATGTTGGTTTTCATTAATAGACATTTTGAGGGCAAAAATAAACCACATAAAGGACGTTTGAGTTTCCTGAGTTACACACTTAGTTTTAAGTATTACCTTTGTCTTTAAAACAGTGCCTCTGCTGGATGTAGGTTGTAGAACAATTGAGATGTTCAGTATGAATGTGTCTAGGTTTGCCTCTGAAAAACCAGTGAGCAACCAGTCCCTAACGGTTTACCTCGACTGGATCCCAGCTAGACCCGCTGAAGTTGTAGATCTGAAGGATGAGATGGTTTTGAACTCTTTTAAGCCACTGAACTGCAAGGCGTTTATCAGTCGCCCAAGTTACAGTTGCCAAGTAGTGATCGCTGCAGGGTTAAACACCAAACATTAATGAAGTTGACGTCTTCTCTTGTGGAAATGATGTGAAAACGGTAACATTACACTGTTTTGAACGGGTCTGGAACAGCAACTTCTGTTACTTCGGTCACATTGTCTGAGTCCACAACGAACAGTTTGACCACAGGGTTAGGGGTACCAGCCTGGATAAAAAAGACAAGTGAACACATGTAGGGATGATGGAGAAAACTATTTCCACTGAAGTGCCCTACCTTAGGATAGGGTATAAAGACGGTGCTGGGGTACTGGCTGTCGCCGTACCAGGAGTATTCTATCGTGTGCACCTCGGTGTCGTTGAACTCGCCATAGGCGACATACTTTCCTCCAGGTGACCACCAGAGGGCATGATTGGACGAAAACATTTCCTCTGGAACAACAAAGGAAGAACTTAAGACCTTTTATAGAGAGACTTCAGTTTTTTGTTGTCGATGAAAAGTGCATCCAAGGATACTTTGTTTAACCCGTTAGCATCAAAACTTTAGCTCCAGTGTTGACATTCTTTGAACTACCGGCATTTTTCAAGCACGTTCCAGCTTATTCTGTAGCAGTAGGAGTGTAGGAAAAATCGATTTGGTGATATCTCGCGATATTTCATTTGGCGATACTTTAAAATGCTGACAGAGATATTTAATTATTTATCTAATTTATATATAATTTATCTTTTAATCTATAAAAGAATTGGATACAACTTAAAAATAAACTGAAATTATTTTGAAAGAACAACTTTTTATTTTTCTAAATAGATTTAGGCCATACTGGTGGTCTAATTGACTATCAGATACAGCTCAGTGTCATCTGCATAGAAATAGACATTTTTTTTGCATAGGAGATGACACAATTGCAACTAATCTTTAGGTTGAGTCTTTTCTGTAACCTAGGCAACCAAAATTCTAATAAATGAAGCGTATCTACAAATCAGCGGCAGATTTGGTGACGGTGACAAACCAACATTGGTCTCCTCGTGAGAAATCTTACTCTGGCTTGGTGTCTGCTTCTTTTATTCTATAGCACGTGTCAAAGTCAAGGCCCGGGGGCCGGATCCGGCCCTCTGGGTAATTCTGTACGGCCCTCCAGATAATTTTATTTTATTGTCATTAATGTCCAGATGTTATCTTACACGTATTTCTAACTTTTATAATTTTGACAAAATATATTTTTATGGAGAGTAAAATATTGAAAGTTATTTAAGGTTTAAGTTGATTTATTCTGGAATAATATTCCAGCCTTTTTAATTTTTCATAATTATGTTAAGAAATATGTTTTTAAAGTTGTAAAAATTGTCATTCTGATAGCTTATTGGACTATGTTGGTGTTTGCTAAGATTTTTAGCTAATATTTCAGCTACATGCTAGCTATCGGCTAATTTAGGCTTTTTTAAAGTTTTTTAGGCTGTTTTGAAGTTCTACATGCTGGCTGTTTTAGCAAACCTACGTTTTTAGTTTTTTTTTTTGGCTAATTTGGCATTTAGCGAATATTTTAGCTGGCTATCAACTTCAGCGTTTTCAGCTATTAGCTTCAGCGCTTTATAGCTATCAATTTCAGCATCTTCAGCGGCCAAATTTGATGCTAGCATTATCGCAGGTAATGCTATATATCTAGTTCATAATTATGTTAAAAATTCAGCTTTTAGAGTGTTTAATAAATGTTTATCCTGTTCAGCTCGTGACCTAAGTTGTGTTTTGAATTCTGTCCCCTTGTGCGATAAAGTTTATCACCCCTGTTCCAAAGTATATGTTTTTACAGAAATTACTTTGACCGTTTACTAAATCAACACCAATCAGTTGATTTCCACGTGGAGAATTAAAATTCTTTGGAATTCTATTAATCGTGTGAATGGTTGAAGAGTTACGGTAGTTCAAAGAGCGTGCTACTTTACGGTGAACTAAGTTCCAGTGGATAGACAGCCTGGCAAATCTAAACTAAAACCAAAAACGGTATCTAGCCAAAGCAGATGTAAGAATTATTTAAAAATTTAAATTCTAAAACTATTTGGGTCTAAATCCCAATTGATAAGTGTTCAAGCATTGCAGTGGGAGGTTAATGGTTTGGATTTTTATCTATATTTTTTAAACCTTTTTCTGTACAAAGAACCAAAACTGCTAATCTAGTCCAGACCCAATCTATTTTCTAAACCAAACTAAAGGTATTACTTAGAAAGAACATTGTTTGGTTCATGGTGGTACCTTATCACTATGTGTTTGCAAACGTCTCATTGACACAATCTTCATTTTCTTTGTTTTTTTTGTTTTGTTTTCTTATCATGATCCTATAATGACATTGTAAACTGTTATCAGCCGATGCTGGATTATGCTGGAAGGAAACAAAGATTGTACATCTGGTTGTGATCAGGCTCGCACCGTCATGCCAAGACCAAGTGCTTAACCGCATTCTTTTGGTCACCAAGCAGCACCTCTTTCTGTGAGCAGGTCAACCATATTTATTTAGAGGAAATGAAACCAAGGAATATCTGTTCGCATGAATTTTTTTGCTCCACTTGCCCTCATACACCCAATCCGGGATCCCGTTGAAAACGTCGCTGAGTTTACTGAAAGTGACTTGCTGCGGCGGTGACTCGGGGCTGGTCTTTATGTACACATTGTTCTGCCAAACGTAGGCCTGGAAATACAAATACGTTTTTAAAAATTAGTCATAAACCGATTGCTAAGATCCAGCGACCAAGAGGCGTTTTGTTTGGAACTTCAAAGCAGAAGTGCTCGGTCACAGTTGTGTACTTGCATGAGCTCATTCTCTCTGCAGCAGGCTTACCAGTTTGTTTCCCTCGGGGGCCCAAGCAAAGTACTGGACTTCATCAGGAATGTCGGATGAACTTAGGAAGTTGCTGAAAAGTGAAGCGAATTTCAATTACAAGAACTTTTTCAAAGTGGATTGGTTTCGTCACCCATTTTTGTAGAAGGAATAACTCAAAGTACTCACTTTGATTCCAAGTCGTACAGTGAATAGGAAGCTAAAAAGGAATGTCTCCATAGCTAGAGTGAAAAAAACAAGAGTTATGGAGAAGTTTATGAGGTACCTCTTCAAGACTCGTGATGAAAGACTTTACCTTCCTATAATTGCTAATAAAAGCAACATATTTGCGGTCAGCGGACAGCTGGTAGTCATAAGCATTCTTCTCCATCTGTGTTTTGAAAGGAAAAGCGTGAGTTCCACATCCTCATGACCCCGGCACAGAGGGAAAATCTTTATCCGTGAATACGAGCGGATTACTTACAAACAGACTGGCGCTCAGGAACTCCGTAACCCCATTAGTGACAACATTGTGCAGGAAGACGGAGCCCTCTGACTTGTGCAGGTACTCATGGTCTGTAAAATTCAATGGACATGGTTAATGACTTCAGTTTGTGACAGGTTTTATGGGGAAAAACACCTTCACAACTAGAGCAAAAGAAATGAATGTGTTTAATTTAATGTTGGATGAGTCAAAAATTCCTGTTATGAGTCAGTTTGGAGCAACATGTTGAAACCAGAGTTGAGGGGGACTCCCTAATAAATACCTGAGAGTTCTGCCAAAAACATTGCATCTTAGGAACAATTTTTTTTTCTTTTTTTTTTGCATTTAAACCAGAAATTGATCCTCTCTGGCCCAAACTAAGAGGAAAAATTCGATATTTGAGGAAAACTATCATATGGTAAATCATGTGTACTTCCATCACACTTCAACACATGGTTGGGCAAGGCAGGAATCAAACCTGCAATCTTCTGATCAGAGGTCGACCGCCCTACTGCTGCACCATAGCCACCCATGGGTTAGTAATATACAATTTTTGAGAGAGACCTTCACATACAATTGAAACCTGTGTGATAAGTGACCACTAAATGTTAGCATTATGCTAGCATTTAGCTAATTCTAAATGCAGAAGATTTTTGCCTAAATTTACATCACGAAACTGCAAAAACTAAAAGTTATTAAACTTGACTTGATTAGACTTGAAAATGACGTTAAAGCTAGCTTTATTTCTACAGAACTTTTCAAAACAATGTAACAAAGCTAGCTAAACTAGAAATAACTAGCATTTAGCTGCTGCAACGCACTCAAGTGTCAAAAAGCTTCAATTTTCCTCTTAACATGCAGTAAAAGCAAAACTGTTTTGTTTTTACGGCTATGCTAATCGCTAACGTGAAGCTAGCTAGTTTTTTGTTAATTTGGGAGAGGAAACGACTCATTTTAACCGCTTCCAGCTATAAAAAAGAATCACTTATGTTTTTGCTATTAAGTAGATGCTACATTTAGATAATTTTGGAGCTGAAATAGTTTGTCGCATATTTGTGACAACAGGAATTAAGGGGTTATGTGGACCATTACTTGTTAAATATAGAACTTTTGTACAAAATAAAAACTTGCTTTGATCTATTAACATTTGCATCCTTAGTTATGTTAGCATCAATATCAGCACCGATTTCTAAATCGATTTTTTTGTCAGAAATATTTGCAGATATTCTTGACAACACATTTAGTAAATCAATGATTGACAATACAGTGTAAACACATAAAGGAAAATGCAGATTTTACTGAAAGTTAGCATGACACAAAACACTTTTATTATTGGTTGACGTGTAGTTTTACTGTTTCATTAGTTAAAACTTGCAACCTGCAGCATTAATGACCATACTAGCATCAGTGGCTTTTTTTAATACAATCTTTACTTAATTTAAGATGTTCAAATATAACATGATTTACTCCAAGGATGATGAAAGGTACTTTCTTGTACACTTTACACGTTGTGTGCTTAAATTAACACGTTATATATTTGCAAACTTTTATTAAAATTAAATTTTGCACAAAAATTAGCATTTCATACTGTTTTGTTTTTCTAAGCAACACATAAAATTAGATTATTTGGTAACTTTTCCATCTAATAAGCTGCTGAGTAAGAGAGGCACTTCTTCTAGATGACAACAAGCACTATTAGTTCTTCACTAAGTAATTAATCATTTTATGTACTCCCTTTAAGCGCAATTTGAGGGTGTGGTCCCTGAACAATTAAAATGGGCAAATCAAAAAGTTTTGTTTTCAATCAAACCTGTTTTATAGGAAGAGAAATTACTCTAGTACATTTTATTTTCACAATTGTCTGACTTTTTTTAGTCTTAAATTCTTTGGTGAGCACCCATGTTTCCTCCATTCTTTTTTTAGTACTTGAGGCAGATAAGACACAAGTGTTGTTTACTCCTTGAGGGTGTGGCTTTCTTTTTATTCCCGGTACTTTTCATAAAAATGCGTCACAGCTACGCATAAATAACGGATGAGTGACTTCAGGATAACATTTATGAAATGGAACAATTGACTGTACATGAGAACTGGAGTGAGTGACCCCTGCCGCCTCGCACTCTAAACAGGAAATACCAGCTGGTTCCAAGAAGCAACAATCCCATAGACTACTATTGAGAAATAAACGTCTATTAGTCAATCTATTTGTCAGAATAACTAATCTTGTTCTGATACCTTTTTTTAACATCTTCTTGCTAATCCAATTTTTTTCCATTGTTTTTTTTTCCCTTCTAGTGGAAGTAATTTGTTATAAATTGACAAATTGGATGCCTCAATATAAATATATGGTGGACACGTTTGAGAGGGCCCACTCTCTAGTGGTAGGGATATGATTGACGAGAGTGGTTGCCATAGAAACAACGACTTGGACCAACCACTGCTTGCAGCGTCAGTATTGTGAAAAAAAAAAAAGGCGATTGAATTGACTTCATTTCTTTGGAGCAGGAAGTAAGTCATTTTCTAAGGGTGATGTCACACTCACTCTGTCCAGTTCTCTTATACAGTCAATGGTTGGAAACCCGATAAATTACAAAAAGCTATCATTTTGACATTGATAGAAGAAAAGTGATTCATCCTCCTGGGATTTTTACTATCTTTATCTAAAATATTTTAACCGATGTGTTTATCTAAATGTTTTTGAGTAAAAATGATCCACGTGCTTTAAAGTTTATCAGGGTGTGATAGGAAAGTGAAAGGTACTGAAGACGTTTAGATAACAAAAGCAATCACTTTAGTGAATGAGTAACGAGGAAAAAATGACAGTGAAGTTAGTGACACATTTACTGTTTTACAGATCGGTTGTCGCCCACCTGAAATCCACCTCAGGCTGTAGGACTTTGGTCTCAAAGAGCTGTTAAAGACATCTTCCAGGGTGAAAGTTCTGGAGCTCTCCACGTCATTGTCCTCCTCTGAAACACGTGACATCACACATCATCAGATGAGAGCTTGCTGGAGCTGATAAAAGACTGATGGAATGTGGCTCAGCATTCTTTTACCTGGAAAAATGGAGCTGAAAGATTAAAATTTACTTTTTTTTAACGTTACAATGGAAGGAAGCAGATGTGTTTTTAATTATAGTTAAAAAGTGCCAAAACAAGAAGGAATTTCCAGCAACTTTGGGAACTTTTTGTGCCTTTTTTTACTGAAGAAAATGAGAAATTCCAAAAATATATATTTAAAAAAATAGTTTCATACTTGACAAAAATGCAGCTTTTTGGGTAAACATTCACAACTTTGACGTCATTTTTTTTGTGACCTTTAAGGGTTTGTCGCGTGAACTTTTTCTATTATAAAACAAAACTTACCTCTGAGAAAAATAACCGTGGGGACCGCAATTAACGTGACGACCACCGCCACCGCAGCGAGCCCGAGCAGCACCTTCCCTATAGAAACCTGAGTGGGGGGGTTGAACGCCTCAGAGTCAGTCAAAACAGCCGCGTGAAACA
>NC_050513.1:10549171-10584985 GCF_002922805.2 Oryzias melastigma | reverse complement strand
TCACCATCGTGCCGCGCGCGCCGGCAAAACACCTCCGCAGCCCTCCGGAGAAACGGCAACAACACGGCCCCGCGCGCCCCGGTTGATTATTATCAGAAGTTTCAAAGGTGGACCGTAAATGAGAGCGGAGTAAAGTTCCCCAGGCTGATGCTGAGCCAGTGTTTTTTGGTGGTGGAGGGGTGTTTCCCAAACGGGACAGGACTTCAGAGTTTCCTTAGAAGTCCATAATGTACTAATTATATCTTTGAAAGTGATAAAGTGAGATTATTAGGTATTTAGTAATACTGTCGTGAGGTGGGGGGTGGGGGTAGAACAACTCCATAGGCCCTTTAAGCCCCCCCTTAGCAAGTGTTACTGTTAAAGGAGCCATTTTTTATTTTATTTAAGTCTTTAGATATTTAGCCATAATGCAAATAATTCCACTACCCCTACATTTAGCCCTCCAAATGGAGGTACACATTCTCACTCCCCAACTCGTCAAAACTAGACGTATGGTTCGGGGCCCCCTCCGCGTCACTTTCTGTCGTTTTAGGTGTCCCCAACTCGTCGCTTTTAGACGTGCTAGCTGTTCCCATTAAATCACAGGTCCCTAACCCTCAGGACACGGTACCACATGCAGAATCAAGTTAGAGTACTGGACCGGTACTTGTTTGCGGCCCAGCGGTTGCTACACCAGTGCACCTTTTTCAAGAAGAATAAGCACACAATTAGGAAAAATAAATGGCTCCTTACACCACAAATGGCTACTTTAAATAGATTTCCTTAAGAGAGCTTGGAAAATTCATGCCTGTGAGTACAAGGATAGCCCTGGGCCTAGGCGGCCGCCTAGGTCGCCATCTGCTGGAAGGGGTGCCAAATTGCAATGATTTTTTTTTTTCCAGTTAAGCACACAACTCTTTTGAGAATTAAAATTAAATAACTTATTATTTTAACACTTTCCAGGGAGCTCAATTGTTCATTGAGTCAGCCATGTATTTTTAAGATGACTGAGTGTTAGCATTAGCAGTCCTATGGGAAATTTCATTAAACGTTAGCATCAAGCCAGCTGACTTTAGCTTTATAGACTAAATCAATCTCTATTTTTGTGTATCGATTATAGATCTATTAAGCTTAAATTAATTCAACTCAATTAATTGACTTTATTAACCCAGCCCTAATTTGGACACCATGCTCACTTCTTTTTTTTTTAACATGACGTCACTGATTTAACGAAGTAAAAACCTAATCAATACAAGCATTTTATAATGTTTACTGTGTTCTGATGATGAAAACATAGATGATTTACCAAAAAAAATTAAATGTAAACACTTTTTTTTAATAAAAATTATGAAAGTGCAATGCATTGTGGTCAATATTAACTAATGTAGTTAGCATCAATGCATACTGGTTTTTTGCAAGCACTTCTTGGAATTTTATGGGGTACTCGATTTTGGAATTGTAGTTTACTACAGCCCTACAAAAATGGTAAACACACTATACAGAGCACTATATAGTAAGTAGTGAAGGAATTCCGACAAAGCCAGTGTATACTAATTTGGACGTTACTACCACTCGATCACATCATCAATATTTGCTGCCAGTCATCTACATAGGGTAGCTTATGGTAGACTTGGTGGATATTTTTAGCCAAAAAAAGAACACTAGTAATGCGTTTTATATTTAAAGTCCCAGTCCATTCATATTTTTTTCTGCCATTGCTTCAAGCTAACATTAGCAGCTCCAAAAAAACGACGAGTAATATTTGATCAATCCAGTCGTCCAGTTTTGAGCAAATTGCAATTCGTTCAATGAATGTTGAAGGCTCATCATGTCATCATGTTCGTTTTAGTAGCTGCGTAATTAGTCTGAGCTTTTTCTAGCATCCGGTTTTCTGTTCCAATGTGATTTAAATTAATAAATAATCAGAAACACAGTTTTAGTTGTAAATTCTTAGGTAATTTACCATGAGAAAAACTCTAAAATGTTAAAAACACAAAAAAGATGTTTCATTGGAGTGGGTCTTTAAAGTGGTGTATTCTGAGGTACTTTCTTAAGAGGCCCCCTGGTGGTCACTTGGTGAACTGACTTGACTTGAGTTACAAGCGTCAATCCAGAGTCAAAGGGTTATTGACTGGTTTAAAAGTCATCTTTATCTGTGAGACGCTTGGTTCTAGTATAAGAACAGATAAAATAAAAATAGCAAAGTATTAGCTAGCGAATAAATACCGTAATTAGTTGATTGTGAGTGAAATTTTGTTTTTTTGATAGAAACTCTGTAGGCCAAGTGTTGAGATTCTTTCAACGACCGTTTTCAACTACTGTAACTCTTTAAATGGTTACGAATTGAATGTGATTCCAGCGAATTCTGAAGTAGAAAACAATTGTCTTGTGCTTCAAGACTGTCAAATAGTGAAGTGCTTATGCAATCAACGAAAACCAGCTTTTCACTGTTACGCAACATTATAATTTATTATTAATTTGTTGCAGATCGGTGCAAAGTCAGCATGAAAAGCTATTTTTTTCTGCATCTGAATAAGGTAACTCATGTTGATTGAGTAACTGGTTGAAGAGTTACGATATGCCAAAGATCGTGTGTTATTTAGGCCTCACCGTTGACATGTCCAGGGTTGAAGACTTTAAGCCAGCAAAGTTGCAACTATGAATCATAAAAAAAACACAATAAAACACAATTACATTATTCAAATGTATATGTAGTATTTAAATATGTTTACATTAAATTACTTAAATATTAGAGCAATCTCAACATTTTTATTTGGATAAATATCAGTAAAAACATTAAACATGACCCATTCCCTTTCATATAACGGGTATAAAAATATCGCTTTCTTCTAAAATCGTCTCATTCAAGCTCAAGACTGCTACTAATCTTAATTTTTACAGCTTTATCTCTATTAAATATACAATATTTGTTATATGTTCAGTAGCCAAACTGAGAATGAGAGTATCACAAGTATTTGAGATGAACGTTATTTGAACAAACATTGGATGAAGGACCAGTAAAGTGGTTGTCATAAAAACCGTCATGCTAATAATCTTTATTTACTTGATCATTAATGTCCTCCAGCGTCTACGGGTGGACTGACATCAACACTCCGAACGATGGCGATGCGCCGAGAACGTCCAAAACAATAAACACGTTCACTGACGAAAATACATTTTTAAAAGGACATAAAAAAGTTAAATATACCAAAGAGTAAAAGGACTCTGATGTCAGCGTCTATTTCTGTCTTTGTTTCTGTAAGATTGGGGGGAGTTCCCTTTGGTAGATAATGTGAGTGCTGAGCATTCAGATAAATGCTAAGAGCCTTTTAAAAGCTTATCAAACACGAAGCCGTGCCTTTATGAGGATCTCGACTCGTATTCTGCACTTATTCCAGTTCCACCGGACATCCTCGGCAAACAAACACACACTGGACGTCTTCTCTAATGCAGCGCGGCTTGTTTGAGGAGCGCTACTTTAGTGATGTTTCCATTTGCTGGACACTTAACCCGACGGAGATCATGTACAGTTGTCACTTTGAATGTTTTGGGCGGACAGTTAAAGTTCTGATGTAATAATCCTTCCGGTTTCTGATATAATGTGACTTTCAATCAATAATAGTATTTATTATAGTATTTACTTCCAAACTTTTTCTTTTTGTTAGGAAAGAACGCAAAATATATTTTGTATAAATCAATGAAAATATGTTGCTAATGCATCAACAATTTTTTGATAAAACATTAAAAAATATACAAGTATGAACTTTTATTTATTCCTGATTGAAGCCTGTTTAAAAAATATAGACCACTCAACAAAGGTTGTCTCTTTTAACTCAACTTTTCGATGTTATAACTTTATAACACCCAATGGATTATTATTGTCTGGAATATCTGTAATCTATGAATAGTGTTAAAAACCTAGTTAGGGAAAATTAGACAACTTTGAAATATTTTTGTCCACTTTTTAACAAGTTCATCGACTAATGCTGTGTTCACACCAATTGGATTGGCCCTATCAGTTTTTGTCCTTCATCTCTATTTAGATGTGAATTCGCTGCTGGTCACATGTCCATAAATGTGGCACTCCTGTTGACTCTGGGAGGGGCTACTGTCCAAGGTTTTCAGCTTCATCACTACATGGAGGCATTATCTTAAGTATAGTCCTTGCATGGAAGACACTGATGATGTTGAGAGATCAGGTTCGTTTATTTTGACGAGCTCTACAAAAGTATTGGTAATCAAATCTCCATGTCAGGGTTCATGAGCTCATTCAGAAACCAAAATCCCATTGACTTCTATTGAGAAATAAACAGTTATAAATCAGTCAGAATAACCATTCTTGTTCTGATACATTTAATTTAATTTTTTCTATGATATTTTTTTTTCTTTATCACAAGTTATAAACTGACCAATCGGATGCCTCTTTTAAAGCCTGTGGTGCCCACTGGCCCCACCTCCAACATTTGATTCTCCCAAATACACTTTAAGTGAAAGGGATGTGGACTAAGAACAATCTCACCCAGTAGTTGCCATAGAAACGTTCGCTTAGACCAACTTGGACCAAACACCGTCGTCTGGCTCTAAAATTGCGACATCCCTATTAAGGAAGAATGGCAGCTGAATTGACTCCGTTTCCCTGGACCAGGAGGTAAGGCATTTTGTAAGGGTGACATCACACTTGTCCAGTATTCTCACCATTTACTGCTTACTATCTAGCGGCCGCTTTCAGCAGTACTTCTGTCTTTTTGTGACCCACGATGATAGATCTTTTGTTTGTTGTCTCAATACAAGTAAGAAAAGTACCATAAAGTTCAGGAGACGAACATTCTTTTTTTTCTTCTCCGTGTTGGTTTTGGACTTCAAGTCATAAGCCAAAGTAGAGTTCCTGATTGGTTGAGACGTGACACATTCTCCATCAAATTCGAATATTTGAACATGTATGTTAGATTTTGCACCACAAGCACTGACGCCAATATTCACACTGTGCCTGACGCTCAAATCACACCGCCTCTGATCACGTCTGTACATTGACTTAACATCAAAGGGTAACCAAACCCTAAATTAACTTTTTTTGACTGTTGATCTCTATAAATGGGCCTTTAAAGGTGCTGTCTGTTGGTCATAGCCACATTTTTGACAAATTTAAATAAAACTGTTTAATTCTTCAAAATATAATCAATAATCTTCTGTGTGCTGCCTCCTACAGGTTGAAATGAGGAATTACAGTTGGATTTTGTGATTGGTGAAACCATGTAAGTTTCAGAAGTCTGACATCATGATCTGCAGCTCCAGTAATGATAACAGTCCAGCCCCCAAGCCCCACCCCTCTTACTGGGTTTTCACATTTCAGCTGTGGGTGGAGTCAGCCTCCAACTTCCTGGTTTGGTTACCCTTTAAAACTGGCTGTGTGAATGTTTTTGGGTTTCTGTCCATTTAGACCTTATTTTTTTTGTCCCTTAATTACCAGTCACCATGGAGTTTGCTATACAATCTGGAATGAGCATTGCTAAATCTGTTTTGGTTTCAGGTGTGACCAACACTAAAGTCGATGATTAATTACTCAATTACTTGTTGAAACTTAAGCCGAGTGTTGTATTTAGCAGATTCCTAGCATACTACATAAAACCATGACTGATGAGTTGGTCAACGCTTGTTCAAAGCAAGGTAATGCAACCGTGTTTGCAATAGGTGTTTGAACACTCACCACAGCAGCAGGAAGCAGGTTGCAGGAAGTTTACCCAGCAACCCGGAACTTAAGTAGCGGTGGGGCCCGCCACAATAAAAGTGCTGTTCTCTGTGTTTCTCCTTGACTCGATGGCACAAGGTTACACCAGATGTTTGAGAAACTTTCTTGTAAATTAGTTTCTTATTCAGTCAGTAAAAACACCAACTCTAAAGCTGTCATTTTATGTTTTTTTTTTTTTTTATTTCAGTCTGAGTATATCACTGGTGTTGGCGCGGATTCCTAGAGTTGGATTTGGTTCATCCATCTGACAGAAACTCTTGTTTTTGACATTATTATTGTGCGTTCTTGTGTTTTTTGCTCTATTAGTGATGAACATGTAGCATGCTAACTCAAGTTTCTAAAACTTTTTGCTGTCCAGAAACTCTGGATGCAATCAAGGCACATTTATATAAATTATAATCTTTGACAAAAGAGACAAAAAGTCTGTCATTTTTTATACCGAGTGGACCAATCACAGTCCTTCATTTTGTATTCTGAAATGATACTCTTCATATGAATAAAAAAGATAAATTTCACTTTAAATATACTTTTTGCTTTTACACTCAAACATTTACTGAATAAAGAATAAATATGTAAAAATACTAATAAATATGCTAATTATTACATTTTAAAACAACTGTTTTGCATTAAGAAAGTGAACTTTTCTCATGACTTTTACAGTTATTATTCTTGACTTAAAGTAGACTCCACTACCCACTAACTGTTAAAGCAGCGTGTGCTGATCCAATAGTAAATCGGACCTTTAAGGAATGTGTTATTCAGCGGGCTCCTTCTGGGTTCAGTGTTCTGGTCTGTGGAGCTGTCAAAACTGTGAATCTCTGGTTCTAATTCAATGTGGGGAAAAAAAGGACAAGCGGAACAGGGCAGTGCTGTTCTCTGTCGGTCAAAAACAGAAGGAATTCACATTTTTTCATGAAGTATTAAGGTTGAAGGTCATAAAAAGCCTAATCCTCTGTAAAACAAAATTAATAAAGTTAGGAACTTCAAACTAGTGAATTTTGTTTATTCAGGTGAGAAATTTAATACATAGAAATAGAGTCGGTAAATAAACTTTTTTACAAGATTGCAATATAGTAAACAAAAAACAACAGACTAAAAAGTAGAAATATGTTTGATTAAGTAAAACTAATCTTTATTTATATCACACCTTTTATAGGTTTTAGCACAAAGTTCTGGACAACAAAAATACAATTAAAATAAATAAATAAACCTCAACCCTCCATAGCTGTCGAGATCCTTTGTAAAGTTTTCTGTAAGCACATTAACATTCAAATGTAACATAAATTTATGTCTGAACCCGTGTTGTGTTGTACACAGTATTAGTTAAAATGTTGCGGAGGCACTTCCTGAATATTATTTTACAAATAAATTGAGGTAAAAAGTATTTGTCAGTTACTAATTCTGCACGACACAATGAAAGTTGGATGTTTAACTTGTTCTCTTGACATTTTGATGACGATGGAAGACAAATATTAGGAAGATTAGCTTTAAATTGTGTTTCTAAGTATTTCTTTATTCAAATCGTGAAAAGGGAGTGGACCAGAAAATGTTGTTTGATCATGTATTTGATCTAGATTAGTGGTCCCAAACCCCTGGTCACTTGGTACCGGGCCGCAGATAGAAAAAGAGAAAAAAAATGCGCAAACTCAGATAGTTTCCGTTTAGTTCATTTTCTGATCCTGAAGGAAGTTTTATTTTGAAAAACTGCCTGATTCTGTTCTCAACATTCGTCAGTGAGGAACCAGGAGTTTTCCTCGAGAATTATCAGTTGTTCCCACGTAGCAGAATGTGCTACATGCTAATACGTAGCGACAGCCTCTCCACTGTTTCACACACAGATAATATATTTGGAGTCACAGTGGATTACTTTTATATTATGTTTACAAAATACCGTTTTTGGAACGGTTGTGTCATCTTAGTTTTCTTTATTTATTCATCATATCTTAAAAGTCAGACGTAGTTGAAGCTCGCGTCCGGTTGTTAGCCTCCATTTTAAATGGAAAATCTTCACTACAAACTTTAAACATTCTACAGAGAATGAAGATTCAATTAAAAAATGGCTGATTTGTGGAAACTTGTAGAAGGGACATTTAAGAATTTTCCTACAGGTAGTATGGCGGAATTTTAGGGCCATATACAAGCAAAACACATTTTTAAAGTCGTAAATGTACAAGAAAAAAAAAGTCATAACTGTTAAATTACGAGAACAAAGTCTTATATGTGATATTATGACTTTAAATGTCTTAGGCTATATTTATGATTTTTTTTTCTGATAAATTTATGTGTTAAAACATTAATGTATGACTTTAAAAGTCATAAATCTGAAAAGAAAGATCATCGGAGCCTGGATTGATTTTTATGGATTTTTTTCAAATCAGAATAAACTTTAGCAAATCAATAACATTTGTTTAACTGAGTCTTAACTGTCTATAAAAAAAGATCTACTGATATTTTTAGATTTTTGTTTAAACTAAGTGTCTTTTAGTAGGATTTTATTTGAAAATTTATTTTTTTAAAGAATCTGGAAGCTTAAAAATACCAACTTTTGCCCCGTTTGGATCGGTTTGTGAAAATATTGTCTAATTTAAACTGGTCTGTGGCCCGAAAAAGGTTGGAGACCGTTGATATGGAAAATACGCTTTACTGTGCGTCTTTCTAATAAATCTACTTGTACACAATTAGATCCATTTGTTTTCCTCGTCTGAGCTTAAAACTGGATTGCTCCGATATTGCTCGCTGTTTTGGTTGCATCAATAGCGTTAGCTGGGGGATGTTAGAGCTAGTGGGAGAGCTCCTTTGCAGAAATTATGTCCCAGAAAACAACACAAGTTTTTAGATTTTTAGAAAGAACACTGGAAACACTTCAGATAAAAAGATGGTCATAGTGGGAGTTTAGAAAAAGCATCATACTGTACTATGTTTGACCTCTCTCATTGTTAGCCATGGTGACATTATGAAGTATTGAGGTGAACTTTTTTTTCCATCATTAAACTAATAAATAATAATGATTTCCTGGATGTTATTCCCTTTATTCTGTCTGTCACAATTGAAGTATTTCTACGATGCACGTTACAGACCTCTCTCTTGTTTTTAGGTGGGACAGCTTACAGATTTGGTAACTGACGAACACTGAAGAACTACAGGACAAACATCTGCTGCAGTGATTTCCCCCTAAACACTTCTGCTCAAAGTGCATGAGAATCTTTAGTGGAGGTTGTTTATTCTGCGGCGTAAACACAGTCTCGGCTTTCACTGGATCAGATGAGGGTTCGTGCCGGGATGACTTTCTGGGGTTCGGTGGTTTACCGTCGAGTGTAAGGCAAAGTACGGCCGTTTTGAATTTAAAATTCACAAAATGAGGTAAATCAAGCCTCAGACGAACATCGACGAATGATTTATGTTGTTGTTTAATAAACAGAAACTGAGCCTGAACGCAGCTGCGGTGCGTTCAAATGTTCAAACAGTTTCTATAGGGAAGCTGCTGCAGCTGCAACTCAGATGAACCTGAACAGGAAGTACAATGTGATTTATTTAAAATAAGAAAGATTGCTTTAAAAAATACATTTTGAAAATTGTTCTAAATTAGGTTTGCTCAAAATAATTAATAATTTACAAAAACACAAATTACATTTCAATTCGGTTGTATTTATATAGCCCAATATCACAATACAGTTGTGTCAGTGGGCTTCATACCAGTAATATATACATAATAAAACTGAGATATTTTCAAAAGTGATGGAAATATGCTAAACTTTTCTTTCAGAAAAACTGCCATTTTTGAAAGACCAAATTCTTGCATGAAACTTTAATTTGGCGATTTTTTTTTAAATATTGCACATTTATATTTGAAAAGTAAACGTTTGTGGGGCGAACAGATGATCCAACGTAACACTGATTGGTTCCAATTACATTTTCTTTGATTTTCATTCAATACTTTATTTTAATTTTACTTATGTTTACTATTAGATTATCCTATAAAAGAAAGGCTTCAATAACACTGTGAACTTGTTACTTGGGGTGTAGAGAAAAAGGAATTTGGCGATATTTGTATCGATTTAAAATACAGACAAGACGATATCTGATTATTTATGATCATTCTTCAACATCTTAATTTTGTTTTCACCCTAAGGCCCCGACCACTTGTTGGCAGCACAGCACACTATGAGCAGCTCTTCATCGCGACCAAAACAATAAGAACTTGCAAGAACCAGTTTGTGTTAAATGTTCAGTCAGCCTCACGGTTTTTGCCGTTATGAGACATGTACTATGTATTTTTACTTTGGATGGGTACCAAACTGAAACTTTGTGCCACAGTGCTGCCAGTATCATATAAAAACACGGATTGCTATGCTTCGGAGCGGCTCGGATAAGAATGATTGAAGCTCGCCTTCAGTCAAAATGCTGTCAACGAAGCAAGCGAGGGTTCTGCTAAACTTCACAGCAAAAGGTTCAAAATTACAGTACGCACTGTATCTAGTGAGACACATATCGCAATACGCATTGTATCTAGCGAGATAGGTATCGCAATACAGATTGTATCTAGCGAGACACGTATTGCGATACATATTGTATCTAACGAGACACATATCGCGATACGTATTGTATCTAATGAGAGATGTGTCGCGATACATATTGTATCTAGCGAGACACGTATTGCGATACGTATGGTGTCTAACGAGACAGGTATCGCGATACGTATGGTGTCTAACGAGACGCATATTGCGATACATATTGTATCTAGCGAGACGCGTATTGTGATACATAGTGTATCTAGGGAGACACGTATTGCGCTACGTATTGTATCTTGCGAGATAGGTATCGCGATCCGTATTGTATCTAGTGAGAAGCATATTGCAATATGTATTGTGTCTAGAGAGAGTAACACGCATATCACTATACGTATTGTATGTAGTGAGACGCGAATCGCTATAGGTATTGTTTCTAGTGAGACAGTTATCGCGATATGTAGTGTATCTAGCGAGACACGTATTGCGATACGTATTGTTTTTTAGTGAGACAGTTATCGCGATATGTATTGTATCTAGCGAGACACGTATTGCGATACGTATTGTTTCTAGTGAGACAGTTATCGCGATATGTATTGTATCTAGCGAGACACATATTTAGTCTTATTCCCAAAGTTCATGGATCAAATTGAGTGAAATTTATTATTTTTATGTTTTTATCCGTTTTCTTTTATGAGCATTCTTTTGTTCCAAAACCTATTTTTGTGGTTACAGGAAATAAGAAATAATTTGTCATTTTTTTTTTTTTTCAAAATGTATGTGTTGTACAATAAGAAATGTTAGAAAATACCTCCTGTACTCACAATACAAAGACAAAATATCCTTTAAAAAAGTTTTATAATAAAAAAAAGAGGAAGTGGGCATGGAACTCAACTGCCTATGGAAGTGGTGGGATAATGATCTGGGCTTATCTACAGGATCTTGGTAGTAATGACTTGATAAATAACTCTGATAGTCGAAACAGAAATGTGAGTCAACCACTTGAACAATTCCATGAATGAAAAAGTAAAGTCCACACCCTACCCTGAGAGAAAAGGTGAACTAAAGAGAATGACAAAAACGGAGAATAATTACTTTAAGAAATTGGAACTAAAGGTGGATTTACTGGAGATGTAATCATACGATTCCTTTAGTTTGTCAAGCTGTTTCTGAAGTTTGCCTCTGTTTTTTTAAAAACAAAATGAGCTGGTTAGGAAAAGATTTTTTTCCACACTTGACAGTTTATTGACATCTTCAATTATACATGTCATAAGTAAAATAAATGAACCTATTTTTCAGCAAGAAACTACAATTAAGTGAAAAATCTAACTTTATTACTCCAAAAACTTTGAGACAAAATTAACTTAATGCGGGATGCAGAACTTTAGCAAATAAATGAATAAATGATTCACTAAGTTGCTTCACATGGTCCTAATTAGCTGTTTTCGCTACAACCCAGAACCAAACAGTTGGCTGACTGCGGTTCAGCCCTAAGAAATTAGGGTTATATTTAAAATCTTAGGCTTTTATGTAATATTTATTAAACAGAACTGTACAAGTAAATTTCCTTTAAGGCAAACTGCTACAATTTCTCGTGTAATCCTTGTGGTATCCAAGGGTGGAGTCGTCTGGACTGGACCCATATGATAGCTCAAAGGTTAAGATGAGTTTCTCAGAAACCGGAAGTGCCCATCGTGCTTAGAAAACTGAATGTTGAGTTAATTTTTTTTTAGTTAATTGTTTTACCTTTTATCTAATAAATCGAACTGAAAACGTAAATTTACTTTTGAGTGAACTATGTTTTAATTATCCTGAAACCGGAAGCCGCAAAACATGATAAACTGCTAGTAAGTGGGAGGGGCCACAAGAGGTAAATAGTAAAAATTGGTTTAAAGGAGTGTTTGTGAATTATGTTAGACTTTTATGTCCGTTTAAAACAAATTCTTAGTAAGGGTGCGAAATAATGTGTACTTGTATATTTTATCTTTATTGTATTAAATAAATTCAGTTGTTTAAAGACTTTAGGCTGTGATCCACAGCTCCATCTAGTGGTTGTATCCTTGCATTACAGCAACTCTTAAATATTTCTACCAAAATAAAGTATTATTTCATATTGGTTACTTTCATTTATTCTCAAATTTGTTTCATACCATAACTTTACTGTTAAACTGAAATGTATCCTCACAGTTAACACCAAAATGAACGAAACGGGCGGGGCTTTTTTATTGGCTCGCCCGGCTGTCAATCATTGACCCCTTGCGCGCGGACAGTCGGACGTGACGCAGGAAGTAGTTCAGACGTATGGGAAGTGTGAAAGTAGTAGTAGTAAGGCGACAAACGGAGCTAGATTTTCCTTCGAAAAAACTTATAACCCTCGAGTTCAGCCGTCCTTAAAGTTCCATGGCTTATCCCGGATACGGAGGGGTGAGTTGAACGTGTTCATGCGGGTTTTTGATGCGTCATCGTCGCTACTTTAGCTAACAAACCTGTAGCTCATCGGTGTTAATGACTCCTCCCACTCCCTTTTCCTGTCATTTACTTGTACAAAAGCAACATTTATGGATTAAATCATTCTTTAAAGCGACCGTTTTGTGTTAAAGTGGTAGTTTATGAGCTGCCTTTTGTTTTTACACTTGTTTTTTATAACAGATAAAGTAACTTCCGGGATGTATGTAAAGTGGGAACCGTCACCTTTAGACCCCCATGATCCCCCTCCCTCTGCTAGTAAAGTTTAAGTGTTTATCATCTTTAGATATACTTAATCTCAACCTTCTATACTACTATTATACTTTATTTTTTGTTTTCCTTAGGAATAATAATAATAAAAACTTCATTGAATATATTTAGAGTAAAAGTACAAGACAGGAGGAAGGTACAAAGGTGTGGCTCTTATCTGGAAAGCTTTCATTGCCGAAAGTGCAGAAAAAAGGGAAAAAAACCTCACTTCTGTGATCCACAGTGCAGGAGAACAAACGTGAATATAACCGACTTGAAACTTTGTGAAACATCTGATTTCCCATCATGCCTTGTAACAGTTACTGATTTTAGCCATATATTAAGAGAAATAAGTTTAAAAATTATTTCTTTAGTCAAATTGTTGAGCAGTTTGAAAAAGGTCATATTTGCGACATAGATGTGCTCTGTTCTGATGCTTCCACTTGTAGACGACTAGATCCAAATTCAAAATTCAAATTTATTTTATTTATACAGCACTTTTTATATAAACAAATGTTTCTCAAAGTGCTGTACATATAGAAACAACACAATAAAAACACCCTACTGATATAAAAAAAGGAAAAAAAAAAAACTTATATCCATATATGTATACAAGAACCTACAGACATATCAGAAAAGATAAAATATAAGTAAACAAAAATAGAAAGGGAGAGAACCCTGAAGACGCCATCAGCACCAACCTCCTGGCAGCTGGCCGTCTACTTCCTGACCCAAGGAGTCAGAGCCCCGCAACCCACAGCCTCCCACCAGCCAAGGAGAAATCCGGGCGAGGGAACAAAGGGTACAAGCAGGGCCCGAAAGCAGACGACCCAGCCAAGTGCGAGAAGACAATAGTTTAAAAGAAAATATTAAATTAAAGAAACAAGCCAATAGCTTAATCAAAATTAAAGAAGACCCCTGATGTAAACGGAAAGCTCTCACAGCATCATGGGGGTGAAGGAGGGGCGGAATTATTCACCATCAATGACCACGCCCACACAGGTGAATTTCTGATGAACTGCTGTGAGTGGTGTAACGAATCATAAAACTCAAGGTTCGGGTCGTGTCACTATTCGGATCAGTGTTGGTAAAAAAAAAAAGGGGGAAAAAACAACAAAATAAAAGCCTTCAATTGATTTTTTTGAAAAGCTTCAATACATATATTTAATAAAACGTATATAAAGTACTATAAAACACATTACATCAACATATTAAATAATTGAGGTCTATTTATATAAAAAAAAAAAATCAAGACATCTTTGAAATTGGTTCTCATCTGGGCTGAATCGTGACTAGTGATCTGTTACACCCCTACTTGCCACTCTGTAGAAACTATGTCTTAGAAAACCTCATAAGTTTTTAAATTGTGGATAAAAATGGCATAATCCTCATTCAAAGCCCTCTGGGAACACTTTTGGAATAGATCAAAGATAAAGAAAAGTGTAGCCCCAGTTCATACATACCTGGGTTTCTTTCTAGTATGGGGCCCCCATGCCTGGAGGCCCCATGCCTGGAGGCAACATGCCAGGAGGCCCCATGCCAGGTGGACACATGCCCAACCCCATGTATGGGCAGATGGGGGGCGCGCCACCCCAAGGAGGAGGATATGCGCCATATGGTGGAGGCTACCCAGGCGCGTACGGTGCCCCGCCTCCAGCCGCCAACGACCCCATGTGGAGTTACTTCACAGCCATAGCCGGGCAGGTATGTAAGATTTAGTTTCACTCTCACTTGACGTGTCAGAACAAGACTTTTCCAGACTTTTCACTCTGCCTTTGAGTCAAACTCCCAGTAAAATGACTGATTCTGATAAGCGTGCAGAGCCTCAGGTAGAGAAGAACATTCTTTTGGTGAGGGTTAGCTTGTTGTTCTGTGCAGGATGGAGAGGTCGACGCCGAGGAGCTGCAGAAATGTCTGACTCAGGCCGGCTTCACGGGCAGCTACAACCGTAAGTCGACTGAAACCTGAACCGAGCCGTCTCAGTTCAGTGTTTTGTCCACAAACAACACAGTCCATGTTTTGACTCCAGCTTTAAACTGTTCAGCTTTTAGTGAACCATTTAAAGCTTTTCAGGCTGGTTTCTACACTTCTGGTTCCCCTTTTTGTGGACTAAAACGGTGAAAGATCGGACTGAAATAATCTCAGCACACAACTTTGCAATCTTTACTTTCACTTTACTCCCCTTGTCCTACGGGTCAAAATGACCCACATTACCAAAACCCCTTAAATGAAGCAACTTTTAAATCACAGAATTTTAAATCTCTAATCTTTTGTAATATGATGAATAGGGCTGGGCGATGGAGCTTTTTTTTTTTTATATCTCAATATACGATAAAAATAAAATATATTTGTCAAACATGAGCGCTCTATGTAATCGTCAGCAGGTTATTTAGATTTAAATATTAATTTCCTATCACATTAAACACAACAGATGCACTGAAGGAACATAATGCAACCGTTTATTTTTTCCAGAAAAATAAGAAAAAGCATATATATATATATATATATATATATATATATATATATATATATATATATATAAAACAAATGGAACTGAAAGCTCCAGGAAAAGCTTTCAAGTTGCTTGATCAGTTCCATTTAAAAACAAAGCATTCATTCTACAGACAAATTCTAATGTTTTCAAGTTTCACAGAACATAAAATTCACAGCTTTGTCAACATTCCATGAATAATATAGAAAGGAAAACCAAATTCTCTGAATTTCTTTTCATAGTTCAGACTATTGCTGCTCCGACGTTCTTAAAATTGTTGTTTTTGTTGGAGAATTGAGCACGCTTGGTGTCACTGCTTCAGGTGATAAAAAAGGTTGGTGCTATTTTCAGTTTTAGGAGGAATAGGGCTTCTGGATAACTTGCTGTGAACGTTACTCTATTCTTTTGTAGGATTTGAAATAACTTTAATACCTCTATATAGGAGCTGAAATTTAATGAGTCTCTGGTCAAGTTGGCTGGTAGATTAAAAAAAAAAAAATATCTAGCTGTCGTAACATATTTTTTAAATAAATCATAACACTATTTTACACAAACATACCTTAGATGTTTTACTTTATAAACTTTTTTCTGATTTTTTTTTAATTTAAAGAAATGAAATGAACACGTCTTTGTCGTCTAACTTTAATTTCAGACATACTGAGAACACAGGGACAGATTCATTAGAGATTCCTTAATTCTACTGCCTCCAAGTGAAATCATAACAAAAAAATTTGGAAACAAAGTTTCAAATTACTGTTATGTAATCATTGACATATTTAAGCTGCACCTTGAAGAAGGCGGACTCAGCACGACATTTGACAGGTCACAGTTTATGGTTTAGCACCATCTCTGTAATGCTACTGCTAAAACGGAGGAAAACACGGTTTTTATTCATGTTCTATGTTAGTTTTTGTCCGACATGTCATATGGCCCATATGAACCATGAAAATACTGTGGGACTATAAATCTGTACTAATTACATAAAGGTGACGCACGGAGCAGCTTGTTAGCATTAGCGTCTAACAACAGCACTGTTTACAAATCCTTTTAATTAAGCTAATTGTTGCTGCATTAAGTGAAGCAGCAGTTCTGACTGAATCCGGTTAAAAATCGCCGTGTGTTCAGCTGCTTCATCAGTTAAACTAAACGCCACACAAGTGAAGTGACCACGGGGGAGGGGCGTGTCTCGAGTCACGCGTTTGTTTACCCAGCGTGCCGATGGTACATGAGGAGAAAAACGAAGAGCTAATAAACACGACTAATTAGATGCAAGAATTTACTGAGCGTTTTCTCCTCTTTGGAGAGTATAAGTTAGGTTTGTCACAACATGGCAAGTGTTGATTTTGGGCCCTTCAAAATAAAAGTCTATCGAGATACTTAATTTCCTGTCAGTAAAACTTCTATCATGATAAATATCGTCCAGCCCTTTTTACAGATACGTGGTCACTAAATACTGTAACTAAAAATTAAAGTTTTTAGACATGGTGACATATTTTGCTTTGGAGTTTCTCTTCAAACTTCATTAAGGAAATTAAAACAAATCAAGGATTTAAAGATTATTTTGACCAGAACGTACACAAGTAAATGTTTTTGTCAAACAAAAATGAATACATACCAATTAAAACGGGTCAATTTTGACGCAAACACAATGTAAGGATTAAAATACAGCCTGATGACATGTTGAAAGAAGAGATTTAATTCATTGACTCCTAAATAAAACTATTTGTCTTTGGTGATTTGTGGATCTGTTCTCCACCTTCACAGCGTTCAGCCTGGAGACGTGCCGGATCATGATCGCCATGCTCGACGTATCCTTTCTACCTCATTCGGTTCAGGCTCACGCCTCTTCTGCTCAAACTTGACCTTAACCGCTTCGTCTCCAGAGGGACCACACGGGGAAAATGGGCTTCAACGAGTTCAAGGAGCTGTTCGC
Source organism: Oryzias melastigma (assembly GCF_002922805.2). Lineage (NCBI taxonomy): Eukaryota > Metazoa > Chordata > Actinopteri > Beloniformes > Adrianichthyidae > Oryzias > Oryzias melastigma. Next base: position 10,567,616 of record NC_050513.1, on the reverse strand, counting down.
CGCTCTGAACGGCTGGAAGCAGAACTTCATGATGTTCGACCAGGACCGCAGCGGGACGGTTGAGCCGCACGAGCTGTCGCAGGCCATCAATGCCATGGGTGATTAGAGCTTCACTTCCTCGTTTTTCTGCTTTAAGAAGTTGTTTCTACAGTTAATCTCTAATGTTTTACTACTCCACAGTCCAAAGATTTATCTGCAATCATAACGTTTTTAACTTCCTCGTCCTGTAAAAAAAGAATGCAGTCATGTGACTTCTCCCTCCAGGCTTCAGGGTCAGTCCTCAGGTCTTGAACGTCATCATCAAGCGCTACAACAAAGGAGGAAGAGTCTTCTTTGACGACTACGTGGCGTGCTGCGTCAAACTGAGAACGCTAACGGGTAAAGATCTCCATCTCTTTCAGTTCAGGCTCTTGTTGTGAAACCCGTTTCTAAAGCGGACTTCCTGTTGCAGACCACTTCAGGCGCAGAGACACAATGCAGCAAGGAAACGTCACCTTCCAGTACGACGATGTGAGTAAAAGAGACACAAAAGTGCATTTATTTTTTTTAAACTAAGAGTTTTTAGGTGGATTTATCTTGCAAAAATACAATTTATTAAATTTCTTGGGTCTAGGAATGACTTTTCTTACCTTTTCTCCTGTTTGTAGTTCATCCTGTGCACCATGGCCGTCTAAACCTCGCCGCCGTTGCAGCAACAGCTTGTGTAACCTCAGTTGTAACGCTTTGGCGCCGTGTGAAAGACATCATTTAACCAGGTGCACTTAGAATATTTCCTTCTACGCCAGGGAACAGCTTTAAATGAGGGATTTTGTTAAAGGCCAGACTTGTTTGCAATCCATTTTTTAGCCACAAGGGGGCAGAAGAGCCTTAAATCTCAATGTACTGTGCCATTTTGTCACTAAATAGTATGTATTCCAAACACAGCCAACTATGTTTTAAGTAAACACATGACTCATTGTGTAATTTGTTTATTCGTCTGTACAATTGTGCATCATCCCAATCTATTTACAGTTTAAATAAGAGTCAACAGAAACATTCAGATCAGCTGTTAAGTGTTGCATTGTATAAAATACAGTGGCAAACCTTTAAAAAAATGCATAAAAACAATTGTGAACAGCACTAGATTTAAAAAGTGACATTGTTGTTGTGTTCCAGTACAGCAAGGTTTTTTTTTATCTCTGTGCAAAAGTTTGCGAATCCCATAAAAGTTCAGACAAGCCTTTTTTTCTTCTCTGGACACGAGGAGTTTGGAATAAGACGGAGGAAGTACAAAAGCATTCCTTCTTTCCTCAATGAGCTTTAAAGAAAACGAGAACTCAAACAGTGCAACAGCATGCAGCGGTCGGACATCCTGCTTGCTACGTTGAGAGGCGTCGTCCTAACATAGAAAAATAATGACAGATTTAGAAAAATAGGTCTAACGGAAACGTTCTGATAGGGTTAATTTAGTGCACTCTCCATGCTAGCAGAGGTTTTTATGCAAAAACTAGGAGGACTAAGTGGTTTTTCGGCATGCACTTCAGTCTACGGTTACACGGTTCAGAAAGGCCGGAGCAGGTGAGTAAAGCTAAGGCTGTCTCGGGTTCCTGAAACGCGAGACCAGTTTGCGTAACTTTACAGTCATGATTAATTAAAGAGATTCTTCAAGGAAGCAAATGTCATGGAAGACCGAAAACATGCAGCAAAACCACCAGCAGTTCCTTCCAGCTGCGAGGATTCACCATATTCATTAGAAACACATTTTTTTCCAAAGTTGTCCAAGAGTTTTGTGGGTTCTATCAGTCTGTTACTGAATTGATTTCATTTTTAAAATGTAAAAAATGTGACAACTCCAAATCATTTTTCACATCCGAAGATATATTAGCTACAAACAAAAATACACATTTGTATTTTTATGCAACAATGCTGCAACTGGGAAGTAAAGGGGATCTGCTTATGCTACATTCAGTGAATTAAATGAATACTTTTCTCTCTTATGGCGCACAGTAGGATTATAGATGTTCTAAGGCTCTAAAACTCACTACACACTTCATTCAAGATCTGCTCACGATCAAAGATATGTCGATTTAGAGAAGTAAACGCATTCTGTACGTTAGACATGGAGGAGATTGATTGACAAGATCTATAACCAATCAGAACGCTAAAATAGATGGTAAAGTCTGAAATTTTATATTGCAATTCAATGTAGTCGAAATGAAGAACCAAGTCATCTAAGCACTCTAACTCACCTGAAAGACATTTAAAATATGCAGTTTTGTTTGGACTTTACATAAATTACTGTTAGTATAATTTAAAATACCACAACAGAATCATTACTAAACCGTAGACTATGTCCATATTCTTTCACTGTATAGTCCGTTGGTCATTTTGTCCGAATCTACTATTTCAAAATCTATTGCCTTAGATATTTCCCAGAAGTCTTTGCGACAAACTAGTGTGCATAAATGTTTGCTACACTAACAAATATAGACCACAATGCATTGCGGTCAAACAATTTTTGCAAAACAAACGTGTTTAAATGTAGTTTTTTAATAAACTATCAACGTTTTCATCATCTGAACACAGTGGAGTCGCAAATTAATGTCGTAGGTGGGGATTTGAACATAGTCCTAGACAATTATTTGTCAGAATAAAATGTGGACTTTGAACAAGCTCACTGATGATTGGCGACAGTAATTCCTCTAAAAACGTGACTCAGACCGAGTCGGACACTGTCGACGGCTTTCAAAATGGCGGCAGCGTATCATGAAGCCACGGTGATGGATTTGGCCTGATGTCATGAGGGCCGGAGGTAAGGCATTTTCATTTTCCACTCCACCTTTGAAAAATAATTTTGAATAAAATATAATTAAATTTACTTATTTTAAGCTTTATTGCCAGTTTTTCAAAGCCATTTATGAGTCGTTCTCTCTGAATATTAGACTGGAGGACTGTTAAAAATGATTAGTTAGTTTTACATAAGTGTTGGTGACATTCATTTTTGAACACAGACATCAAATTTTCCCTGAAAATGTCTCACATTCTATTGATCAAAACAAGGTATTTATTTTATTGTTTTATATGACGCAAATGTTAAACTTAATGCACTCAAATTCACAATATATGTACAATGGTGCCTGACATTGTTACATATACATGTATTAATTTTAAGAATTCAATTTTTTGGGGGGGAAATTGCGGAACGTGAGGTTTTTATTGCAGTATGAAATATTTTTTTTCTAAATGCATCAAAATGTATTAGACTAAGTCACAAATATGCTATTGCTCTGTCTTCTTTACAGTAAACACAGTGCATTATGGGCTTTAAGCAAACTGTTTAAGGTATTCTCTTCCACCAGTCAGTCATCGGCAAATAGTCGAATAATTTGAGGGAGAGAACTTTTTCCTGAAAATATTTCTTATAATAGTAAGACACTAACAGTTTTGGATTTTATTAAAGCTAAAATGAAACAACCGCAATTACACACTAAAAGCTTCACATTACGATCACATTAAATGAAGCCAACAGTTGACGTGCAGTACCACCTACTGCCTTAAGGGGTCAGTGTTCTGTGTGCACCATGATCAGACTCTTGGAGAACGACGTGTCTTAAACAATTAGCGAGCTGACAATATATATATATAAATATATGTAAACAGGAGTTTCTTGCACGGCTAACTTTCCGGCTACCTGTTCTGACTGATTATAAGGGTTTCTAACTGAAGCTACGTTGCCACGCTAATCCGTAATTTTGGCTTAATCTATGGCGTAAAGGAACTGAAAATTAAACTTTGAGAATTAATTTAATCATGAATATTTGGATTTATGTTTAATAAGTTTGAACATGACTTTACCCTATATCAGGGGTGTCAAACTCGCATCCTCCCAGCTGGTAGGAACTGCGGTGCTGCTCCGATGATTTAAACCCAACAGCTGCTGGTTGGCGCTTCTTCGTTCAGGTTTCCAGAGTGACGCCCTCGCGGCTTCTTATTGCTCTCAGAGGCTTCCTCACATGTTACTTCGCCTGGGTGGGGGGAGGGGCTCGTAATAATGGACATTAGGCACACAAAACGTTCGGACCCGCCTCCTTGCTCTGTCAGACACAGACGTGGCCGGCGTGCAGTGAGCGTCCCACCTGAACGCCGCCCATCCGTGTGCGAGGAACATGCAGCAGATGAGAAAAGAAAACTAAATCATGCATATCTTCTTAGGAGAACGCACATGGGTGCCGGGCGTTGCTGGCAGTGTTCTCATGAGCTATGTACACACAGATGACTGTATATATACGGACTATATTGTGTATAAATACCTCAGTATAAATGGGTTTGTACAGCTAGCTCAGCTTCAGGACGGCTGAGATGATCTCAAAAGGAATGGAAGAAAGTCTACAGTTTGAATCCTTTGCATATTCAGTCTCATTCTTAGACCCTGAGTCAAGCGTGAGAGAATACCTTCAGTGATCAGAGAAGGGTTAAGGGGGGGGCGGGGCCTACTTCCCCGGGAGTCCCGGGTCAGACAGCGGTCTGTGGAGCTCCGGCACTCCCGAGCTGTTGGGGACGTTGGGTAGAGACGCTTGTCGGCCCGTCGGTAGCCTTTGCCGCTCTGCAGAGTTTACGGCGTCCACGGAGCACTTCTGAGCGGCGGCGGCGTGCCGGTCTGGATGAACCTCCGCAGGCAGGAGGACCGGGGGGGTTTCTTTGGATTTGAAAGGACAACTCTGTGAAAGAAGGCCTGATTAGAGGTCATTCCAACATCGGGTTATCGTTGAAGAGGATCGAGCACCTGGATGACGTTTGTCTGGAGAGACGGCGGGACAGCGGCGCTCTGGTACTCCGGACCGGATGTAACGGTACTGTAGGCGGGGGGGACGGCTGCAGTCTGCCTCTGCAGGAGCTGCAGGATGGCCTGAATGTCTGCAGTCATCTGAGACTCCAGTCTAATGATAGAGAAACAGGACGGTAGTAGTCTCTCACTACGATGATGTCGGATTGACACAGACTAAAATAGTTTCAAAAAAGTTTAGAAATACCTGGTTAAAGATAAACAGAGTTTAGATAGTTTGGAGAATAACAAATCACAACTCAAAAACATATCAAAGATCACAACAATTTTTCAGAAACCAAAAACACAATTGAAAAAAATGACACAAAATAAATGAAACCTTTCGAAAAAACAAAATAGGTAGAGACAGATGATTGGACGATGGGATCCAGTATCATGTAGAATCTGTCTTTTCTGGTGTCTCATTTCACTTTGATTTCTGAAACTTTTTTCTTAATTTTTTTACAGAAAAAAAGCTAGGTCTTATGGGACATTGCTGATTGGATGATATGCGTTCATCATTTCACCTAAAAGTTACTTGGCATCAAGTGATCCTGGATATGTTTCGTACTATACTTGTATTAGTATGTGGACATTGAAGACGCATTTGAAAAAAATCAAATGTCATCATTAGAGGTGGGACAAAATATTCATACGGCGAATTATTATAAAATTAATTAAAATACCACATGTGAATTTTTATTTCCACATTTATTGTCTTTGAAGTGAGAATGGCATTTGATATACTCTGCATTTTAGCTCTTAATTAAAGCTTTGTTCATTTACCTTGAAATGTATGTTATTATTACAAAGACACCTTAATATTTATTGATTATTTTATTTTACTGTTGCAAAAGATGCTAAATAAATATATAGTTTTCTTTAAAAAGTTTTTTGGAGAGACAAAAAGGTATATATCCACAAAATAGTGATATATCATAGAGTACCAAGGTAATATATTGGAAATTGCGATATTTTCTATTTTGTGATACTATCGGTATCGTGATCCACGTATCATGAATCACATCATATCATGAGTTACTCTGACATTCCCACGCATCATCCAATCAGCGATGTTTGTTTCTAAAACGTTTTAATTTTATTTACATTTTTTTTAATTGTGTTTTGGTTTCTGGAACTTTGTTTTTCTTCGTATTATTTGTTTTGCCTTTTTAATTGTCATCCTTAAATGTTTTAGCGTCAAATATATTCTTTGACTCTCAGCTTTGCTTTGTTTTTGGTATTTAAGCATTTTTGTTTCATCAGTACACTTTTGACCTTTGTCATGAAATAAAAACAGTTTGATCTTATTCAGCACTTCAAAAAGTGACATGAACTACTCAGTATTGAAATTTTTTGGTACAGTTTTAGATTTATTTTGGAATTTTTGTTTAGTAGAATAATAATAAAAAAAAGATCCATGGGAAAAAAAGGCTAAACAGATCGGGTTTAAAACATTGCTACAAGCCCCAGAACTGCTGCTTACTGCTTCTTCTGTGTTTTTTTCTAAAAAACTAACTATTAAACTAGTTGTGAACAATTTTTCAAAGTTACAAATGTCTCAAAAAGACTAATTTAACATTTTCTTCCAACATTGTGAGACTGCAACTTTCTAATGAAGTAAACTGCAGGCTTATGCAACATTTCCCAAAATAATTTGGTGTTACAAATAAAAAAAAACTTGTAAAAACTCACACATGGTCACATGGTCTCATATTTTTTAAAATCTGAAATAGAAAATATAAGTAAATATTTGAAAATGTATTGAAAAGCATCGATAATCTTAAACAGAAGGGTGCTGTACCATCACTGAACACTAGGGGGAGACATTGAACTATAAGATTGTGTAAAACGCCTCAGAGTGGAAAAAAACAGCACAACTTTTCCTTCTACAGAAGCAGGTTTGATTGGATGTTAATGCTTTTATTTTGAAGGTTTAAAGGAACTAGTATACATTTATAATGCTGTTTCTGAATGGGAGCCTGAAGTGAGTCTGTTCCAGAATTAGAATCAGACTCCGACATCTTCATCCCCTCACCTGTTCAGGTGCTGCTGCAGCAGGTCCAGACGATGCTCCACCTCTCCGTAGGTGAGGTCCGAGTCGCTGTCGTCCTCGGGGGCGCGCATCCCCGTGCACTGGGGGGAGTCCTCGGCGCCCCCCGTAGGATGTGGACGCGCCCACCCCTCCTTGTGGAGTTCTGCGGGGAGGAGAGGACACGCGGGTCATTAGACTTGTCAACTCCCAGTCGAGCTTCTTAACAACGTCACTATATTCAGCAGAAAGCATCGGAGCTTAAAGGAGAGGTCACTCCAGGTCACGCTGCTCGCACATTAAAAGTGATGCACAGACTTTAAAACTAAAAATACTTCAAGAAACACTTGATCATGCTTAAAGTGAAGGAGGTTAAAAGGAGCAGCTGAAAATCCAATGTTTTAAGATGATTCATCCAATATGTGATTAAAATCTTCAATATTTTAGCTTTACTTGTAGCAGGAAGTGACAATGCAATGAAACATGTTTTCTTAGCTTCTGCATCAGTTTCCTTCTAAATATCCTAAATCAAATAAAAAATGAATCCTCATAAGGTCTTTTTTTTAATAAATCAGAGCTCTAAAAGGATTGTATTCTTTGCCTTTCAAAATAAAAGCATACATCTAAAAGTCGTTTTACCTAAAAAACTATTTTAGTTTGAAAAAAGGTATTTAACTTTTCTTTAAAGAGACGAATCAAAACAGGTAAAATGGGTGAAGCTAAAAGCAAAAGTAGGACTTTTATTTTTAAAGAAAATATATAAAATAAAAGGAATCTTAACAACTGAATTTTTAAAATTTATTTATTTTTTAATTCAACTTCATTAATAAAATAAATTGTAAAAATAGTAATTCTAAAAAAAAAAAAAAACAACCTAAAATGAAGGACTTCACCTCCTCTCACCTTTATAGTTTTGACTCTGTGCGTTCGCCGCCGGAGCCTCTGCCGTGCTGCTCAGCCCGACCACCAGGCTGTGGTCCCGGACCACCGGGTAACCCAGAACCCCGGAGCACAGGGGCCTCTGCTCCTCTTCCTCCTCCCTGCCCTCCTCCTCCTCTTCTTCGTCCTCCTCGTCCTCCCCCTCCTCGGCAGACTCCCTGTTCTCAGGTGACGAGGAGGCGTACACGTGCCGCCTCTGCTTAGCGTCGCAGAGGGTGGCCACGGGCTCCTTGTGGGATCCTGCGGGAGGGGGGAGACGGTTATCAGTAGATCTGCGGGGAGAACAGAGGCTTCTGTGCCGGAGCCTCCTCTGGGGCGGCAGATCCTCCTCATTATCTCTGACAGCAGACCGTCTGTGTTTAGCTTCGGGCCTGAAGTGAGGACAAACAACGTTAACAGCAGCTGATGCGCGAAATAAATCCACCCCCAACGCTGCTCCACAGTCCCGCACACCTGACAGCAGCTGGACGGAAACGGTCACGCGTTACATCGAGGAGTGGTGACACTATATTCGGATGGCCCGTCACCATGGCGACCGATTAGAACTGCCTGAATTGAGGCAGAATGTGGAGGAATGAAAACTCGACAGTCTTCACTTGTAATGAAAGATCCGCTCGAGTAAAACATCTTTAAGTCCCACTCAGGTGAAAATGGTGGCACATATAAAGAAAACTGTTCAAATCATTGGAAATCAAGAGCAGACGGACAAAAATGGAGTTTGAAAAAGATCGTCCACAACTCAGAGAAGAACTTCCAATCAACCAATGACGCTCTGGTGAGACTATGTCCTAGTAAACAACACTGGATTTTTAAAATTTTGATTAAAAACGGGATAATCATAATGGAAAGACGTCTGGGAACGCTTTGAAAAATGATCAAAAGATGAAAGGAGTGGGACTTTATTTAACCCTTATCTAGTCTTTAGATTTAATCAACTTTTGTCTGACTTCAAGATCAATTGTGGTGTGTTCATTTACAAATAGGTGCTGTATTTTATATTAGAATTTTGATTTAATGGTGTAGAAAACTAAATATATATGGGAAAAAGTGCAAAACATGTATTAAGTACTCAAATATTGGATGTTTTATTCAAAAACATCTTATGGGACCATAGACTAGTACTTGAACTGATTAAGGTGTGTAACATCACAACGAAGGATTACAGATGTTTTAAGGCTCTAAAACTCCTCACTACACACTTTTCTCAGACAAACACAAACAATTTTACCCTTTTTTCTCATGTTTAAACTCTTCAAGTTCTCCTCCGTTGCTTCCATGGTTAAAGGAGCCGGTATTGATCCAGTCTGCTGAAATAAATGTGGATGCTCGGCCCATTGACTCAACAAACAAGAGGAACTTGTATAAAACAACCAAAGCTCACACGATTTACCCAACATGCACCTCTACAGCCTTCCTGTACAGTTTTAAGACAATGAACCTCAATTGTCAAAGTGTCTGAACCGTAAACCGACATCTACGACATCTTGAAACACCACAAGCAAAAATATTGTTCTCTTCATGACTAATACATTTAAGTAAATGACAAAAATCCTATCAAACCGTGATACAAGTTAAAGGTAAACTCATGTGGCACATTGGACGTCATCCAAAGGATTCTGAACGGCAACAAGAGTCATGACCTTATATATATATATAAACCTTTGCTTAATAACACGTTCTACTCAATTCTTCACCAAGGCTATTAAGGAAAGCAGTTCTTGAATGTACAACTGCCCTAGTTATTGGACTTAGTCATTTAAAAGGAGGGCTAAGAGGGTCAAACGATGCAGGAATTAATTACTGAAAGTTAATGAAGCTGAAGGTGAAGCTGCTGGATCCTGGGATACTTCGGAACAGCGTTTTCCTTTTCTGATAAACAGGATGGTATGTAATAAAAATACACTATAATACTTGTAAAACGTATTTCTTCTGCTAGAATCTGGTGTATTTTAGTGTTTGGACAGGTTACTGGTGTTACCGCCATGTTTTGCACGCCGTCTACATCAATATTGGAGAAACACAAACACACTTTGGACCTTTTTTGCTCTGACATCTGTGTGTTTGTTGGTACTTGTCAGCGGAGAAATGTTGGTGTGAGACAAATTGATGCTGTTGCGTTGGTACCAGTACCGCCCTACTACTACTGATATTAAAGCTACATAGAGGACTTCAAGCCCTGATCTTGGACCGTCAGCAGTTCTGACCATGACGAAGCAGAATGAGCGTGTCTGACCTGAGGAGGACTTCCTTTTGTACGAAACTCTTCGTCGACACTTGATGTCAGCCATGTTGGATTGTCCCATCTTTGGGTAGGTCGCCTGAAAAGATACAAGCTACGTCATAAATAGTTTCATCCTGAAAACTGACGTTTAAAATCTGCTGACTCATGGAAACAAACACATTTTTCCAAATTGATCCAGAGAAAACATTGTTTTTCCTCGGAATGAACCCGTTCCCGAATAAATAATGTATTTTTCGGAGTATAAGTCGCATTTTGTTTTTACATACTTTAGTCAAGGGGTGTGAGAATTTTTATTGGAGTGTTTAAAAAAATTGTGCCAAAATTGTGACTTCTGCTCCAGTAATCCACTTATATGTTATTTTTTTCTTCTTTAATAACTTTTTTGGCTGCTGTGACTTATAGTCCAAAATTTCTTTTACAAGAAATTCACCTATAGCTCAAAATCCTTGTAGCAGGATTGTCAAACTCAATCGCACAAGGAGCAAAAAAATCCTAAATGCACTTTAGGTCGAGGGCTGAACAGGATAAGGATTTATTGAAAACTCTAAAGACATTTTTTAAAACTTTATCATACATTTTTTACATAAGTATGAACTTAATATATACCATTACCTGTGATAATGCTAGTGTGAATGCTGTAAGCTGAATAGCTGATAGCTGAAATTGATAGCTAAAAATGCTGAAGCTGATAGCCAGCTAAAATATTAGCTAAATGCCAAATTAGCCTAAAAAAAAACTTTGGTTAGCCAAAAGAGCTAGCATGTAGCTGGAGAAAACCTAAACTTCAAAACAACCCCCAAAAAACCCATAAATTTGCCAGAACAGCTAGCATGTAAATATTAGCCTGACTCAAAAATAGCTTTAAAAAAACTTTAAAAAAAGCCTAAATTAGCCAAAATAGCTAGCGTGTAGCTAAAATATTAGCTAAACTCCAAAATAGCCTAAAGAATCTTAGTAAATGCCAAAATAGTCCAAAAAGATGGAAGAATGCCAATTTTTTAACTTTAGAACGATAACTAACTGTAATAATGAATAAGAAAAAGGAAGAAATATTATTCCAGAATAAATTAACTTAAACCTTAAATAACTTTTAATATTTTACTCTCCATAAAAATATATTTGTCAAAATTATACAATTTCAAAATGAGCGCAAGATAACATCGAGCCATTGAGAACAATAGAATAAAATCATTGTATTACTTCTAATACTTCTTTGACACGTGTCTTATAGACTATTACTATAATTAGTTTATTTATAACTATAATCCCTATATCTAATGTTATACCTTTGCATCTTAACCATTTTTTTCTGACTGATCTACAGGAAAATACTTTTACCAATTTAAACTCTTTCATTGTAAATCAAAGAAGCCCTGAGAGGAAGTAATCAGGAGGATGTTCGACAGACAAACTCATCTGAGCTCATTCAGCTTAATGGTCTCTTCAGAACAGAGAGAGTAGAATTAGTCAATCTGATTGGATATAAAAGCCCTCCGTCCACTTCAGGACCCCTTTGATCAGAGAAAGAGGGAGTGGCTCGCCCTCCAGTTAATTACCTTGGTGTTTTCGTCGCGCAGATCAAAGGTCAGCTCCAGGTTGGTGAAGAAATGGTCGGCAAACTCCGGATACATGTCCAGCACCTCCAGAATTTCCTCCCTCTGAATGGTGTGCAGGTCGCAGTAGCTCAGGGCGCGCACGTCCGCGCACGACTTCCCCGGTTTGGGGTACAGGTGGATCATCTCGCCGAAGATGTCGTTCTTACCTGAGGAAGGAGATCAGAGGAGGGTTGTTGGACAAAAGGAACATCTTTTTAAGAAGAAAAAGAAACAGAAAATCGAAATTAAATTGAATTTGGAATGAGTTTAGAACCAAGGTTGTCTTAAGGCACTACACAAGAATCATCAAACTAAACTAGATGATTTCAGCCCAGATCAGTCAAAGAAGATTGTTATAAGTCTTCAATAATAATCTAGACAGTGTTTATTGTGGAAACTCATTTAATAGCCAGTAATAGGTGAAATCCTTAAAGTAGTCAACATAATCATTATTTTAAACAATTATTCTAGATGTTTTAATACTGTAAAACTTCTCAATATACACCTTTTTCAGACACACACGAACATTTTCACACTTTTCTCCCTTTAAAGTTCTCAAAGATCAAAACCTTCATAGAAAACTAAGTCCAGGATTGTAGAAAGAACCCAACTATCGATCGTGAGTTTAAGTACACAAACATGATAGACTTAGAACTGCAGTAGTGAGAAAACTAGAAGCAGGTGGACAAAGACAAAAGCGCTGGAACATGTTTCAGGACACAAGAAACAAAGTTTTTTTTTTTTTTGTTGCAGCAGTATAAAACCAGGAAGTAGATAAACACACAATCACCAAACATCTGTTTAACACCAACGAGATGCTAGTAGTAATTGCAGCAACAAGAGAACTGATCAATTAAAAAACACTGGAACATCCGTTTCAGGACACAAGAATTAAGTTTTTGGTTTTGGCAATAAAAGACCAAGAAAAAGGTGAGCATACGATCACCAAACATTTATTTAACACTAAAGAGATGCTAGTAATTGTAGCAACAAGAGAACTGGTTAATTCAAAAAACACTGGGACATCCTTTTCAGGACACAAGAATTTAGTTTTTGGTTGCAGAAGTAATAGACCAAGAAAAAGGTGAGCATACAATCAGTTTTTGGTTGTGGTAGTAAAAGTCAAGGAAGTAGATAAACACACAGTCACCAAATGTTTGTTAAAAAACAAATGGATGCTAGTAATTGCAAGAGAACTGATACATTCAAAAACACTGGAACATTTCAGAGATACTCTATTTTTATCATCATAAATATAGGGCACATTCAGACAACCAAGAGCCATTTCTAGTGGTGTAATTACACTATGTTACCAGGTATGAAAGTTTGACTACATTACCCAGACTACCAAAAGGGGCCAAGAGCCACACAATTGGTCAAAAGGATTGAAGGGAAGTTTCATCTGCAATAAGGAGCTTTTGATAGGTCAAACTTTATGGACAAAAACTCTCATCATTGTTCAGCTTTACTTTATAATGTTCTTCAGAAATGTTTGCGAAAAAGTCTTCCATGCAAACACTGGAACATTAAGTAGAAGAAAAGACTATGAATTCCAACTCAGAAACATAAATTCATTAAAAAAATAAATAAAAGGAAGACGTAGAAATCATTTAAGATATTTCTGGTAGTAAGTTTAACCACAAACACAAAGAAAACGCTTTCTTCCACATACATTGTATGAGGATTCTGCCGCTCATGGAAATGAGCTCAAAGTCTTTCAGTTTCTGTTTGCAAACTCTTCATGTAATGTGTGGAAACTCTGCGGTCGGAAGGGAAAAGTGAAAAGCGAGGCTGCTCCAGCCAAAGCCCTAAGCTGTAAATCAGAGGAATAAAACAAAGAGGCTGTTTTAGCGGCGGATAAGATTAGCCCAACTTGATCCAAGCGCCAGAGGACGGCTCTAAGAGCATCAGCTAACAGCTGCTGTTTCAATGCATCTACACCAGCATCTCAAGTGACCACTTGTGATCAGATGTCACCTCCTCTGCCGCCTGCATCAGTCAAGTCAGCTGTGGGAAACAAACAGAGCATCAGTATGCCTGTTCATGTTTCGGTAAAATCCTGAATTACACTCGGATCTGCCGGATGCTGATACTCAGACATGAACACGACTAATCTGCCTGAGCTGAGCCCTTCAGCAGGATGAGGACCAGATGTTATCGGAGGAAAGGAAGCTGGAATGAAAGGAGGTTTTTTTATGTTCTTGAACTCATGCTCACATCTTCATTCAGGAGAACATTCTAAGAATAAGTTTGACAAACTATTAAAATTGGTGGGAAATATCAAAAATGTTTTTTTACAGAAGATGATCTGGAGAAACAAAGAATTTAATGTCAGTTTTAATTTGTCAGAATTTTGAGTTTTTTTTCTCTCAAAATGTGAATTTAAATGTTAGACTTATGACTTAAATCTCATATTTTGTTTTTTTTTCTCAAAATTTAGGCATTTTTCTCTGACTTCAGAACGTTTTCTCATAATTCAAACTTTAATTTTAGTTCATACTTTTTTTTCCTAAGAACTGACTTTTTTTTTCTCTCAATTCAGACCTTTTTTTAATCAGACTTCAGACTTTTTTCTCAAAAGTCAAACTTTAATCTCTGAATTCAGATTATTTTCCTCTGAATTCTGACTTCTTTATCCAAATTTGTAATAAGAATTCAAACTTTTTTTCTCTGAATTCAAATTTTAATCTCAGAATTCAAACTTTCATCTCATGATTCAAATTTTAACTCATAATTTAGACTTTTTTCCTTAGAATTCTGACTTTTTCTGTTAAGTCAAACTTTATTCTCTGAATTCAGATTCTTTTCCTCTGAATTCAGACTTTGTTTCACTAAATCTAAACTTTAATCTCTGAATTTAGACTTTAATCTCCTAATTCAGATTGTTTTCTTCTGAATTCAGACCTTTTTTCTCAGAACTGAAACTTTAATCTCAGAATTAAAACTTTAATCTCAGAATTGAAACTTTAATCTCAGAATTGAAACTTTAATCTCAAAATTGAGACTTTAATCTCAGACTTTAATCTCAGACTTTAAACTTCAATCTCAGAATTTAGACCTTTTTTCTCAGAACTGAAACTTTAATCTCAGAATTTAGACTTTAATCTCAGAATTTAGACTTCAATCTCAGAATTTAGACCTTTTTTCTCAGAACAAACTTTAATATCAGAATTGAAATTTAAACTCAGAATTATAACTTTAATCTCAGAATTCAGATTTTAATCTCAGAATTGAAACTTTAATTTCAGAATTGAAACTTGAATCTCTAAATTCAGATAGCTTCCCTCTGAATTTAAACACCTTTTTTTTAGAATTCAAACTTTAATCAAAGAATTCCGACTTTAATCTCAAAAGTGGCTGACTGAACATTTATATAAGAAAAAGATGCTAAAAGCGAAGACATTTATCAACTCTACAAACGGCTGAAGTGTGATTTCAAGTTACAAAAGGTTCACGAAAAATCCTGGAGCACCATACTTCTGTTTGGGTTAGTTTTACATCAAGCTTTATTTGAAATTTATTTGAAATTCATCACTGAATTGTACTGGAGTTCTGTCCTCCATTTCCATCCACTCCACTATTCTTTGTCATTTATGTTTCATTTAGTTCTCCATGTCTCCGTTTGGTGCAGTGTGATTCAGGTGTTGTTCCCCTCCAAAAGAGCGGGGGAGGTTCCAGATTCCAGGTGATGCTCCGGTCCTTGGCCGTGGACCTCACCTCTGGCTCATCTCACACCCTTAGCTGTCCCGGAATGGTTTGGTTTTTTAGGAGTTTTTCCTTACCAAGAAGGAGGGTTTAGGAGTAGTTTTATATTTTATGAGTGATTTTATGTTTTTGGAGCATTGACTGGTCTGAATCTCATTGAGAAAAACCCTGATGTAATATTGGACTATATAAATAAAATGTAATCATAGAGAATAAAGATTAAAAGAAGCATTTTATGTTATAATTTTCTTCTTACCTTTCCCTAATCAGACAAAAATAGCTAAAATAAGTGGGTCAGCACAGACCCGATTTGTTTGTAACCTTTAGGACTCAATACTCATTGATAATCTGATAAATGGGTCTAATTTAAGACATATTTTCTACCTTAGAGCAGTTTTTAACAGAAAAAGTAAAATAGCATGAAGTGATAGAATTAGAAAAAACTGTTGGAGAGAATTTGCTGAGTTGCAGAAAGTCTGTAACTTCAGCCTCCACAGTTGTTCTTCATGGCGACCCTGTTGTGTCACCTGCTTTCATCTAATGGACTGCATGGAAGTGGTGGGAAAAAGGAAATGGCTCGGTGGAAAACACCTGCCAGCAGACGGGACCGGACTTTTTTTTTGGCTCTTTTGAACGGCGTCACAGACAAAAATCAGGGAGAAAATTCGGAGCGCCTTCTCTTCTGGGTTTACAAAGAAGCTGTTTTTAATGGAAACAAATCCCGTTTCCATGGCGTCCTCCCACTGCTTTCATGTTAGGAGAGTTGCTGCACGATAGGGATCTCTGCTTGCCAGCCGTCATACATCACGGCACACCAGAGCCTCCTGCTTTTAGCTGGCCCACCTGCTTTTATGCTAAAGGGGGCGAGTTTCAGTGGAGGAGCTCCTCTGTGGCTCGTCTTGAGTTATGTTCAGAGACGCTCATCAACGAGGCTAATGAGGAGATCTGAGCATGCGGAGGCTCGTGATGGATGCTGGTTGTGGCCACAGCGGCGCTGCAGTTGTGCTATCCTAAGCAGAGTGGGGTCATCTGGATCCCTTTTTCTATTTTTTTGAATGAATGGAAACATTTTAAATTTTTTTCAAACTTCGAAAAGTGAAGAAGAATAATTCCAATGTAATATTTCAGCGGACAACTTCAAGTTGTTTCTGTGTTTTAATGTTTTTACTTCTACGTTTCTACTTTTTTACATCATTGCAAGGATCATCTTTAACCGTTTTCTTACTCTTTTCTGCTTTTTTTGTGTTTTCCCATCCCTTAAGTTAGTTTAGCATGTCGTTTATTTTACAATATTTCTCTATTTTTGCTCGTTTTAATATTATATTTGTGTTCAGCATGTAAATCACCATCAGGTTTTGTAGCATTTTATTGAATATTTGTTTGACTATGCTTTAAACCTTTAGATTTTGTTAAATTAATGAATTAATAATTACTTATTATTCAAATTGAATTCCCAAAACTAAAAATATATAACATTGCAAAGTTCATGCTAAAGCTCAAGTCTGTTGTCAAATCTCCTTTAAATTAAAGTAGAACCTTTTCTCCAAGATTCTAGTAGGTGGCTTGTTAAATAAGTAAATAAAAAATAAAGTAAGACAACTAATTTTGGGTGTAAATCCACGTCCTAAAGAGACGTTTCTCATGCAGGTGGGGTTTATCAAAATATACCGCCCAAGTGTCCAGGGAGGAGTTTACTTAACAGTGAAATGTGACTGAAGAAAAAACATAATTTATACAGTTTGTTCTGATCCAAAAGGATCACTTAACGGATAAAAAAGTGGATTAAAATCAGTTAAAGAATTAAAAATGTGATGATTTCATCTCACTGTGTTGTCAGATAATGATTTGTAAGACGCATCATTTTGGACAAAATGATGGAATTAGCAGCTCTGAAACCTCAGGAAGACTCACCCAGGATTGCCATGACGATGTCGTCTTTCAGGATTTCGATGGAGCCGCGGGACACAAAGTAGAGAGCCGTCAGCACGTCTCCACTGTGCACCAGCGTGTCTCCAGGAGGAGCGTGGGTCGTCTTGAACCTCATGGCCAGCGCCCGCAGGCAGCCCTTCGTGGCTCCACGGAACGCCTTACAGCCCTGGAGGAGGCTCTTGTTGAGATGGAGGCAAATGTCCGCCTGCAGGCATTCTGGGAAACCCTTCAGCACCTGGGAGCGGGCACAGGTCGGGACAGTGAGAAACCAGGAAACATTTGGGGTTTTTTTTGCACATTTTTATGAAATCCAGAGAATTTTAGAGAAATTTCCTCTGAAGTTTTTTCCTTGTTCTCAAAAACATTGAAAGGAGGACACAGGAAGTGAATTTCACACTCATATTTGTACATTTCATGAGTCTCTTTGCAGCTACACAGGCTAAGTAATTAGGAATTTCATGAAGGACAAACTTAAAGAATGCTGGAAAATTATTAGCCAAACCAGAAGAACAAAACCGTCGGTTATTATATTAAAAACTCTCAAAGTCAGAGTCTGTTCTAGTCTGTTCTCGTCTTTCATCCGCTCTGTAGGTTTCTCCTTTCAGCACCAACTGCTATTTTCCCTTCATAGTTCAGAAACATGCCCATATGCACAGAAATAATGTGATTTCTTCTCACTAAACTTAAAGAGTTCAGACTTTCTGAGCATTGAAATTTCAGTTGGAGAAAGTGATAGAAACTTCCAAATGGATCAAGGAGATCAAACTCTGTTGGTGAGGATTGATCAGCTTTTATGGCGCCATTTTTAGAGATGCACTGCCAAATATCTAGGCATTATCAAGTATATTAGCCAAATTTAAGTAGATTATCTAAATACATTTGATATAAAACAAAGTTTTGATTAATAATTTAAAGAAAAATACCCCCAAATTGTCCCCAAAATGATTGTTTTTAGTGAAAATATCCAAAATAAAGCCAAGTTTCAGTTAAATTAAGGATAAAAAGATTTAAAAAATGACTGTTTTTGATAAAAGTATCTCCAAACATTGATATTTTTCAGATAAAATAAGAAAAAATATATTAAAAAAGATGATTTTTTTTTTTAATGTAGGTATCCCGAAATTGATCATTTTCAGTTAAAATAAAGGGAAAGGTTATAGAATAACTGTTGATTGTGTTTAGTAAAAAAGTCCCAAATTTGG
>NC_050513.1:10547290-10549054 GCF_002922805.2 Oryzias melastigma | reverse complement strand
TTTTTTTTTTACCAAAAAACAATCATCTAAAATTTAGTAAAATTTCTGTTAAAATAAGGAAAAAATAAAAATAAAAATATGTTTTGTTTTTGTAAAAATGTCCAAAATTTAGCAAGTTTTAAATTAAAATAATTAAAAAACTAAACTTTTTTTTGTCTAAATAAAAAAAATGTGAAAAAAATAAAAAATCTGGAAATTTTGCAAATTTTCAGTTCAACTTAGGGGTAAAACAAACATGATTGTTTTTAGTAAAAATATTTAAAGGCTTAAAATAGGCAGCAAATAGATTTAGGCCAATTTATTTGCTCATGAGTGAAACTTTGACTTAAGGTTTGTTTTTTAAATAAGAAAATAATCTATTTCTGCTAAATGTTACCTGTTAGAGCGATAAGTAGGAAAATATTTAAACTTTTTGCAGTGAAAATGTAAATCAAAAAAAAAAACTCTTTCATTAACTCATTGTTTTGGTATCTAAACTGGGCAAGAAGCTCCAGAAATCTAGGAAAAAAGTAGAAAATATGTAGTAGGTCAAACATCTTCAGTTCCATTTTTTTCAGTGTAAACTAAAGTGAAACCATTCTCAACAAATGAAAAAGCTCCAGATTTTTGGTGAGATTAAAGAAGAGACAGCTGCAGAAATGGTTTTAACATCAACCTTTTTTGTTCCAAAAACCAAACTGACTTCTCTACTGTTGAAGTGTAAACACTCAAAATCCTGCACAGCTTGAACAGACTGTGGAAGAAGGAGCCCATGTTCAGGCTCTGGAAGGGAAAGGAGCTTTGGGGACACGTCAGTGACATTTGGAAACAAGAAGACACTCTTCTTATCTTCGTCATCTTCACACGCCAAATGACTGCAAAAAAGAGACGGCTTCTCGGGCTCCGACAAAGCCGTCTTTGTTGCTCGTAACAAAACGTTATCGTCAGATTTGGAAGGGAAAAAAAAGGGAAAGTCTGAGCAACATTTGGCAGGAGCAGGTGCCGCTGACGAGCGCGCCCGCCAAGCCTCCCACGGTGGGAGAGAGCGAGCTGGCAGGGCCCGGCCAGGCTTTGCCCACTCCTACGGGCGTGACTCACTCTGTCTGTGGTGCCGGATGAGTTTCACAGGGAGCCGTTTGAATACACAGATTTCATGCAAACGGCCGTGTGCGCGCCCGCCGGTGAGAGACGAGCACCGCGACCTGCGAGGAACACGGGCGTGTCCGGCTGAAGCATGCAAGAAGACCCCATTCATGAAGTGGCTTCACAGTTGTGCTCAAAAGTTTGCAAACACCGACTGCTTTCAAGAAATACTTCAAGAAAGAGATGAGAAAAATGATTGGCTCTTAAAGTTGATATTAGAAAACTGAAAGTAAATTAAAGACTAATTTTTTATAAGAAAGGAAAATAAGCTTAAGATTTTATTTTGGAGTTTTTCTTTATTCAAATCATTGTAAATCAGTTGGAAAAGCTTATTTGTTATGAAGAACATACGTTGGATTTAAGCTCCGCCCCATTCTAAAGCATCCACTTGTAGACGACTAGATTCATGTACGTCTTCATTTTCTGAGCTGGTATCTGGCTAGATAACTCTGATATCGCTCATTATTTTTGTTGTAATGCTAGCTAGCTTAAGGGTGGTGTAAACAGAGAGCTCTCAGCAAAGAGGAGGTTCCTCAAACAGTCCCGCCCACAACTCATAGATGAGAGCTGTCAGTTTGCTCCAACCCTAAGCTAGCTAGCATTAGCAGCGCAATAAGATGGGTAAGCGATGGCTGATAGCTA
>NC_050513.1:10535333-10546810 GCF_002922805.2 Oryzias melastigma | reverse complement strand
TTAAGCTCCGCCCCATTCTAAAGCATCCACTTGTAGACGACTAGATTCATGTACGTCTTCATTTTCTGAGCTGGTATCTGGCGAGATAACTCTGATATCGCTCATTATTTTTGTTGTAATGCTAGCTAGCTTAAGGGTGGTGTAAACAGAGAGCTCTCAGCAAAGAGGAGGTTCCTCAAACAGTTCCGCCCACAACTCATAGATGAGAGCTGTCAGTTTGCTCCAACCCTAAGCTAGCTAGCATTAGCAGCGCTAATAAAAGGGTAAGCGATGGCTGATAGCTACAATATTCTCACCATTTTTGTTGCGCCGCTAATGCTAGCTTAAGGGTGGTGTAAACAGAGAGCTCTCAGCAAAGAGTAGGGAAAGGGGTTGCTCACCCAAAACTTATAGGTGAGAGCTCTCTGTTTACACCAACCCCAGGCTAGCTATCATTAGTAGTGAAATAAAAATGGCAAGCAATAAATGGATATCGCTCACCATATTTGTTGACCCGCTAACACTAGCTAGCTTAGGGTTGGTGTAAACAGAGAGCTCTCAGCAAAGAGGGAGGTTCCTCAAACAGTCCCACCCATAACTCACAGATGAGAGCCGTCAGTTTACTCCAACCCTAAGCTAGCTAGCATTAGCCGCGCTATAAAAAGGCCAAGCGATGGCTGGATAGCTACAACATTCTCACCATTTTTGTTGCGCCGCTAATGCTAGCTTAAGGGTGGTGTAAACAGAGACCTCTCAGCAAAAGGAGGGAAAGGGGTTGCTCACCCAAAACTCAAAGGTGAGAGCTCTCTGTTTACACCAACCCTAGGCTAGCTAGCATTAGTAGTGGAATAAAAATGGTAAGCAATAAATGGATATCGCTCACCATATTTGTTGACCCGCTAACACTAGCTAGCTTGGGGTTGGTGTAAACAGAGAGCTCTCAGCAAAGAGGGAGGGGACAGTCCCCGCCCACCACTCATTAGTTATGACCTCCAGCTGCTCTGCAGAGAATGACAATCATAATTTAAGAAATAAAAACAAACACGAGGATCGGAGTTTATAGCCTCATTTAAACTGAGTGGTCCAGTCCAGTCTAGTTAATTCTGGGGAGTGTTTTCATTCAGTTAAGCCTCGCTTCAACTGAGCAGTTTGTATTCGTGGTGCATGCGTAGTCTAGACTGCTAGCGTAGACTGCTAGCATAGACCGCTAGCTCATCCTGTATCACACGGTCACCAAGGATGACAAGAAACATTTGAATTTCCACCACAGACCAGGTCTTCCTGTTGTTTGCAGACATTTCCAATATAGACTCGTGACCAAAACAGGTCACAGTAAAACGTAAAAATCTGAATGCTTTCCGAACTGGAAATGCTAGCTTAAACGAGCTCTATATTGGCTACAAACAGCTGAAACTGCTCTTGAATTGAACTTATTTCTATTGCATCATTTCCTGGTTTGTTTGAGCGGTAATGTAATTGTTCTAATATCGGAATGCAAACTTATGAGCAAACCTGTATTTATACTTTAAATTAAAATTAAAAAAACACAGCAAACGGATGAATGGACACTGGAATGACCTGAAACATGCATCCTTACAACAAAAATGTAAAAGTTTTACATTTGATGATGTTTGAACATAAAAACCAAACAGCTAAAAGCATTCGACTATGGTGGAGGTCTACCACAGCAGGACACTCAGAAACACAGTTGGCACATGTACCTCCTGCTCTTACCAGATCGGTGGAGTCATTCCGTTTGACATGAGGCAGACATGGAAGAGACAAACTTTGATAAGTTCCATAAAAAACCTGCTTACCCAACACATTCAAAACAACTACAGCTTTCCTGTGGTGGCTGCGACTACCACACAGCATCCACAGGGAGAACGGAGAGTCGGGACTCAACAAAAACAAAAGGAATGAAGGGAACTAACTTCGTGGGGAAAATAGTCCGACAGCGACTGGTGCACACGGCCCGTTTCGTACCATGTTCATGTCGATGCCGTTGGTGTACGTCCAGGCGTGCTGGAAGTACTCCTCCAGTCTCTGTCTCAGCGGGTTGGGGATCTGGTGGAAACGGATGAACTCTTTGACCCGAAGCATTTGGAGGTGGTACCTGGCCGTGCCCGAGTACAACCTCTGGATGATGGCGGACACGTTGCCGAAGATGCTGGCGTACATCAGAGCTGGTGAGAAGTACCATGAGATGACCGTTAATAGAATTTATTGAAACTTTACGGCCCAAAACTCAGAGGTGAATTTCTAACAAAACTAGAAAAGTTGCACTACCTGCAATAATGCTTGTATGAATGTTTTTTTGCTGAATGTGGTCGCTGAAGATGCCAAAGAAATTTTATGTAATTGCTGAAGGAGTTTGCTGAAAATGCTATTTGCAAAATGCCCAAGTTGCTAAACGACCAGAAGCTGCATAAATTGCAGAAAGTGCACAAATAATTTTAAGAATTTCTTAATAAATTGCAAAAAAATGGCAAATGTAAAATGCACTAAAGGTTTGAACTCAAAATTAGCCCAAAACATCAGTATATACCAAATTATCCGAAAATGCTAGCATGTTGCTAAAATACTAATTTAACCCAGAATTACCCCAAAAAAACACAGTAGATGGAAAATTGGCCACAAATCCAAGCACACTGCTAAAATATTAGCTTTTAACCAGGAATTAGCCCAAAAAACTCAGTAAATGTCAAATTAGCTTAAAAGAAACAAACATGTTGCTAAAATATTAGCTTAACTTAAAATTGGCTCAAAAAACCTCAGTAGATGCCAAATTAGCCAAAAAGCTAGCATGTTGCCAAAATACTAGTTTAACCCAGAATTAGTCCCATAAAACTCTTAGATGCCTAATTAGCCAAAAATATTGGCATGTTGCTAAAATATTATCTAAACTTAAATTTGACTTAAAAGCCTCAGTAGCAATAATTTACTTAAGATGCAGAACGTTTTGGCAAAAAAGATGCATAATTTGCAGAGAGCAAAAATATTTGAGGAATTACAGGAAAAAAAATGCAAAATTTTAATAAAATTTCAATTATTGAGTAAAATTTCAATAATTTTTAAGAATTTCAAAAAATGTGTAAGCAACAGTACAAGCATAAATATCCTGAAAATGCTCAATATTTTGATTGCAGAAATTTCAGAAATTTGAAAAAAAATTCCTATTCATTTTCAATGGGGCTAAAAAAAAAGAATCGCATAAATTGTGTAATGGTAGCTGTTTTTTGTGGCAAATTTAGACTAAATGCCAAAATATCTGCAAAATGTAATAAAAATCCAATTTTTTTAAGCATAGTTTGGAGTTTAGCTAATATTTTAGCATCATGCTAACTGTTTTAGCTAAATCAGTGTTTTAGGATAATTTGGAGTTTAGCTAACATTTTAACAATACGCTAGGTAGATTGGTAAAATTGTACATTTTCCAATTTTTTTTTTTGTGGCCAATTTAGCGAGTTTAAGCCTTTTTAGCTTGCTATCAGTTTTAGCATTTTCCGCTTATAGCTTCAGCGTTTTTAGCTAGCTTTTAGTTTCAGCATGTTCACACTATAGCATTCACACTAGCATCATCGCAGGTAATGCCATATTTCTAGTTATAATAGCACTGGGAATAATTAAAAATAGTTTAAAAGATGATTGGAGTGCGACTTAAAGTTCTTTCTCAGCCGGACAACAGGACTACATCATCTGCAAAGAGGAAATCCTCTTTTGTGATCAAACCAGGTAGAAGCGTATCTGGAAACTGCAATTCAATTTTCATTGTGTTAAGTTTTTACCTCATTTAGCTTTATGAAACAATGGTTTATACTTTATGAATAGGTTTATAGCCTTCATTCCTCTTAGATCACAGAGCGGTCAGTAATTCAAAGAGGGTACAATAACGGTGACTTACAGCCAATGAGCATGACACAGATGGAAAAGATCTTCTCCGAGTTGGTATTCGGTGAGACGTTCCCAAAGCCCACGCTGGTCAAACTGCTGAAGGTGAAGTATAGCGCCGTCACGTACTTATCTTTGATGGAGGGGCCTGAGCTGGGGTCACTGTAGTTGTACTTCTTCCCTGTTGGACAGTAAATACAAGTAAGCTTCTGTTCTGAGGTGGACTTTCACAGAATGCCAGTCTGGAAGTACCTATGGAGACCCCCAGGTTGTCCAGCCAGCCGATTTTATGCTCCAGGTAAGGCTTCTCCACGTTACCGATCGCATACCAGATGCAGGCCAACCAGTGTGCGATGAGGGCGAAGATGCACATGAGCAGCATGAGGACGGCAGCCCCGTATTCTGAATACCGGTCCAGCTTACGGGCTACTCGAACCAGCCGAAGCAAACGGGCCGTCTTCAGCAAACCAATCAGAGTGGTCGTCTAAGACAAAAAGGCAGAAAAAAATAAATTCAACTTTTCTTATGATGAATCACTTTCTCTTTGTGTTTGTTTTTTCCAGAGTTCTTGGAAAAATGAGCACTAAATTAAAGTTTCTATGACAAAACATTAAAGCAAAAATATTTTTGGATCTCAATTTGAAAAAATCAAAAAGGACACAGAAGATTATTTCAAAACATAGGGAGAGATGAGTAATAAGATTATACTTGTTAAGAATGGTCTTACTCATTTCTCTTACAGAAAAGAAACCGCCCAACTTGACTTGAGAATTCAGCGTCTTGGTATAAGAAAAATTGTGATGAGAGAACCTGGTATGACCCTAACAGAATAACCCAAAAATAAATATATTGGTAAATGTTTCTTAGGCCAAACCCATAAATATATGTTCTCTAAAAATACATGCTTTTTACAAATGTGCATTCCATACAAATTTGTGTTCTTTACAAATACTGTACGTCTTCTACAAATATATGTCCTTTGCAAATACATGTTCTTTACACGTACCTATCCTTTAGAAATACATGTCCTTTGCAAATATATGCCCTTTACAAATATATTTCCTTCACAAATACGAGTCTTTTGTAAATATATGTCCTTTACAAATACCTGTTCTTTAAAATACATGTCCTTTACAAATACATGTTCTTTACAAATATGTGTGCTTTGTAAATACATGTACTTTACAAGTATATGTCCTTTACAAATATATGTCCTTTGTAAATATATGTCCTGTACAAGTATATGTCCTTTGCAAATATATGTCCTTTGCAAATATATGTCCTTTACAAGTATATGTCCTTTACAAGTATGTGTATTTTAAAAGTATATGTCCTTTGCAAATACATGTCCTTTGTAAATATATGTCCTTTACAAGTATATGTCCTTTGTAAATATATGTCCTGTACAAGTATATGTCCTTTGCAAATATATGTCCTTTACAAGTATATGTCCTTTACAAGTATATGTATTTTAAAAGTATATGTCCTTTACAGATATATGTCCTTTGTAAATATATGTCCTGTACAAGTTTATGTCCTTTGCAAATATATGTCCTTTGCAAATATATGTCCTTTACAAGTATATGTCCTTTGCAAGTATATGTATTTTAAAAGTATATGTCCTTTGTAAATATATGTCCTTTACAAGTATATGCCCTTTGCAAAAATATGTCCTTTACAAGTATATGTCCTTTGCAAATATGTGTTCTTTACAAATACATGTCCTTTACAAATACGTGTCCTTTACAAATACGTGTCCTTTACAAATCTACGAAATTCTACAAATAACTGTCTGTATAAATTGTTTAGTTGAAAAAGTTTCTCAAGAAGCATCAAAAGGTACAGAACAAAAAACATACACTGCTTTAAAAAAAAGGCCTGAATATACAACCAATTGTGAAACAACTAAAGTTGTTACGATTCTGTTTCATGTCAAATGTTTTATTCAATGATATCTAAAACTTTGCTTTGGAAAGAGCTAATTAAGACCAACCAGAAAAAGATATAAAAAGATCACAAGATTTTAGAGACAGCAATCCGTGGCGTTAAAAAAGAAAGATGAATCAGCACCAGGATTGGACTTATTTTTTGTTTTCAGTTGGGACAAAAATCCCTCGGAAAAACACATAAATCCAAAAGCCCCTCAGGCAATACATTTTTAAGTAACTGCTCCAAATCCAAAGATGAAGAGAAACGTATGTATTTTTCTTTAAACAGTCTTCTCTTTTTTTCCCCATCTATTGATTTCAAATGAAGGTCATGTGCTCAGACTGAGCAGTCAAACATCCTCCTCACGCCGAGCAGAAGACGAGGACGGCTCAGCGCTCAAAGCAGCTGGCATGAAAACAAACACACGAGGACGAGCTGGGTTTACTCCAGTGACTCATCTGCTGATAAAGCATTTCTCTGCATCAGCGGCGGAAGATTTCGCTTAAACATCAACAGCTTCATCAAAGCCTGGAAGCCGGGCATTAAAGCAGGAAAAGCGAGATTTAACACACACACGCAAAAAGCTGACAGGATTATAGCGACATGCTGAAATGTGCAGACGACACCTTCTACTCTGGTGAAATCAAAGCCCGGTAATCCTCTTCTCCTCCGGTACTTCACTTTAAGGCTCCAACTAAGGAGTGTGTTTGTTTGTCCTCTAATCCGTTCGTTATTTTTTAATTAGTCACAATCATTTAAAAGCATCTGTTACACAGACTTGACACATGTCCCAAACCATCAAGAAACACATCGTCTAGCTCAGAACAGGACAGATGTTGCCTCTAAAAAAGTACCACTAAAACTATTGAACGACACAAAAAGGACTTTTTTTGAAGAAATTTGGCTCGGTAATCTTGTTACGCCTGTAGTCCCATGTGGTTTTCTTTTTTCTTTTTGATCCGTCTTTCTGGGTTTTGTTAGGGCTGGGCATTACTGAGGATTTGGGTTTCGATCCGATACTTATCAATATCGCCGATATCGATATTTTTTGTAAATGCGGAGGATCTGACAAGAACTTCAAAATCTCAATTGTTTTGTAGTGAATGATTTTTTGTAAGATACAGAAAAAGTTTCAAACAAGAGTGGATATGTCGATACCTGCAGGCCGGTATGGATCCGATACCAACTTGAGAATGATACTATTGATATTTTGGATCGATACGCCCAGCACTAGGTTTTGTGTACTTTATTTCTGTCAGAAAGGGACTTCTTTGTGTATTTTGGAACCAATGGGAGCCTCACCCTTCCAGCACCACACCTGAAATTAATAAACAGACACAAAGATACACAAACACACAGAAGTCCCAATCCCGGACTAGCCCCCAATTTATGGTACGCTCCACCAGATCCCCCAGACAAAAAGGGGCGTTACAAATGTGTATTTTTTCAATTACCAAATGTTTTATGGACTTCCGGGTTTGAATAATTAAATTTCAGGCTTTTGTGCTTAAAATATAATTGACTAATTGTTTTGAGTAAAAAATATGAAAATTCCATAGTAGTGTCTTAAACTACTTCAGTAAAGCATCTATTTTATTATGAGTTACTCGAAGTATGACACCTGTCGCATCTGAACATCACCATGGAAACCAGCGATGCCACATCCGACTTACCAAGATAATTTTTTGAAATTTAAAAATATTTCCTGTGGTTATTTAACAACAGTTAGCCAAAAATCGAAAAACTTTTGTCATTTTCGAGGAGATTTTCTGCAGAGTGGCAGGAAAGGACTATTGGCTCAGAGTAACCCCGCCCCCTTACCCTCCTTTTAGCTGAGAGCTCTCCGTTTACTCCTGCTAGCTCACAGCCTAATATTACCGCTGTGACTAAAATGATGAACAATGTTGAAGCTATCCAGTTTCAGATTGGACGAGGAAAATGAAGACGTTCATGATCTAGTCGTATTTTCTACATTACAAATACAGCTTTTTTTCCATTTGCTCCACGATTTGAATAAAGAAATACAACAGTTTTAATCTTAAATTTCCTTATCTATATCCTCCCTCATCAAAAAATGTACCAAGAACATGTTAAAAATACTATTTTTATCGAGTGGGTCTTTAAGTAAACCTTCAGCCAGAGATGTGTTCTTGAAAGCAGGAAGATGATTGGAGTGCATGTGAAGGGTAATGATTCACAGCTCCATTAGAGAGCCTCCCAATCTGACCCCCCCAAATAACTGTAATCATTCAGCTCCATCACAGACAGCTCAATGAAGACAGACTCCACCATACGGAGGCAGATGAGCCCTGAATTATCCAGCGAACATCATCTGTGAGCACGCAGCGCCGGAGGTGCCGCGCAGCTGACTCAGTGACCTGCACAGATGACGCCGGGCTGATTTAAAAACTCCGCTTCTAGTGTCTCAGGTTCGAGCAAACGGCGTGAAACGATTTGTGGAAAATGCCCCTCAGGTCATCTGGTTTCTGTAGCAGACCAAATCTGAGACAACAAAAAATAATATATAAATAAGATCATCTTTGTTTTATCCTGCTTTTTCATTTCATTTGTCAGAATAACCATTCTTGCTTTGATGCTTCCTTCTTAAGACGTTCTTTCTAATCCCAACTTTTTTTAAGATATTTTTTCTTTATCGCCAGTTATTCAAGTTATAAACTGACCAATCAGATGCCTCAGTAAAAGCATGCGACTCCCGCTGACCCCGCCTGGAATGTTTGACAGATTCTGCCGAGCCAATTTCAGAGGGAGGGGTTTGGGCTTCGAACAAGCTCACTCCTGATTGGTTGACAGTACTTCCTCTAAAAACGTGACTCAGACCGACTCGGACTAATCACTGTCGATGGGTTGCAATTGCGGTAGACGTACCAGGAAGTGACAGCGAAGGCTCTGGCTTGATTTCACGAGGGCTGAAGGTAATGCATTTGCTATGTTTTTAGCGACAGCTTCACTAAACTAATGAATTGACTAATAAAAGGACAAACTAAAAAACATTTTCAGTTAAAAAAAGATAAAGCAACCATTTAAAAATGAGTAGTACAGCATTCTTAATAGGGATGTCCCAATCAGGTTTTTTTGGGCCCGATCCGATTCCGAGTCATTTGATTTTGTATATCTGCCGATACCGAGTCCCGATCCGATACTGACATTAAAAACATGAACAAATTGAAGAAACAGATTTGTGTTTTCCCTTATTTATATTTCATTAACCTTTTACCATTAAAAACTTAAAACACTTCTGTGAAGTAGCTTTAATACACAAGTAAAAATAGGGCAAATATAAAATAGGAAAAAAATATATATATATATTTTTTTGTTATGATAATTAGTCATGTGATAAAGTTTAGTGACTTTAGCTTTAACCTCTTTAGAGCTATTGAACATTTTTGACCAAATGCGATTCCTGTCCTCATTTAAAATTATTAAAAATAAATTATGACTTTGTTTTAGCATAAATTTGATGATGAGTGTTCATGACTAGCTCATATCATTATTAATTTTCATGTATTAGTCTTTTGTTTGTTTGTGTTTTAAGATTATGTGCTTCTTTTTGAGTTCTTTAGACATCACATTTTGGTTTTATTACCACAGTAGTTAATTTTCTTAACTTTTATTTCTCTGTCAGATAAATAAAACAGGCATATCAAAGGACAGCTCGGGTCCTAAGGAGTAAAATCACGGCGCTAGCATGTAGCAGTTAGCAGCTGCTGTGTAGCCATCTGTCTGCAGCATGAAGAGCTCCACATTAAAAAGAAACAAAACTGTCTTTCTCAGTTGGAATACCTTTATAGGATGTTGTTTGGAGACACTAGCTGTCAGTTTAAAGCGTTTTCAAAGAGTTATTGATCCCGGAAGTCTGAATCTGTGATCGGCTAGCTAGCTTGATTGAACTGTTTACATCAGTCTTCTGCTTGAACTGTTCCCGTTTTCTAGGAAAAAACATTTTGTGATCTGTTCATGATATGCAGACTTCTAGTGGGGTATTTATCAGGAATAATAAGATTAAAATATAAAACGTTGATTATAATAAGAACAAATTAAATATCCGATCCTGATCGGACAATGGATCCCGATTTCGATAGTCTTCAACCACGTGATTGGGCCCGATTTCCGATCACGTGATCGGATCATCTCTAATTCCGCTCTTTGCCTTGTAAATAAATAGAATAACCCAACGTGACTGCCTTCATAAGTATCCTTCACCAGTTAATCCTCCTTTTCAGAGGTTTTGCATCCTAAAATCTGGTGCTTTTAACCCATTTGCCTACCACCTCCTTCCTCGTGATGGTGCTGAACTTTCAAAGCCCGAACAGAAGTTAAAGAGCTAAACATGAGTAAAGTTGTGAGCAAGAACATCAGAGGGTTTGATGTCAGCCTGCGTTTGGAGACGCTCTGCCTGATTTTACAGCTCATTTGCAGTTTCAAAGCCTTCCAGTTCTCTTCAAACGGTAAAAGTCCATGCATGTCCCAAACCGGGCCGACAGCTCGACTTATTCCTCCCGTCTGAAAGGAGAACAAACCTAATATGCGTAGCGGTGTAAAGAGTTGGGACATGAAACACAGATGTGAGCGTGTTCTGTCTGAACAACCAACCTGCCTTTTAAGAGCTTTTAATAACAGTAAAATTGTTAGAAATTTAGAAACTCATTTCTGATTAGAAGGAATCCCCCAAAGACTTCATTTAAGACAATAAAAGCCTGAAGAAATTCTGTTGAGTTTTCTTAGTCAAAACCCTCTTATTTGCAAATCCCCTCAATCTGAACACCACACACTTGGCAGCATGCAAATCCCGCCATCTGCTCATGACATGAAGTTGATATGAAAATCAGGGAGGGGTGCAAATGGATCCTGTAGGTAAATTAAAGACCGCACACTTTCTTTTCTGCCAGCCAGCCCTCGGCACCGAGGTCCTGCAGGGACCGTGGACAGAAGCTCTCTCTCGAGAGAGGATTCAACTGATGCAGACGTTCTAACCAAAGCAGAAAAAGGAAAAAAAAAAGTAACATATTGTGGGATTTGGTCTCCAGGCAACAAAGAGCAACGAGATGGCGTCTAAAAATAGTCTGAGCCGCTGCACCAAAAACACGCTAAACGAACCCATCCTTCCTGAAACGGTGGTATTTTCAGTTCTGCTGATGACGAGGAGCTAAAAATACATCTTTCTAGCGAACATTAAAGGAACGCACGCGCCGCCGCTGCACCACTCGTGTGGCAGCACGAGGACCAACGACATCATGCCATCGTGTTGGCCAGCTGTCTGCTCTTTTTACTCCTGCTGCCACTCAGCGCAGCCCCCCCCAGCCATGGAGTCCCTCTGAGGAGCACATGCCGAAAGTTAAACAACCGCTGACCTGCAGGCTGACATCAGGTGCTCCAAGTTAACACAACTGGAAGACGGGTTTTGTTTTAGTTTAAACTCACATGTTTCTGCACAGGATCATGAATGGAAATTTAAAGCATCTTTTTTAAAAAATATTTATACAAAGTAAAATTATTATTTTATTTTAATTTTAAAACTTTAAAAATAAAAGCAAAATAATTAACTTTTGAAAACATTTTAAAATAAAATGTATTTATTTTTTTCATTTTACAAATAAAAGGAAAATATTTTGTTTATTGCATTTTTTAATTTACTTTTTTTAAGTTTAAAAAAAATTAAT
>NC_050513.1:10489026-10535048 GCF_002922805.2 Oryzias melastigma | reverse complement strand
AAAAACTGCAGAATCCATCAAAACCCAACAAAAGAACACTTTTTGAAGAGATTTTTGCTGGTACTGCTTGGTGATTCTTGGTAAACACTCAAAACGGCTCATTAGGAGGCGGCTGCGGTGCTCAGGTAGAGCGTTCTGATTGGAGGATTCTGAACGGATTGCTTATCTGTCAAAGTGCTCTTGGGCACTGAAGACACTGAACTCCACAGTGGTGGGTCGACACGTTAGCATCATGTCAGCAGCTGAGCTGCTATCCGAGTGTGAATGTGTAAGTGAATCGGAGAACGATTTTAAAGCGACTTAGGCCTTAAAATCGAGGTTGAAACTCACAATATAATAACGCAGCGTTTACCATCTACTATAACTGCAGGAGTCTTCGTGGAGGTGAAGCGTTCCCTCGTTTATCGCAGGAGTTACAACCCACGAAAGCAGAAATATAGAGGTTTTTCTCAGAGATTTTTGCACGTATCTCTTGTTTAAGCTCTAAAAGATTGATTGACAAGCCAACTAGGAGACAATGCATTGTTAAACAAAAAAATAATGCAAAATCGTACTAAAACAATCAGGTAAACCGCGGTACAGCGGCAAACTGTGTGCTGGTGTAGCCTATGACGGCTTCGTATGTTAAAGGCACCAGAACCTACTGTTATAACACTGCGTCCTCATGTATTTTTATACTTTACAGTTAGCTTTAATCAACAAGACACAAACACGAACGCAGTAATTGTGTTATTAATGACAAAAACCCAACTGTACAGCTTCACAGCGATGATGATTACTTCTTTGTAATTCAACAGTAAGGTTCAGATGTGCTCTGGTGAGGGAAAAGCAAAGCCGTTGTTTCAGAGTCATCACTGTTGAAGAGGGACACAATAACACAACTCTCAGCTTTACAGTGCGTTATATTGCCTGGTGAAATACACAGAGTAATTTTGCCGTCTTCCCTGCTGGGATGTGCGTACTGTAATTACGCTCTCCAAGCTGCACTCTGAGTATTAGATCACTTGCTCAGCAATCTACCGCAGACGTTCAGCAACAAGACAATATCTTCCAGAGCAGAGGTGTTGGGAGGGCTGAGACTAACCGATTTGCTCGCGGGCGCCCGGTCTGATGAAAAAAGAATAAGGGGGGAGGAAGCGGATGTGACAGCTGAGCGTCACATTGGCTCAACGGTGTGAGTGCACATCCAGGGGGGGTTTGTGGCCTTACGTCACCAATCAGAGGATAAGGAAGACAAAGACGGATACCCACCTGTGTTATGTAACAGTAGAAACGTCCCACTTTGATTGAAGACTTTCATCTAGGTCAACCCGGAGATTAATGATCAAATATGGCTCATTAGACACACGTTTTCTTGTTAGTCGACAACAAAAATGCAGGCTACTTTGTTGTTAAAAAAGACGGTTCAGAAAAGCCCTCGTCATTAACGTTGTCAAATTAATTTACATTCACGAGATAGAGCCATCTACTGGTGAAGGTGTATAATGCAACCAACTTAAATCAATCTTTTAAAGCTCAGATCCAATCATTTTTTGATCCAGATTCCAGGTCAGACAAGGATAACTGGATCTATTTGTCTACAACTGGATGTGTCAGATTGGAGAGGAACAGTGAGCTTGAGTGTGCTACAAGCTTTTTCAAGCCACATTTTTTCGTCGGCTCCTGATTCACAACTATTTGAATATAAGAAATACTCAGAAAAGCGATTTAATGCTTAATTATCTTTATGTATGTCATCAGAAGAATGCAACAAGAACATGTTAAAAATTTTTCATTGAAAGGGGTCTTAAAGAAAAACTATTTTTTTACTTATATCAGATAAATCAGGTAATTTTTGTCTTGATTTGAAAAGCTTAACTTGCAAACTCACACATAAAAAAAGCATTAGATTTTTTCTGGCAATCAATAGCTGTTTGGACTCTCAGTTTTTTTTTTTTCCAATCCCTATAGGGTTGGGGGCCCAAGGTTATTCCCTACCTTTGGCTAATGGTTAGTCCGCCTCTAGATTTTAGAGCATAACTCTTGCAATAAACGAGGGAACCTTGTAATGAGGATTTTTGGAAAAGCCCCAACAAGATCAGGGAAGTAAAAATCTTTGTGGATACCCTCAGCTTATTTTACAGGATCTATGAGCTACAGATGGGGAAATCTCTATTTCCACCTTTTTGGCTAATTTGACTCTACTGACTGTGGATGAGCCAAGATGGTGACCAAATTAGCACCAAAATTCGCAAAAGAATGGTGTGTTTTTTCACCCATGTAACACATTTTATTTATCAAGGTGACCATAGTCACTTGTTTGACCAAAAGTTACCAATTGAAAAACCAAAGAGAGTCTGCTATAAATCGTTAATGGTGTTTACTTGTATAGAAATGTTCTACCTTTCTTGAAGGCTCAAAGCGCTTTACACTTCACACACTGGTGGTGGCTCCGCTGCCTGGTGCCAACCTTCCACCAGAGGCAAGTTGGGGTTCAGTGTCTTACCCAAAGACACTTTGACACATGGGTA
Organism: Oryzias melastigma; assembly: GCF_002922805.2. Lineage (NCBI taxonomy): Eukaryota > Metazoa > Chordata > Actinopteri > Beloniformes > Adrianichthyidae > Oryzias > Oryzias melastigma. The sequence continues at coordinate 10,532,538 of NC_050513.1, read as the reverse complement.
TAAACATGGTTATGGCTATAAAACCTACCGCTCAACTTCCTTGAACTCACTGTCCACTGTGTCTAACTTTAGCCACACGATTTGGAGAATAAATAGCCCACCCTAGTACCTTCCTCCTCAGCCTGATTGTGAATTCGTTGTGTAGACTAAAAAGGACAGGACAACCCATCTAAACTCTACTTCCCAGGTGATTTCACAGCAGTTCACACCTCCAATCATGTCGCCAAAGCCTTTCTGGTTGGCTGCATGTCAGTGATGCAAACAACTTATGGCGGGTCAGGGTTGTGGAAGCCCAAATCCCAACATCTGATAGGCGTGAAACGCACCACTAGCTGTTCAAACTGATCACTGTGGTTGAGTGTCATGATGAAAACTTGAATAGAAATGTCACTTTCATTAAAATATTTCAACACTTTAACAAAATGTGTATATCTGTCACATATAAAGCAAAGGAAAAGGAGACGCCCATGATCCACTCACCTCATCGGATCCTGAGCCAAAGATCAGCAGGTCAAAGGGGATGGCTGCCACCATGTCTATGAGGAACCAGCCTTTGAAGTAGTGGATGGCTATCTTGGCCGGGTGGCTGACCACCTCCTCGTTGGAGTTGACGTAGGTGGTCCGGAAGTTTATCAGGATGTCCACAATGAACATGATATCCACCATCAAGTCCACCACGTTGAGCGGCGAGCAGGAGTAGCCGCACTCCCGCCTCCGCCGCTCCTCGATGTCGTTGAGGAGGAAGGCCGCGGAGTAGGGGGTGAAAATGGCGGTGTAGATGACCAGGAGCAGGATGAGCCAGTCCCATACCGCTTTGAAGGGGCTGTAATGGAGGATGGTCCATTTGTCTATCCGTGGAGTCTGGAGTTTGTATTCCGGCAGCACGTCGGCGCCGAGAGAAAGAACCTGGGAAGAGAACGGAGACGACTTAAGACAATATATCAGACTTTAGCTGGGAGGTGTTTGCTGGAAATTCAGCGCAGACTCACTTCAAAGGACCACTTCAAAGATGTCTTAGTGAAAGGATATTTAAGAACAAAGGGACTTTGAACTCGAGGTGTCAAATGTCTTCAGAGCAGGCGAGCTGCACAAAGAAGCAGTATCCTAAAATCTCCACCTTTTCAAAGAAGCATTTCCTTTCAGATAAGCTTAGATTAATTGTTTAGTATGCAAATGAAAAACTTAAAAACAGACTTTTTGAATTCCCATAACAGCAACAAATTTGCAATTAATTGCAAGTTAGCTGTTCATCCTTTGATTTTGAATACATTTGAATGGATTGACCACTTTAAAGGGGCCCTACCTTGAAAACTTTACTGCTCCTGCACTATAAAGAACCCCAAAGCGGCATTTCGATCCGTTCATGCATTTAAGAGTAATCCTCTAAAAACCTGTCTGCAGCAGCCCCTCCCATAACCACGAAAACAAGCGGTTGGAAACGTGCTGACGTAAGATCGATGCCAACTGCTCCTTCAGGAAGAGTCTGTGCTTCAAGCTCCGCCCCCCAGCTTACACAACACTCAATTTATCCCCTTACCAGTAATAATCAGCAAAACAACTTTCATTTTAGACGCAGAATAACGTATATCTTCCAGTTTTGTCCCGTCTTCAATACATTCCAGTCCAAATAGGTGTTTGTTACTTTAGAGGCGGAGCTTCTTTAAGATAAGGGGTGCGTTTCAAGACAAGCTGTTGTGAGCACCAATGTGTCTGGCATCAATTTGAATTATTACATTTTTCTTCTGTTGTTTACAACAATTTTGCATGTTTACTGTTGTTAGCATTGAATTTGACAGATAATTCAAATTCAATTGGGGTCGATGCTTGTCAAAAACATAGTATTACTGATTTTAGCAATGTTGGACAAAATAAAACCAGTTATGATTGTGCTCAAGCTAAAAAATAAATAGGGATATATTTTCCTATATAATTAGAGTTATTAGAGATGATTTCTTTTTTTTTTTACCAATTATCGCAGTATTGCGATATAATCGATATCGTGAGCCATGTATCGCATCGTATCATGAGGTACCCAGTGATTCCCAGCCAGTGATAGTGTTATGTAAACCCAATTATGAGCATAAATATCCTACAAAAGCTAAAAGTTACATCAGCTACAGCTACAGCAAACAAATCTGTGGTGCCCTCTAGTGTTTGACACTAAGATCACATAAAGTAAAGTGGAGAAAACCTAAATTAATAAAGTAAATTGATTAACAAAACTAACTACAAAAGAGTAAGTAAGAAATCAGAATAAGTAAAAATGATTTCAGGCTCATTTTTCTTCTTATGAATCTATTAATAGGATTACATATAAATCCTTTAAAGAACATGTTTCCGGAACAATTAGAATCTACAGAAACAACCCATGAAATCAATAAAAAATTAAGAATAAGAACATAATGAGTAAAACTTGCTGAAAAGCTTCACCTTAAAAGACCCTCAGGTCCTTAACTGGTTGAACAGATGTATTAATCATTGTCATTGATTTAACATCAGTATCATTTCAGCAGCATCAAGAATTCTAGACCACTGTCTGACTTTATGGTCATTATTCTGCAGGTGCAGAGAGACGATAAAACGATCCGTTCAGAGTTCAAACAATGTATTTTCAGATTTGTGCTCCTAAAGAGCTTCTTATGGAAATCCCAAGAAGGAAAGCAAACAGTCGTGCTGGGTAAAGCAGAGGCTGAAAGCACCAGGAGACGGTTTCTATGTACGAGGGGAGGACTCCTTTGGCATTCATCATGTTTGCCTGTCCCTTATCTCTCAGCTCTGGTCACCTTCATAATCCCTACGAGGTGTGAGGACGAGGGAACAAAGGGAAGACATCTAAGGCCTGAGAAAGGGAGCGGGGCATTTTAATGGAAACATGTTTGTCCTTTTAGGAAAAACAAACTTAACGACAAATAACCACAAATGTTTTTGTGGTTAAAATACTGCAGAGACCAAACATTTTCTTTCCCCCTTTGCTGATCTGCACAATCATAGTTTATCTGAACCCGAAACAGGTTTCCCTCTTATTGGTGATGAGCAGGGTCAACACTATTACCCCCTAGAGTCAAGCAGCAGCAGCCTTTAAAAACCCCACCAGGAACCCAAAGATGGACCAAGCATTGGTTTTCTATTATTTATTAACTCTAAGACACCTAATTTCACTATAATTTGATGACTTTTAAATAAACTTGCACAGATTTGGATTTTATAAAAGTAAATTGAAGCCTAGGAAAGCAAAAGATTTGGACAAACCAGTTTTCATCCCCATCTTATGAAGACGTTTAAGAATATGTGTTCTTGAACGCTTGTTTAGCCCATAGTGTTCACACTGGACAAGCAGGGAGGGGCTTTTCTTGGTTTGAAACCAGCTCAGTGGCCTTGTGGTAGTGTCCGCCCTGAGATTGGAAGGTCATAGGTTCAAATCCCCTGTCGAGTCATACCAAAGACTCTAAAAACGGGACCCAGTGCCTCCCTGCTTGACACTCTGCACTAAGGGGTTGGACTGGGGGGTTAAACCACCAAATGGTCCCCGAGTGCGGCTGTGTCTGCAGCTCACCGCTCCCCCAGTGGATGGGTCAAATGCGGAGAACAAATTTCACACACTTAGGTGCATGACAAATAGTGTGACTTTAACTTAAAATATCAAATTTCGTGGATCTCGTTCCAGATTTTTTCTTTCTCAGCTCTTTTCTGACATATTAGAGACTTGAGCCTAATCCGAACTCTTCCCCTATCCATATATTTATCCCTCCAAACGGAGAGTTCTGGAAAGATAGTGTCTTCAAATTCAGACGTCACTCCCACATGATGGCGTCTTCAATAGTCATTGGTCAGCTACGTTAGCGCAGAGCTGCTAGTGCTTGGAAATACATAACATCAGTTCTAAACTAATAAAAAGGTCACGCTAAAACAAGAATTCATAATTTAAATCTAAATATAAACTTCTGTGCTTCTGAGCACACCCACATCCAGAAATGCGTTTTTCCTTTGCGGCGTAGAACAATACGATTCACCTTTGCAGCAGTTGATTCTCAAAAACCCCTTCGAATGCCCCTACAACTGGAGGTGTAGGGGAAGACTTTGGTCCCGGCCTTGATGTCGTATGATTTTATTCGGGCAAAACTGCAATTTTTAATTTCTCCTCCTGTCAAACGGATAGTTTTTTTGTGAACTAGAGGGGATGTCATCAGTTTGTCACAACCAAATCTCAGTCCTTGATTGGTCAGAGTTCAGCATGGTTTAACTTGTGTGCTCGATGGCTGCAAGTTTTTGTACCTAGAGCCCAAAAATGGTCTTAAAAACTAGTCATAAACATAAGAGCTTTGAATGTGAAGGCCTGAAATGCGTTTACAAAAAGTTTTTTATTGAAAGTGGTCACTTGTGCATGACAGAGGGCGGTGTGAACGTAGCTTGAACCCCATTCAAGAGACTTGATGAAAACCCAGATGGATAATTATTTCAAAGGGAACAACAGATCCATCAGCTGCTCTTAGATACAATTAAAGCATCAAGATCATGACAAAGTTAAAAAAAAAAAGTGACCACAAAAACCAAATTCATATATCTTCCACTCATCTGGAAGCAAAGTCTAAGCAAAGTTGCCCAGATTTCCTTGTCCCCGGTCGGTTCCTCCAGTTCCTCTGGGGGGTCAGCCAAGACACAATATCTCCAGTATGTCCTGGGTCTTCCCCGGGACCTCTGCCAGTAGGACAAGGCCAGAACACCTCCCCAGGGAGGCGTCCAGGAGGCATCTGGACCAGATGCCCGAGCCACCTCAACTGGCTCCTCTCACTAAAAGAAATCTCTGAAAACCAAATAGAAAACCTCGAAATCTCCACCAGTTTTATCTCTAAAAATCCTGGCTTTTCAAAGGTTTCTTATGAAGTGTTAATAAGGACAGAGTCAAGGTCGGACAGAGGCGAACGATCCCCGGTCGGTGTGCGTATCTTCAACCCGGGGAGGGAAAAAATTAAAGATGGAAACTAATTTATATTTCAGAACTCTGCATCTCATGTGCAGATACTTTATCCCTCACCCTGCTTGGAAGCCTGGGAGGAGTCGGTTGGTTGGCAGACTGACCGTCCTAGATCAGCTTGTTGTTGCCAATCTGTTTGTAAATAAAAGATTGCATTTTAATTATTCATCTTATCCACTGTATCTGCGTGTAAATCAGCTCTCATTGGATAATTGAAAGCTTGTGTGGGTTTCCTTCATCTGCAGTCTGCAAATTGAGCGCCAATAACGCATAGTTTTACACCACGAAGGGGGGATTTTTCTATTTAGTTGTGTGAAAATGTTAAATTTCGGTGTTTGAGCTGGTACAGAGACCAAAATGTCAACCTATGTTCAGCGTCCGAGGCAACGCAACCACTCACAATGAAAAATCTATTGAAGTGTGTTTCACGATTCAAAACTGTAGCATTCATGAGTAGCTATACACATTTGTGCGACCGTGTGCAGCTCTACATACAAAACGCACATCTATTTCACACATGCAAGCTAAACCAGGTGGAACTTTGACCCATCAGGGACTCTGAATAGATTAGTGACATATGGATGGCTTTTGATCCACAGAATTCATCCTGAAGGAGATAATAATAAGGGTATTCTATGACACCATCCATCCATCAATCTTCCTCCGCTTCATCCGGGACCGGGTCGCGGGGGCAGCAGTCTAAGCAAAGATGCCCAGACTTCCCTCTCCCCGGCCACTTCCTCCAGCTCTTCTGGGGGCAAGCCGAGAAACATCGTCTCTCCAGCGTGTCCTGGGTCTTCCCCGGGGCCTCCGCCCAGTGGGACATGCCCGGAACACCTCACCAGGGAGGCGTCCAGGAGGCATCCGGATCAGATGCCCGAACCACCTCAACTGGCTTCTCTCAATGTGGTGGAGAAGCGGCTCTACTCCGAGCTCTCTCCGGGTGACCGAGCTTCTCACCATATCTCTAAGGGAGCGTCCAGCCACTCTCCGGAGAAAACTCATTTCAGCCGCTTGTAGTCGGGATCTCGTTCTTTCGGTCACGACCCAAAGCTCATGACCATAGGTGAGTACAGGAACGAAGATCGACCGGTAAATTGAGAGCTTTGCTTTCTGGCTCAGCTCTCTTTTCACCACAACGGACCGGTACAGCGACCGTATATTTGCGGACGCCGCTCCAATCCGTCTGTCGATCTCACGCTCCGATCTTCCCTCACTTGTGAACAAGACCCCAAGATATTTAAACTCCTCCACCTGAGGAAGGAGCACTCCCCCCACCGAGAGAGGGCAAACTACCTGTCTCCGGTTGAGAACCATGGCCTTCTATGATTCTATGACACCAAGTGTTTTATATATTGGAATAGAGCTGTGAACATTTCACACAATAGCCTCTTCCAGTTCAGTGGTGGACATGCGCTAGTAAACTGTAGAAAAACACAGAGGAAGTAGTCCCTCCCTGCTTGTGCAGTGTGAACACCACCATGCACCTGGTCAAATCCCTGGTGTGTACGTAGATTCAAAGGTATATACATATTACACTTTATCCTTCCAACTTGTTAATTCTGTTTTTGGTTTGGTTAGCGTGGATCGTGAGCGTTTTGCATTCAGTTGTCAAGAATCTACTGGCTTGTGACACTTTTCAGTGGACTTAGAAGTTATGGAACACAGGTTGAATGCTACTGGCATTGAATCCAGAAAACTCCGTCCTGGTGATGTGATTTGCAATGAACGTTTCACTCGGGATTCTTTGCTTAATATGTTAGCCTTTAGTAGCTATAATGCTAGCAGCATTTTACAACTCTCAGACGCGGGTCCCTTTCAGACCTGCAAACCCAGTGTACATTACATAACCAAACTGTCAATCATAAAATCCTAGCCCCGCCCCCTTTTTGGCATTTTTCAAATCTGTGCTGAGAATGACGGCAGCCTCCCACTACCCTGTTTGGTTACCCTTTAAGCAAAATGAAAAAAAAAGTCTCCTAAAGTTCAAAGTTGTGTTTCTGACTCACTAAAAAAATCGTTTTTACTTCACTTTTCTGGCAAAGGAACATTAAAGTCCCATACCATTATGGCCCCACTACTGTACCTTCCTATGGCTGTGTCCTTGAGTTTTGATGGATTTTAAAAGAGACTATTATTCTCTCACATTTACACATTTCATGCCAGTTTTTTATGGTTCTTGAGTGATAAATCAACCAAAGTGAACATCATTTCTTTAATAGCGACCATCAATAATGCAAGAGTTGATTCAGCTTTAGTTTCTTGATGGCAGTAAAAACTGTAACCTTGATGGTTGGACTCGGCTAGCCCCAGAGGAGATGGATTTACGCGCTAACGGGTTCTCTGGCCTGTCATCCACACTGAAAGGCTTCTCTGCTGCCAAACTGACTTCTCTGCTCTGGGAGGGTCACTCCGCTCCGTCTTAGCCTCAGGCTGAGTGCAGACAGAGGTCAATGTCTTTGTCCTCTATCCATTTCACTGAGAATGAACTAAACTGAGACCTAATCTTAGGGGGGCGGCTCTGACCCACCTCTGGGGATACAGTGCCCCGTCTACTTGATGCGTCGTCTCAAGTCTGACCTCTACTCACGACTGTAACTTTAGAAATCTGGCCGGAGCTCTGGATGCTGTCTGGCAGCTGTAAGAGTATCCCCGTTGATCCAGCGCGAGGGATGGAAACGTCTACCGTTCTTACACTTTAGACCCTGCGAGGCGCAATTAATCGCCCCGAGGCTCTCAGAGGACAGATGGGCGCTTTGGATGCAATCTGCTGACCTAATCGACTCCTCAATCTGCTCAATTCTGATTTTTGATGTGAGCGAATTATAGAATATGTATTTCCAATGTTTATTAATTACAACCTTACATGATATAAAGATTTTATAAATGCAATCGGATTTATAATTAGACACTCGAAGCAAGAAAGAAACATTTCAAGCTCATTTACTGGCCACCAACAGGTCGTGTCTGTTTACACGATTGATTAAAACCACATTATTTAAACCTGAACAGTGCTGTAATCCTCTGGGGATGGCGTGCTTTTAGTATGAAAGGTTCCAGATGCTGCAGTTCCACTAAGCAAAGAGGCAAAATAAAGTGAGGAAGCGGGCAGTGGGGTCATTAATCATTAAAGAAAGACACTGAAAGAGGAGCTCGCAAAGCTCCTCCTCACTGAGAAAGTGTCTGTCTGGTGCTAAAGGGGCGAGTTTCTTGTGGAGGGTAAAAAAAAACCCTTTTGCTTTAGGTGAGGAAGAGAGATTGGGGATAAAGAGTATAAACTATCAGCCTTAAAGCAGCAGGAACAGTTTATCCCTCCAAAAGCAAGAGTTACACGTCGGTAACACCAGGAGGAAACGGTTCAATAATCTGTTTTTTATTGGTTTGTTTCCCGCTCTACCTGCCTGATCTACTGATTATGTATTTTCAGTACTGATAGCTGTAAATAAATGGTAAATGGCGTATACTCGTATAGCACTTTCTACCCTCCTTCGAGGGCCCAAAGCGCCTCACAGTCACAGACCCATTCACACACACACATTCACACACTATTGGTGGCTCCGCTGCCGAACACTGGCGCCAACCTCCCACCAGAGGCAATTCGGGGTTCAGTGTCTTGCCCACTGACACGTCGACACATGGGTGGGCAAGGCGGAGTGGAACCAGCTCACTTCTGATCAGGAGTCAGAGTGATAGTTAATAAACATTTTATTTCCTGTGTTTTATTATATCATAATATATTATTAGACTTAATTTTAAAAAAATGTATATTTCTGAAATTAATCTACAACATTTAAAGAAAAAAAGTAGAGATTTTTTTTTTCCGATTCTTCAATTTAATTCAATTTTAAGTTTACACATATATACACATTTGTTTAGAAATACATTAAAAATCTACTATTTAATCTGAATATATTTATGTTAATCTGATACAGTTCACTTATTGTAAAATGCATAAGTAAAATAATGAGATTCTCTAAAGCAGAATTTCTAACAAAAATGTTCATATCATTAACATTGTAAACGGTTCTGTTTCTCCTGGAGGGCGTTTCAGTTTGGCCACTAGGAGGCGATCGCGCTATAGAACTACACTTTATTCAAGAAGAAGACAACAGAATGAGGCAAAAATCGAAGTTTTAGACCACAAACAGATACTTTAAAAATATATATCCTTAAAAGACTTTGGAAAATTAATGCCTTTAAGTAAATCATTTAGTCAGCAATGTATTTTTTTGGTCGATCGAGCGTTAGCATTAGCCGTCCTATGGGGAATTCTATTGAACGTTAGCATCAAGCTAGCGGACTTTAGCTTTATGTGCTGAATCGATTTATATTTTTTGTGAATCAATTTTTGATCTATTAAGCTTAAATAGATTCAAATCGATTAATCATTTTTTCAAATGATTTTGAGCATCGTTCCCTTCTTCATTTTCAAAGAAACGTTCCACATACAACTTTTCTTGTGCTGCAAGAACATATGTCTTGAAACAATCGACTTTATTTATTTATTTATTTTTTACTTACAATGTTTTCATGTTTCTTTTTTTTTTACATTAATGTGACGTGGGAGTTGGTGACTCAGCCCCTCCCACATGTTGGATATAGGTACAGAAGGTAGGGAAGTCCTTAGATAAACAGATTTATAGATGGAAGCATAATTTTAAAATAATATAATTTAAATTACATTTTAAAAATGTTTATACTTTTTGTCCAAATCCAGGTTTTCCAGAAATCCTGTCTTATTTGCTGCTGATTACCTGGATCATGTGTTTAGCCAACAAGGAGCTTCAATGACAGGTTTGGTTGGAAAACATGTTTAAGGGAATAATTCATAGAATATGTCTATTTTTGGATTTATCTAGAAGAGGTTTTGCTGCTTATTCATAAACTTCTGGAAGAAACTAGAATTAAGCAACAATTTGCTCCCAGAACTCTGACAGCACTGCAGTTATCTCACCTGGGTAACTTTATCCGTGACGTTGTGCGTCCGGTCTTTGACTTTCGGCGCGATGATGGTCTTCTCAGAGGACGGAGGGGAGGGGCACTTCTTGTCGTTGTTGACCTCAGAGAAGTTGAGTGTGATGAGCGGGATCTTGTTGATGGTGCTGTACTTGTTGAGGTTGGAGTCGGACGTGGAGCCGAGCAGGCTGGACTTGATGTGGCTGAGCGGCCCTAAAACAGAGAGCGACGCCGTCCGTGAACAAACGCGGTCTTCTGCTGCTGTTACTGCTGCCTGGACGGGGGGCTGAACTGTGTGTGGTGACCATGGAGGGGGTACTAACTTCTGAAGTGAACCACAGCACTGATGACACAAACTACACCGTTTCTCCTCACAGAAGAAACTGTCGGGTGTATGGTCGAGGAATGCATCATCTCTGGATCTGATCGGCTGAATTTATTAAACACTCCCTCATTAGACTAACAATGTCCCTCACAGTGTAACACAAACTGCCTCGGAGATTTGAACTCTCTTGTGAAAGCATTCAACACTGCAACAATACGCGACAGTGACACACACACGGTGACATGTGGTCCAATGAGAGTGATAAAAAGTGAAGGAGAATTGCTGATTCAGCTGAGGGAAGCGGCGCAGGAAGGCTACGCTGTTTTTTTCCAGCCTTTTCTCCAGGAACGGGAGCGGTGATTGAGAGTCAAGGACAGGGAAACGGACAGCTGAGGATGAGCGATTGCATGCAGAGCTTCAAATACATGCCACAGTCAGGATACATCACAGCAGTCATAAAGAATAACTTAAAGGAAAAAAGCTGAAGCCATACCCCCAGCCATCCAGGAACGTGATACTAGCAAACCAGAGGAGAGAAGAAACAGGAGGTAAAGGGGAAAGCGGGATTATGGAAGGTTGGCAGGACTGTGGGTTCATGGGTTTCAACAAAATCAACATTATGGCATTAGTAGTTGATTTACAGTAGCAGCTCATAGTAAGTCTTTGCAGAACGGAAAAGGACATTCAGTGATGTGAGATTCCAGAACCAATCGGAGTCAGGCAAGAATCCCGACATTCATAGTAAAAAAATAAGAAAAATAAATAATGGAGCTCAAAATTAGATTTTGTGAAAATAGTCATTGGTCCTAGCCTATTTAAGTCTAAAATAACATAAATACAACCTCAGATTAAGTGTTTTATGATACATTTAAAAATGTTCCCAAAAACCATGAATTTTACCGCTTTTTTTTGTAGTGCCATATTTTCTGCAATAAACGGCCTATTTTTGAACTTATATAAGGCACACACAACTATAGGATGCGTTACGCGAGACAAGAGTACATCCATCAGTCAGAAACTCTAGAACTTGTTCATAACAGGCTAGCCACATTAAAAACGTTAGCCATGTTAGCGCATTCACAATATCTATAACTCCCAACCTTGTTTGAAATGTTTTCAGAAAAACAGCCTAATATGACTAAAACAAACATTACTGACTATGCTAACTTCCAACCTTGTTATTAATACGTAAAATGCAAAAAGAGTCCAACAACGCTACACGCTGGCTATGCTAGACGCGTTAGCATCTTGATAATACCAACAACTCCCAAACTTGTTTGTAACGTTTTAAAAAAAAACAGACTGATACCGCTGAAACAAACATTACTGTGACTACACTAACTTCCAACCTGGCTAGTAACACATATAATACAAAAAAAAGCTACATGCTAGTCATGCTAAAACATTAGCATATTCACAATGCCTGTAACTCTACCTTGTTCACAACATGTGAAAACCAGACTGATGCCGCTTAAACAAATGACTACACTAGCTCCCAACCTTGTTAGTAACACACAAAAAAAAAAAACACTGCTACACACTTGCCACCATTAAGCGTTAGCATGCTAACTGTAAAAAAAATGACTTAAAGAAACGCTACTGTGTCTACTCTAACTTCGAAACTTGCTAGTAAGACGTAAAAAAGCTAAACCTAGTTAGCTGGGTTAATGGACTCACAATAACAGGCAACAAAACATTTTGGCAAAGTGTTGTGTTCCTACAAATCGCTTCATCATCATTGAGCGCAGCCAGAATTTATCGCTCTGGATTTTTTTGAAAAAAATTAAGGGTTTTAAGTGTGCTCTATAGCACGGAAAATGCGCTAATTGTTCCTATTACGTCTGGTAACTTCAGTAAATACATATGTACATTATTTCAGTTCACGGATGACAAACTTAGTGACTTTATGCAGATGTCTCGGTGTTACTAACCCCAAATCCTCTCCACACCACCACTATGGTGACGATAGGCGTAAGGCTTTTGGTTTTGAATGCTGCACATTAGCAAAAGATGTATCTTTTCAGTCAACTGACTGTAGGCCAGTGTCAGACTTCAAAAACTGTATTCAGGTTCTTGTTAAGAGAGAAAAACGACATTTGGTGTGTTCCAAATTGTGCCATTTGAAATGGTAACATAGTAACAGAAGTCTGTAGAATCTGAGATGTAGCTCCTCTTAGCATATAACATTGGAGTGAATTTGACAGGTTCTGTTAGCCGTTTTGAAAACTGTGGAAGTAAATAAATCATTTTTTTAAAATTACCTCCTAGGACAGGTTTAAAGTTGGTCAGACGCCTGAGATGAACGTTGCCCCTGATTTTCAAATCTGATCCAAACTAAGAAAAACAAAACAACAAAAAAAAATAAATAAATAAATAAATAAAAATTTTGGGAATCAGATATTTTCTTCTCACATGACTGAATGTCCTGCAGAATCCATGCTGCGCAACGTAAAAGAGGAAAAGTGCAGTTTACAGACATAGAAAAAGTCAGGTTTCAGTTGATGGTTTTAAGTCACATGACAAGAGCGCCAAGAGCGGTATAGCTAACTTTCAATGCTATTGAATCAGCACAGCTACATTCAGGGACCATGCAAGCTGAGGAAACAATGATTTGTTACGTAAAAAACAAAAAAACAACATAATCCGAAAGCAGTTAAGTCTCGTTTTCAACAATTTCACAGGCTACTTTTTCATTAGACTACTAACACCTCTTTTTATGTCACAAGTTTCTTTTTTTGGGACCCAAAACCGGAAAATAGACACATTTTATATTTCTTATATTTCTTTATGGAAGCTGGTTTTTGTAAATGCAGAAGTCTTGTGCTGCGTTTACATTGCGCTCGGAAATGTGCATTTAAACGACCAATAAACAATCTATGTAAACGCACATAAATGCAAGTTTCGAGGTTTCTGATTTGAAAAACTCCAGTGTTCATGCATTTTTAAGTCTGTTTTTTCATATAAAACCCAATGCGATTGTGCCAGCGCTAAAAAATTAACTTTGACCAATCAGGGGCTCAGATTTGGTAGTACCTTACGGTTAGCGTCCTTTCGCAGCAGAGCTTGCTAAGCTGTCCACCAGGCGGCTTGCTAGCATAGCAAGTTGATTGCTCCAGATCTATGGGCTCTGTGATAGGCTGGCGTGTGTCCCGCCTCCCCCCCCAACAGTAACCGGGATAGTCTCCGGCAACCTTTACATTGACATAACATTGGAACTTGACGCCTCTGCTGCACGGATCAAGTCCGGTGCGAATGCAGCACCATCCTTTGTCCGGTACTGGGTCCAGTACCAGTCCGTGTCCAGTACCAGGTCTGGTACTGATGTATTGCGTCTAGTACCAGTACCAAAAAAGGCAGTCCGGTACCAAGTTAGGGTACCAGTGTGGTCCCCGTCCGGTACCTGTTTGCAGCCCGGAGGTTGGAACAGCCAGCACGAAAAAAATAACAAGTTGGGGGACACCCAAAACGTAAATTCTTGACTCGGATTGGTCCTTAACCACATGTGGCGAATGAGAATGTGTTGAATATCTCGACTTTTGTAAATTGGCGGTACAACCTAAAATGTAAAATCACTGTGAGTTATATTTAGGATTTTGAGATCCAGAGGTTAAATGAAAGCTTCATGGGAAACTTTAATGACTTCCTTCAATGACAGCCAGCAGGAGTGAGATATAAAGTGTTGCTGCATGCAGGCGCGTGCACAGCTCAGCGTCTTCTAAACCGGGCCTTCCCGAGGCAGCTCATGCACACCGAGATCCATTCACTGAGTGCTGCAATGGTCCTTTGGGTCTTTGGCCTAATATCTTCCAAACATGAACCTCACGTGGGGAACTCATGCAACAAGCAGGGTTTGTGCACTGTATCTATCAGGCTCTTAAACTTAAAATGCAGCCATTGGTTACCTTTGATATTGCGACCATTGTCTGGGATGGCAGCCCCCCCGGCGAGAAGAGAAGAAGAGAAAAGGGGATGTAGGTAAGAGAAGAAATCTGGCTCTCTTTGATAAATCGGTGCTGGCGTTAAGAGTCGCCACCACTTCACCATGAACAATTCATTACAGAGAAGGAGATGTATTACCATGTCAGCATCTCACGGCTATCTGAATGGAAATGAGGGTTTAGGGGGAGGGGCAAAGCCGACTGGGAAGAGTACTTCTACCCTCAGCCTAACGAGGACAGGAACGCTAATGAGGGATTTAAGACTCCAGGGAAGATCAATTACACTCAGTTGGACTGGTGTTTAAATAACCTAGCAAAACATGGGCAAATGCTACCAGTAAAGAAAGAAAGCTAACAGAAAATATTCACACATGTAGGGTTTTTGTGTACAGACAACAATGACATAAATGTGGGAGTCTCAGAGTACAAGCCTACCTTCACTGGCGTGTCTGTCCCTGAACACCGCCTTGGATTTGGACCCAAACCCTTCAATGTCGTGTACGGACGAGGCCCTACGAATACTGCAGACGCTCTCTCTGGAGGCGGTCGGCGTGAGGCCGGGTATTGACGGAGCCCTTATGAGTGTGGCCTCCTGGCTCTTGTGTTGGGTCTCGGCAGTTGGCTTTTCCAGGTACAACCGATCCCAGGCTCCTTTGGGCGAGGAGTGGTCTAGAGGTCCGGACACGGGTGTGGAACAGTGGCTGGGGCCGATGAGGGCGCGGGTGTCGTTGGCGTACGTGGGACTGCAGCTCTCGCGGGTGGCGGGCAGCTGGTAGTCCCGGGTGGCCGCCGAGCCGTCGCTGTGGTGCGGCGAGTCCACCATGACCGCGTCCGGGTCCTCCTGAGGTAAGGACTGCTTGCTGATTCCCAGGAGGGGTAAGGCCGAGAAGCGAAAGCGGAAGAATTTCTTCTTTCCTGAAAAAAAGAGAAGAATATTTATGTAAGATCCCAAACACCAGTAGAGCCACTGTTGACTGGACCTGGTAGTGAGTAAAGATTTCTACATTTGAGCGAGTTCAGTAATATTCTGCGGCACTGAGGTAGAGCAGTTGACCAATAATTGGCAGAGGAAAAGTTTGGCCACCCAGGTTTAGAGCCGCCAGATTTGCGTGGCTTCTGCCTAACAGTTTGTCTTGATGTCTTGTATGTGTTGTCCACCAGTTTCCCTTGGAGTCAAGTATGATTGAGGTATAGTAGTATGCTTGGGCAAGACAGTAAACCCACCAACTCCCATATGGCCCGACTGGTGGACATCATGAATTGGACTATGCCCAACTTTATTTACAATTGTATATAAAAAAAAAAGCTCAATGTTTTTTCAGTTCAATTAAGAAGAGTCCTGAATTCAAGGGTTCATTATTAATGGAAGATATGCACCATGAAGGGGTTACGAAAGTAGAAAAGGGCTATCCAATGCTATGGTCATAAATACGCCTACCACTGCTCGATGGGGATGCATCAGCGGAATCTTCAAGGTAAGCTGCCGCTGCCTGAATTATTTGAAAAATTGTTGGCGTGTTCATGAATAGTGAGGATGTCGTCAATAAAAATTGGAACCCGGATCGTTGGCCAGCAGCAGCTCTCAATGGACGATGTGTAAAAGTCTTTGGATGGTGGCAATTTTTATATATAAGTACTGGCAGCCGTCCGGGTAGGCCAGAGGGTGTGTAAAAAGCGAGAAATTCTGCATCTCTGGAAAGCTTTATGTTCTGCTTCGTATTATCACGTCCTATCAGTGGCAATTTGTCAATACACAGGTCTTGGAGTTGCCGTGGTGTTACCAACACTAATACCCATGGTGGCCGGGATCGCCAGATTGACCTCTGGTCATAACTATGTCAACAGCCCGCCCTGCCCCCGGACAATTTCTAACAATTGGACGGTGGCAGTAGGACGACAGCACAGGGGCAATCTGAAATTGGACAATCAGACAATTTTGAGGACCTTAGAGACCCTCAATTATTACTGCTGCTGCTTTATTGCCACTGGACTGCCACCACACAATCTCCAAATGTGCCCAGGTGGCCACTGACCAATTAAAAAAAAAAGTCTTTCTTAAATTCTCCACTGCTGCCAATTGCGGTGTGTAAAAATGTGAGTGCCGCCTCCCAATTACAAATGCTGCCACATGGCCACCTGCTGAATTAGCTGAAAAACTTGCATTTAAGTTGCCACGCGATAGCCTTTTGGGGTATGTGACCGTAGACTAAGTAGACAACTTTTGCCAGTTCACATAACTATGAGAGCTAGAAAGACTTAGACTACAAATGGGATGACCGCCATGTTTTACTGTTTTGCTCTAGAGTGTGCAATACATTTCAAATAATTGGCCTGTGAGCCACATCCCACCCAGAAGTAACTCCTAAAGAGTCCCAGAGCACAATCACCTAAAACACTAATGCCAAGTTTGAATTTTGGAAAATTGTTTATTAAGTCAACTCACAGAGAAGAAAGAGACAACACCCTTTATGACCCTTCAAAATTAAAGCGACAGTATTATGTTTATCATGCTGGGGCTTTGCCAATTTCTGCCCGTCAGAAATTGGGAGCATGCAACAACTCGACTAAGCCTCTGAGCAAATCATTTGTACAAAAGAAAAAAAAAAAATCGTACTTTGAAAATAATTGAATGTTCAATATTTCCATTATAACATAAATATTCAAGTATATTGTTCTTTTACTTTCCTAAACATAATTCTCTGGATTCAATTTTCATTAGAGAATCCCCTTATAAAGTAATTGTTTAAAAAAAAATCTAGAAAATGTTACAGATGTGACTAATATTCTAAAAAATGTCTTGATTGTTTGCAAAAATTGTTGGCTGCATCGTATAATCATAAAGGTACCAGCAGATAAAAATTTAAGGGGTGACGGAAATTTTCTGCAAATATTGTTTTAGCTTTTTCAAATCTGTATCCCTGATTTTTTTTAGCCAGTGTTGATTTAAAAAACGGCTCCAAAAACAAATAAGTGACTGTGAGTCTGTTTTATTAGTACTGCATTATCAGTTTTTGAACCCTAGTTTGTTTGTTTTTTTAATCTGGCACAACTAAGTGTGTCAATGAATATCTGTATTAAAGTGCTTCCTCAGTATGAGGTACATCATAGAAAAATTGTGCCGACTATCAGGAAAAAGACCCTAGCAGTGATGTGTAGTCAAAGGTACCCTTACAGACCCATTCAAATCATCTATTGGTAACGCGTTCCTATAATTTTGACTCGAGTTATTAGTCGAAATCTAAAAGTGTGACGTGTTCTAGGACTTAGTTTCTGCAGAGTGGCAGTAGCTCATTAGGAATTCACCTCTGAGTGGTGGGTGGGATCGTTGGTGCAGAGCAACCCCGCCCCTCTCCCCGTTGCCGAGAGCTTGGTGCAGGGAGCCCAGCTTTAGAAATATTTTCTATGTCAAACAACATTTTTTGTCATAACTCCTGATTCATGATTTAAATAAAGAAATACTGGTAACACTTCCTTTCACAGTACAGCACTTCACTGAAGATTAATGCGGTAACTATGAGGTACTTACATTGCATCTACGATGTACCAACTGGGAATTTGTTTGGTACTTGCGTATTTACGTGGCACTCTCGTTGTTCCTCTGAGCTACTTACATAGTACCTACTGAGTTGGTACCGTACTGTTTGAGTTAGTATTTAGGTCCTACTTTTGTGGTTCCTTGTGTTACGTACTAAGAAGAGAGTAGGTACACAGAAAGTAACTTCTGAGTGCCTTGAATTCATGTGGCAAGTTCATGTATGTTTCATGGTACTTACCTACTCTCTTCTTACTTATGCACTTACTAAAAAACTCAAAAGTATCAGATAAATACCAACCACCAAGAGAGACATTAACACACCAAGTAAGTACTTCGTAAAACCTTTGTTTTATGGTACTTAACCTTTGTAAGTAGCACAAAGGAACAACATAAGTGCCACATAAATACCTACATAAGTACTAGGGCTGTTTGGGGAAGATTGATTTGGCGATATATCACGATATTTTGTCCAGCAATACTTGTATTGATTTAAAATACTGACAAAACGATATATTTAATTATGAGCGTCCTTCAGCGTCTGACTTTAGTTTTCCATTTAAACCCCCGACCACTAGTTGGCAGCACTGCACACACAGTCATACTCTTAAAAAAAGGAGAAAAATTCTTCTGGTACAGTATTGCAATATACATCGCGATATGTATCATATCTTGGAGACATGTGGATATCTATTGTGTGGCCATACTCTTGCCAATACACACCCCTAGTAAGTACCATGTAAATACCCAGTAGGTGCTTTGTAGATACAAAGCAAGTACCTTGTAGGTACAGATACCATATGAAAACCCAGTAAGTACCGCAATGTAAAAGAAAGCGTTAGTGAAATACTATTTTAATCTTAAAATCTTTTCTATATATCCTCCGTTATGATTAAAAACACAATTTTCATTGGAGTGGAGCCTATATCCTCACATTTACTTTAGGTAAGAATAACCTTTCCTGGCACGGATGAGCCTCAAAGGATCTCCAGATACATCCCAAAATAGTTTATAGCTTTCTTGATTAAAACTCAGAACGCCCCGACTGCATAAAACGGAGCCAAAGCCGCTTTTTAATGAGACAGAGTCGTCCAATCGCCGTCTTTGACCTTCTGCTGTCTTTTTACGCCGTAGTAACAAAACTTCCTGAAGAACTTCAGCACGGCTTCTGATATCTGTTAAAGCGGCTGATGGCGGTGGAAAGGCTGCCAATACAGCGACCCGTCAGATCAAAACAAATGTCTCTGCCGCCTTGGGCAGCGTTTCACTTTCCTTCAATTATTCACACAGGATGACTTCTGTTAAAATGTGGTGATAATATGGAGCAGATTTTAATGAGTGACACTCAAGGAGAAAAACTGAGAATTCTAACAGAAATGGCATTATACTTGTGTTTTTAGAAAACTATGCAATAAAAAAGCCAAAAAACAGCTTCTAATATGAGACTAAATGTCCATTACTCTTATTTAAAGAGTTTAAGACACCTGCCTCAATTATTGAGTGAATTAACGCCAAATTTAAAACAATTTTTCAAGGATAAAAACACTAATCAGTAAAATGGTCTTTATTATTTTTAAACACTAAAGACACACAGAGGCAAACTCCTTTTCCTCTTCTTCAGATCAAACCGCACCGTGTCGATTACAGGCTGGATTTGTTCAGACACAATAGGTGGCAAATTGGAAAATTAATTTCAAATTTGACGCCCAGCAGGAATCTATCCCCATTCCTGATTGTTACTTAGGCGACTTACAGAGACAAAAAAAAGAAATGGGTCTTAAAATGTAGTCTGGCTAACCGCTGATGGAACAACGTGAAGCATTTATGTTTAATTTAACAAACTAAAGGAAGACAAAAAGAGATACATTCTTTTGTCTTTTTTTCTTTATTGTAAATAAGTATACATTCCAATTGATGCCAATACTGCAATGAAGTCTTGTAAAATTGTGTTATGTTGCAAAGAAAAGCAAGATCTGATGTCATAGAAACAAATCAAATACATTTGAGGCCATGTCTAATGAAAATTATGTAGTAAAAGTGGCCGTTTGAAGAGCCACTCCAAAGAAAATCCTGTTTTTGGTGTTTTTAACAAGTTCTTCCAGCATTTTTCTGATGGTAGAGGACATATACAGCTTTGGAAGTACTTGGTCTTATGCGATTGTGTTCAATAAAAACATATTTTGGTGGGATTATTTTAGTCAGGCAGTGCTTTTCTATGTTAACATAAAAAAAAAAAACACATGCGTCGATTTCGTACAGAAATTGAGGTACTCCCAAAGGGTTCACGCACTTTCTCTTGTTTATAAAGAAAATTAAACTTAAAATTGGGTTCTTGAGTATTTCTTTAATGGTATGAATCAGGAGTAGTTGAAGAAGTGATGCTACAGTTTTAAGACCACTAGCTCCTTGCTCTGCTCCATTCTAATTCTAATAGATCCATGTACATCTTGGTTCTAATCTAAACTGGTATATCTGGATCAAAACTGTACGGTTAGATAGCTCCATTACTGCTCACCATTTCTGTACCACCGATAATATAAGCTTGGAATTGTGAGGAGCTATAAGCTAGAGAGCATGTCCAAAGTATGGCCACAGATTTTTGTTCACAAAACCAACATGTGGCCCCGAGCACTTTCTAAGAACTGTGTGAACGATTTCTTGGAATGATGGGATGATGGCAAATGAGGGCAGGCTTCCTCTGATGTCTATAACTCTTACTCATACAGATTTTTTTTGTATTACTGTGAAAGAAAAAAAATATTCAATTGGTTTTTAGTAATTTATTCTTGCCATTTTTTTTTGTTTAAATAGCTTTTTCATAAAAAGTAACTATTTAATCTGTGGTCCAGCGTGTTGTTGTTGAGCCTCGACTGCAGCATGTTTCATTATTGTAAGTAGTCTACACAGTGATATAAAGCATTTGGGCTATGTGACCGGAACTTATTTTGTTTTTTGTTTAGTTTTTTTGTTTAGTTTTTTATGTTTGTGTGTCGCCATCTTTGTTTTCTTGGAGAAATACTGCAAACAAAGTCTTTAGAGTTCTGCTTGTTCACACAATCTACACTTCTGGGTTAACACTGGATACATTTAAACATTTCAGACAATAAAATGAAGAAAACATTTTCTCTCTGGCCTGTTTTTGTTCAAAAGTTAAATATTGTCATAAATTGTACCTATTAAAAAGTTGCGATTAATTGTGATTAATCGCAAACCCAATTAACCCGATTAATCTAAATTATTGTTTTAATTGAGTGACAGAATTAATTTAAAAATAAACGTTCTAAATGTACAGTTTGCTTGTGCCATTTAATTTTGGGAATATTCATAGATAAATGGTCAGTTAATAGTGTTACAAAAAAAAAATTATTGCGATTAATGTATTATTATTTTTTCCCCATTTATTAGCTAGTACAATTTTTTCAGCTATTACTTGTAATTTTTATTGTTGATTTTATGTTTTAGATGTTGCAAACCTTACCCAGGAAGTACAGTTGAAACCAACTACCACATTTATGGATATGTTCAGTAATGTATACTGTCCCCGTTCAAATAAATATTAAATAAATACATTCAGGACATGCAAACTGTAGCTTTGACTTTCCATTGACCAATCACACACGAGAATTCACTTGAATTACAACAGAGCATCATAATGCATTAAAGATATGAATTGTTTTAAAGGATAAACTGTTATCTGACTTGCACAGACCTTTATTTTAGGCAGTGGTGGCGTCGGTCTAATCATGAAGAATAATACGAGAATTTAAATTAGAGGCTGTTAACTCAGGCCCATCATTTCCTGGTGAATAAATCAACAAGAGACAGAGTCTGGGAACGGCGGCGTTATTAGTTTTCCTTGAGAGCGGGTGAGTAATAGATGGACTGGGAGCACAGGTAAACACTCCTGAAGGTAAACTGCTGCTGGACCGAACACATCAACCACCAAAGTGGTTTAATCTTCATTTAACATCAGCAAAAACAACCAAAAAAAAGTTTCTACAAATGAAGATTTATACCCTTTCCCTCAAAGCTGATTCATGCTCACATTACAGAAGGACGCTTCGGTCCCCAACAGGGGAAAAAAGGAGAGCCCGATTATTATTCAATGCAAATATTGGTGGTAGCATAGCAACAAGGGCCACTGTGTGTCCACGACGACCGGGACTGCTGAAGAGTTTCTGCAGGGGAAAAAAACAAAAAAACTGAAGGGTGGAAGACAGATGCAAAACCCAGAGAGAGGCCGGTTCAGAACCGAGACTAGGAGAGCACGAAATAGGGAAAAAAAATAAATAAAAAAGAAGTACGACAGCTCCATTCACATTTCTCTACGAACACCGCAACCGTGGGTCTGAATCATGAGCTAATTAACAGATGTGTGATGTAGGGAGAACGATTATCCTCCAGGCACCTTCATTAAAGCCGGAGCCCTGAGTTTGTGAAAACGTTCATTATTTTGCTCCGGTGTCGTTTTTCAACTGTCGGCGGGATTAAACGATGAAACGCTGGGAAGCTGCAGTCTTAAATGAAGGAAAACTAAATAAAAATGTCCATCTTCTGCCGTGCAAAGGGCTTCGTTTTCCTCCAAAACTTAAAAAGGTCCAGAAAATCTGGACGGTCCTGGAGCCAATGGTGCACCCCAGAATGTCATTTAAATACAAATTTCCATATTTTACGCAAATACATTGCACCTAAAAGCCTTTTATTTATTTATTGTAATGACAATCTTGAGTGCCTTATATATGGATCAAATCTGGTTGGATTAGAAGCAGTTTTGAGAGATCCACAGGTCTTTTTCAAAATATCAGTCTTTTTTTTTCTTTTTTGAGTTGCAAACAAAGTTGGGTGTTATTGTGAATAAGCTAATGCAGCTAAAGTATAGCGGTGTCTGATTATGTTTAAAAACTTCAAAATTGCCTAAAAAACAACAAAAAACCCAAATTAGACAAAATAGCTAGCATGTAGCTTAAATATTAGCTAAACTCTAAATAAGCCTAAAAAACTGAAAAAATACTAAATTAGCCAAAATAGCTAGCATGTAGCTGAAATATTAACTAAACTCCAAATTAGCCTAAAAAACTGAAAAAATACTAAATTAGCCAAAATAGCTAGCATGTAGCTTAAATATTAACTAAACTCAAAATTAGCGTAAAAACTGAAAGACTCTAAATTAGCCAAAATAGCTAGCATGTAGCGGAAATATTAGCTAAACTCCAAAATAGCCTAAAAAAATCCTAAATGAGCCAAAATGCTAGCATGCAGCTGAAATATTAGCTAAACTCAAAAAATACTAAATTAGCCAAAATAGCTAGCATGGAGCTGATATATTAGCTATACTTCAAATTAGCCTAAAAAAAACTGAAAAAATACGAAATTAGCCAAATAGGCTAGCATGCAGCTGAAATATTAGCTAAACTCCAAATTAGCCTAAAAAACTCAAAAAATACTAAATGAGCCAAAATAGCTAGCATGTAGCTGAAATATTAGCTAAACTTCAAATTAGCCAAAAGAAATTAAAAAATACGAATTTAGCCAAATAGGCTAGCATGCAATGGAAATATTAGCTAAAAGCCAAATTAGTCAAAAAACTGAAAAAAATCCTGAATTAGCCAAAATAGCTAGCATGCAACTGAAATATTAGCTAAACTCCAAAATAGCCTAAAAAACGGAAAAAATACTAAATTAGCCAAAATAGATAGAATAATGGCATTATAACTTTAGACTTCACTGCACTCTGACTCCATATAATATAAAGTAGACTAATCGTCTCTTGAATTAGTTGTTGACTATTTTAATAGTCTATTAGTCGTCGATTAGTCGACTAATTGTGGCAGCCCTAGTTAGCATAGTCACAGTAACATTAGTTTTAGATGTATCAGACTGTTTTTACATATTGGGAGTTACAGGTGTCGTGAATATGCTAACGGCTAACGTGTCGCAGGTTCCAAACACATTCTAGAGTTACTGTGAATGCAGTTCATACAGTCTGACTCTTTTGTGTCCCTTAATGCACCTCATAGTTCACTACACAATATTTATGACATCAGTTTAAAAGTAAATTATAATCCGGTGCACCCTCTAGTGCAGAAAACACTGTATTCAAGTGATGAATAATGGTACAAAGTTTGATTTTACTGGTTTGAGTTGGTTCTGGTAAACTTGTCAGCGTCGTCTTCTTTCAATGACCTTTCGCTGTTTTTCAATTTTGTTTAAGAACCTAGAAAACGTGAAAACAGAAATGGTTGAACCACTTTCCTTGCTCTCCTTTGACAGAGCAGAAAACACCAGAGGTGGATTATCTCTTCACTGGCGTCACATGAAGCCGTTACTAAGAATAACCACAAGTTTCAGTGAACTGAAGCACATCTGCAGCCCCTTGCTCATCTGTGATGCCCTGATAAAATATATGGCATCTTTCATAATTAGCGGCTTCTGTCCATCTGGGAGGATCATGGTGCAATACTTTCAAGAATCACTGGAGGGAGGCCTGGATAAAAGGCAGAAACTTTGTGCTTAAACCATGTCATGACAGGAGTTGGCCGTAGGCTGAGGAAGACGTGAAGACTGCGTTGGGACCTAACCTTGTAAACATTTCAAGACTCAGATTCACAGGAATCGTGATGAACACTTGAATGCTTCACAGGGGAATGCTGGTGCTCTGTTAACTTCCTTAAAATAGAAAAATAGGAGCTTTTGTCCTTGACCAACTCAAAGTTTAGACTTTCCTTCATCATATCGTACACACACACACAGCTCCCTGTACAGTATATTCAACACCCACCCCTGGTCTTCACAACACATCCCATGAGACAGTGCTGTTGATAGAGCTCTCGTCCAATTACAGGCATCTAAAGGTGACCTCTTGTCCTCCGTGCCTCTGCTCTATATGTCACAGGCGGCAAATGGAGAGAGCTGGTGTCTTCAAAGAGGGAGGGGGCACCAAGATTGTGTTCAAGTGCACCTCTGAGGAACGACATTGTACACTTTCACACCGTCAAGCTCTATTCTGGTAGTTCATCAGGCTGTCCTGGCAGGCACTGAGCTATAATTGGGTCAGACCTTTACAATAAGACCAGAAAACACATCGGTGTCTGCTGGTGTTAGCGTGCTGGCCGAGCAGGAAATTCCTGCAGCTGTGGTCACGGGTGCAGACACACGTGAGAGCTGCAGGACATTCACGGTAAAGTTAAATTCTGAAACTGCAAACAGATCCAAGGTAGAGCTTTGGCACAGTGAAGAGTCACCACCAGGTGCTGCTTTGAAAGATACCCGTCCACACCCTTAAACAGTCAGTCTGCAACCTCCCAATCGTGACCAAAGAGCTATCGAAGGACACCAGGGACAACACTGTAAACCTGAATAAGACTGAGATGAACCTGAGATTAATTGTTGGATCAATTATTAGAAAATCAACAAGAAATACAAAATCCCTGACGATTTCCCTCCACGCAAGATTTCACCTGGTGGAGTGAAAGGAAACAGCACAGAACTACATAGAGGAACTGGTCGATGACCTGAAGAGAGCTGGAACCATCAAAGGTTGTTAAACCAAAAACTATCATGGCAAAAAGTCCTGCAGGGCTTCAAAGGTCCTCCTTGTTAGGCCAGCCCAGACCCATCTAGAGTTCTTCAAAGACCATCTGGATGATCCAGAGGAACATTGGGAGAATGTCAAGTGATCTGATAAGACCAAAATGGTGCATCCCAAGAACACCATGCTCACTTTGAAGCATGGAGGTGGAAACATCATGCTTTGGAACTGCTTTTTTTTTCTACATAGGGAACAGTAGGACTGATCTGGATTGAGGAAAGGATGAAAATGGCAATTTATGGTGACATTCTGGGAAAAAAAATATCTCCTTCCATCAGTAAGAGCATAGAGAATGACCCCAAACATTGTCCGGGCAGCGAAGGATTGTCTACATAAAAATTCTTTTAGGGTTCTGGAGCAGTCCAGCCAGTCTTTAGACCTGGATCCAATAGTGAATCTGTAGAGTTGAGAGTTTGTGTTACCCAGTAACAGACCCAACACATCACAAATCTTGAGAAGATCTGCATGGAGGAATGGACCAAAATAGCAAGCCAACGAGTCAAATTTTTGCCCCTTAAGTCAAACCAGTCTAACAATAACCTGTCAATCAAAAGGCCACGCCCCCATCTGACTGCAAGTTAGATCTCAAATGTTTATGACATCAAAATATAGTCCAAATGTGTTAAACGTAACTGCAGATTTTTAAAAATGAACCAAAAAAAAACAAGTTAGGAATAAGAAAAAAAAAGGTATCTTTTAGCATATTTTAACATTATAAGGCACCTTAATTTTTATTTTTATTTTTTAAACATGAGCCTGATAATCTGGGCCAATGGATTAATTCTGGTTATTGTTTCTAAAGTCAAAGCGATTTTGAGAAGTACACAGTGCTGCGTCAAAATATTTGGTTTCTTGTTATTATGATTAGCCAACGTGGCTAATGTGTAGCATGCCGGACTGTGCTATTTTTTTTTTATTTTTTTTTACTTTTTCCAACAAGGTTTATGAAGTTAGCATAGTCACAGTAATGTGTTTTTTTAGCGGTATCAGTTTTGTTTCTTACACGTTGCAAACAAGGTTTGGAGTTACAGGTATTTTGACTACGCTAACACTGCAAACTTGGCTAATGTGAAGC
Source organism: Oryzias melastigma (assembly GCF_002922805.2). Classification (NCBI taxonomy): domain Eukaryota; kingdom Metazoa; phylum Chordata; class Actinopteri; order Beloniformes; family Adrianichthyidae; genus Oryzias; species Oryzias melastigma. The sequence goes on along the minus strand of NC_050513.1, from coordinate 10,506,152 downwards.
AGGGTCTGACTGTTTTTTTTATTGCGTTTTTCTAACAAGGTTTGAAGAGTTAGCATGGTCACAGTAATGTTTTATTTAGCTGTATCAGTTAATTTACATGGGAGTTATAGGTATTTTGACTACGCTATAGTGCTGCCACAAACGATTATTTTAATAGTCGACTAATCACTGATTATTTTTTCCGATTAGTCGACTAATCGGGTCATGCACAAACTGGATGTAAAACACACATCTTTACCATCAGTAGCTTTAAACTAACTAAAAACTAGATATATAGCATTACAGGTGATAATGCTAGTGTGAATGCTATAAGCTGAATTTGGCTGCTAAAGATGTTAGTGCTGATAGCTGGAGATGCTGATATTGATGGCTGAAATCCCTGAAGGTAATAGCTGATGGCAAGCTAAATAATAGTTATGCAAAATTAGCCTAAAAAAACTGAAAAAAGCCCAAGTTAGCCAAAACAGCTAGCATCCAGCTGAAATATTAGCTAAACTCTAAATTAGCCTAAAAAAACTGAAAAAAATCCTAAATTAGCCAAAATAGCTAGCATTTAGCTGAAATATTAGCTAAACTCTAAATTAGCCTAAAAATCTGAAAAAAAATCCTAAATTAGCCAAAATAGCTAGCATTTAGCTGAAATATTAGCTAAACTCTAAATTAGCCTAAAAAAACTGAAAAAATCCTAAATTAGTCAAAATAGCTAGCATGTCGCTAAAATATTAGCTAAACTCTAAATAAGCTTAAAAAACTGAAAAAAATCCTAAATTAGCCAAAATAGCTAGCATGTAGCTTAAATATTAGCTAAACTCTAAATTAGCATAAAAATCGGAAAAAACACTAAATTAGCCAAAATAGCTAGCATGTCGCTAAAATATTAGCTAAACTCCAAAATAGCCTTAAAAACCTTAATAAATGCCAAAATAGTCCAAAAAAGCTAGCATAATGCTATTATAACTACAACTCGAATCTATATAATATAAAGTAACGACTAATCGACTATTAAATTAGTTATCGACTATTTTAATAGTCGATTAGTCGTCGACTAATTGTGGCAGCCCTACTATGCTAACACGGCTAACACTGCAAACGTGGCTAACGTCTAGCGTTGCTGAATCTTTTTTTTATGCGTTTCTAACAGGGTTTAGAAAGTTAGCATAGTCGCAGTAATGTGTTTTTTTAGCTGCATCAGTTTTTTTACATGTTGCAAACAAGGTTGGGAGCTTCTGGTATTATTATGACGCTAACATGACTTAACGTGTAGCTTGTTACAAACAAACAAAGTTACTGTGAATGCAGTTAAAGTGACTGATGGACTTATTTTTGACCCTCGCTTAAACTATCAAATATATACCATTCATTGACAGTTCACCTTATAGTGCGGAAAATACGGTAGCTAAGGACTGGACTGATTTACACTGAAGTAAAAAAAAGAAAGTTCCTGTGTAAAAAGGCACTAAGACATTAACCTTCGTGTTTCTTTTTCTTTTGTTTTTGAAGCAGCCTTCAGAAGTAAGTAAAAGTTTTTTTTTCCTCTTTTGAACTACACAGGCTGTTGATCAAAACCACAGAATTTCACTCCAGCAGGGTTTTACATGCATTAGAAAAAGCTGTTTTTGGTTAGACAAACAATAAAATGAGGCGGTTCAGATCCCTGCCGCTGTCTTTCCTAATTGCCTAATGGTGTCATGATTGTTTTCTCGGTTTGCGGCTGACTTTGTGCCAGCAGGTGTGTCTGAAAGAAAATGTGGTGCATTCATGGGTTTGTAGATAGTAAAAAAATAAAAATACACACACAAAGTGACTGCAGCAGGGAAGAACAAGTCTACAATGAGGCAAATTAAAAAAACAAAAAAATCTACTTTTTGGATTCAATTCTGGCTAAATAGAAGGTAAATACTGCTACCCTGAGATAAAGTGAATTCAAGATGAATTTTTATTCAATACATGGCAACATAGAATGCAGACATTTTTTTATGGTTTTGATTTGCACATTTTTGTGTTGTGGATTCATATGATCTGCAGTCACATTTAAAAACTAATGAAGACTTTAGATGAAGCTCTACAACTGTCGTGAACTATCAGCAGGAAACTGGTAAACTAGCCGAGATAATTAGCCACTTGGGAATTATGAATGTTTTTCAAATATTTTTACAGTTTGTAAGTGAACTAAGTAAAGAAAGTTACAGCTAAAAGCTCATTCATGTAAACTTTAGTAGAAATTGTTGGCTGCAGAGTATAAAAATAAATAAATGAAGACCCTAGAGAATATTTCTAAACTCTCTTTTATGACATTTTCCTATAATTATTACTATCTTTAAAGAAATAAAATGTGTTTGTCAAGCAGAATTTATATTAAGCCACTTCCAAAAAACTGTATTTTTGTGTTTTTATCATGTATTTGAAGCCTCTTTCTGATAGATGTAAAGATAAATGAGATTAAAATTGCATTTCTGAGTTTTTCTTAATTCTGATTGTTGTAAATCAGGAACAAATGAATAAATACAATTTAGAAATTTGGGGAAAATATAGTCGGTGGGCCACAATCTCTCTCCCTCAAAACTGTACGGCTGGATAGCTCCATTATTTTTTGCCATTTTTGCTGCACCGGTGATGTTAGGTTGAGGGTGTTAAACTGTTTAAGCAAACGGGTGACGGGAAGTGGGGGTGGGCTCACTCTGCAAAAGTCCTAATTCACATAATTCCAACAGATTATGAAGCGTTTTAAGGTTCTTTGTCAATCGGTTAACTTAAAAAAAGATAGTTTTGGGGATACAAAAAAAGAAAAAAAAGCAGTGAAAAATGGGCGGGGCTACACACATTAGGAATCCTGAAAGTTTTAGTAATAAAGCTGAAATACAGCCTGCTTTGTATTATACATTTATCTGTGGTTAAATATAAATAAATCTTGATCAGACATGATAGATTAGAGCCAACTGATGGACTAAAACGACTCACGCAGGTCAGCCTTGGAGGGCGAGGCGTGGTTGAGTCTCTCCAGAGAGTCGCTGCTGCCCTCCTCCAGGATGTAGTCGAAGTTGAGGATGAACATCATGACCACGCCCTCCTCGTTCTTCACCGGGATGATGTGAGTATTGCACAGGAAGTTGGAGCCTGTCACAAAGGAAACATGCAGCCAGTTAGAAAGGTTTTTCTATTTAAGAAGTCACACCAAACACCCCTGGTCCTCCTCAATACCCACAAAATCCTGCTTTTTTTAGTGGATGATTTCAGAGCTAGTCGGGGAGGGATACTGGTTTAAAAGAGCAATTGGAGGCTTTCTTGGAGCAGAAGAGCCTCAAGAAAGAGGGAAGTCGGGGTGAAAAAGTCAAAAGGTCCACAAAGCCTCTGGAGCCTAGAGATCTCCCATCTGAAATCATTGTGCATTAGAGAAGCCTTTTTCAGACCACAGACCGCTTTAGTGTCCGACTATACTTTCACCATTGTAGTGGGTTTGATTTTTACCCTCTAGAAAATCTGTCTTTATCCTTCTGCTTTAAACTTCCTTTGCACATAATTATTTCACATAGGAACCATTAAATTTGACAGATCCCCTATAACTGTCAAAGTGGAAATCGAAAAATTATATCATCTGGCGAATGCATAAACAGACAAAAACTAAACCAGCTTAACATGAAACTTTAACATTGTCATTCAGAATTATCAGACTACAAAACTGCAATAAGAACAAAATACATAATATTACCTTCACATAAGGAGAAAAACTAAAATTGCACAAAAGTAGCAACAGAACAGTACTTCACAGATAATTATATTTTATTGTTATATGATGTTATCTTGTGCTCATTTCTAACTTGTATAATTTTGACAAATATATTTTTTTACGGAGACTAAAAGTAATTTAAGGTTTAAGTTGATTTATTCTGGAATAATATTCCTGCCTTTTTATTATTCATAATTATTCTAAAAAGTTACAGTTTTAAAGTTTTAAAATTTGCATTCTGCTAGCTTTTTGGACTGTTTTGGTATTTACTAAGATTTTTTTAGGCTGCTTTGGAGTTTAGCCAATATTTCAGCTGCATGCTAGCTGTTTTGGCTAAATTAGGCTTTTCTCAGTTTTTAGGCTATTTTGACGTAAGGCTAATATTTACACGCTATCTGTTTTGGCTACTTTAGGCTTTTCAAATGTTTTTTTAGGCTGTTTTGGAGTCAGGCTAATAATTACACACTAGCTGTTTTGGCTAATTTAGGTTTCTCTCAGTTTTTTAGGCTATTTTAAAGTTTAGCTTTTTGGTCCTGCTAAATGCTAGCTGTTTTGGCTAACCCAGGCTTTTAAATTTTTTATTTTTATTTTTTTTTTAAGTTTTTAAGGCTAATTTGGCATTTAGCTAATATTTCAGCTGGCTATCAGCTTCAGCGTTTTAAGCTATTAGCTTCAGTGATTTTAGCTATCATCTTCAGCGCCCAAATTCACCTTACAGCATTCGTAGCATTGTCGCAGGTAATGCTACATATCTAGTTCATAATTATGTTAAAAACTTACGGTTTTAAAGTTTTAAAAATGTAGTTTTAGAGTGTTAAACAAATGTTTATCCTGTTCGGCCCGCGACCAAAGGTGTGTTTTCGATTTTGGCCCCTTGTGCGATTGAGTTCGACACCCCTGTTCTACTGGGATACAACGTGAATTTGACCTAAACATTTGTCCATTTTGTTTCAAACCAACTAAAATTGTGTTGATGTTTCGCTCCTGAAAGTCCTACCTCTTCCACCAAAACTTCTGCTGTCCAGAATTATTCCTGCCCACTTGACTCCCTCGCCAATCACGATCTCAAATGGGACTACCCTTCCCCCACAATCATACTGTGCTTCACACAGAAGGCAGTCTTGCTGTGAAACGCTCTGGGGGATAAAAGTGAGCGCTCGCGGTGTATCCTTTACTGATCTAACATTGTTAGTAGTGCAGTTACTCCCAGCACTGCATGCAACTCATTAAATTTTTTAAAAAGTATTTCCATTGCAGTTTAGCCAAATATGTGAATTCCAATATGCCTCCAAAGCCATCTCTGCCAAGCGCAAAAACTTTTTTTTTTCCATAAATGCAAGTTTTGTTTTTTTTAACAAACGCTTTTCCGTTACGCTAAATTATCGCAAATCCAATTTGCGTGAGTTCGTATTTGACGGAAGCACAGCGAGTGACATTAATAATGCTGCACTCACACTGAACACGGCCGGCGCGTCAAATTCCCATCTGCAGCCTCTCTTTTGACAGCTGCTCAACGCCTTGACGGAATTGTGGAATTCATTCGTTGCCACATCATGGATTATGTTGAGCGAGTTGCTTGGGTTTATATGTTTTGGAGAACTCTACAGAGGCGCCAGCGAGCTCATCGCTGTGTTTGTTTTCACCAGATCTTTCAGAGTTTCTCCAGGTGCTGTGAACTTCACTCGTGCAGCGAGAGCTTCACCTGAGCGCCGTTTAAACGTTACTTCTGTCTGTGGTCCAGTTTGAGTATTAATCTTTTTCTTAGTGTCTTATTTAAAAAAAGAAATAAACATAAGTCCATGAAACTAGAGCGGTCCTGCGTGGTACAACGGCACTTGCGGCAGATCCTGGGGGGAGCTGGGCAGTGCAGCCTGAGCAGTAGCTAGATCTGCTGGATGCCTGGGGAGCAGCGATCGCCATCAGCGCAGCTGGAGCGGGGACGACAGTTATCAACTCTGCTGCTGGAATCTGTCATCGGTGTATCTCGTCTTCGCCCAACAGTAACTGGGACAGTTTGAGAAAATGCATGGAAGATCGTGACCAAAATCCGCCATCTTGAATGTTTGTTTTTACTCTTTGTTCTAGTCGCTGAAAATGTCACGCGTCAAGTTCGCCGGCAAAATCGCACTGCCCTGCCGCAGATCTTTACATTGACTTGACATTAAAACTTGACGCCTCCGCCGTGCCGGCCACATTTGGTCTAAATGGACCACTGATGTTTGCAGTTCGACAACTTGATACCCAAATTCTGCACATGTGAAGTGTGAGTGTCCTCGTGGTAGAGCGTCTCCCTTGAGATTGGAAGGTTGCTAGTTCAAATTCAGGGTGAGTCATTCTATACTAAAAGCAGCTCAGCAATGATCGGGGGTTGAACCACCAAACGCTTCCGGGGCGCGGCTCCCTCGGGGGATGGGTCAAATGTGAGGAACAAAAGTCTCACACTTAGATAAAAAATGGGGAAAAAAACTCACAAATCCAACATAAAAATTCAAAATAATTATAATTTTCAAGTTTAAGACGCAATAAAAGGGACCAAACGACTCACTAAACCAGATCTGGGGGTGCAACCGTTTCCTGCCACTTCCTATTGACGGATCACGATAGCATCTGCTTTGCCTTATTAAAACCGAACCCTGGGATGTGGCGGAGCTACCGCTACAGGAAAATGTGTGTCAAGTTTAAAATAATAAACACGGATATCTCTGGAAGATTCTTCCTCTCATATTAGACTAAGTCCTGCTGTCACCACGCCGCTATTTATAGCTCACCCAGCAGGCTGGCAGCCCACAGCGCTTCGTTTCTTCAGGGGAGGGGGGTCATACTGCTGCACAAACGCGGCGCTCGGTGACAGTGACAATAGTGCTATGTAAGCATGCGAAAACAGCCACATGTGCAGGTCCAAGCCCGCCTGTGATTAATAAGGCGGAGGGCTGAGAGTCCGCCGGATCGGGCCGCTGGCTGCCGCCAACCGTACATCAGTGTCATCACAAGTGGATCGAGCCATTATTTTTCAGTGGAGGGTGGGCGGGAAGTAGGTCCTGTTATAGCTCTTCTAATTTTAATGACAACTGGAGGAAAAGGAACTCGAAAGTTGGAGCCGAGCGTCACCAGAACGTTGTGGAGCTCTCGGAGTCGGAGGATGGGAACTTTTGCGAGAAAGCTCCCTAGGATAAAAAAATAATAAAATGGATTGAACAGCAATAGGAGTTTGAAAATGATCGCTTTTTGTGTCACCCTTTAAAAAAAAAAAGTGCCCAAAAGACTCCCGATAATCCTCGATTCATTTGCAAATTTAAATGAAAACGTGCGTTTCCATGGAAACAAGTGAGACTTTTAGAAAGACGAGCAAATAATCAGTGACATCTGTCGCAAGAAAGCAAGAATCCTTAAAATCCAAAAAAGCCATTTTCATGCATCGAGTCATCAGAAATGACCCGTTTTAAGCAAGAACCGGCGAGTGTCATCCCTCCACGCCCCTCCAAAAGGTGGATTGTGTGCGTTAAAGTGTGCGAGGACCCCTTAAACCATCATTCACTGTCTGCCCCGCTGCAGAATCTCATGGTTTTCCAAAGCCCACACATTTGCATGGACATGCTGATCCACAGATGCAAATCAGATCCGCCCCAAGGTTGTTTTAACACTCAAATCGTCTCACAAAGACGCAGCATCAGGGAGAAGGGGGTTTTGTTTAAAAGTCCTCTGGTTTAAACCCAGGGACCACAAATGAAGAAGTGGGTGAGGGCTTTACTACAGTTGAAGGCATCAAGACTTTGTATAAACATGACAAAAACTCAAGTGTAAAGCGATTAAAAGTAAAAATCATATGTACACCACACTGGCAAACTAAGCAACTCCACAAGATGAGTTCACCAACTGGTTAATGCATCTCCTGGTATTAAGAAAACTTCTTAATGGCCAAATTTGAGCACATTTTCCTAAAAAACAATTGTATCCTCCCCCAGTTATCGTGAATACTAAATGTAACCAAAAAAAGACCAACTAACTAACTCTTTGGAGCTTTTTTTGAGGTGTAAAGTTTGACGTCTTAACGTAAGAGTTGATAGGAAAATCTGAAATGGTATTATGAGAAACTGCCACCTATTGGTCCTTAGGGGCTTGAATTTGACCTATTACTTGAGGGAAAGAAGAGATACAGTCAACCTTAGATTGTTCATTTCAATTCTTTGATTAGAACCCTCAAGCTTCTAGTTTCAGGACATCCTTCTAATCCTTTAAATCCAAATGAAACCAACCAATATTCCAGGACGTTCCCCCCTTAGCAGCTATGAGAGCTAATCCCAGACTCATCCATCAGATCACGAGATAAAGAAGCACGATTTGTCATGCCAAGGGATGCAGCTCCAATGCTCAAGAGTCCAGTGGCGACCAGTTTACATCACACTATCTCCTAAGAACAGGAAACAGAGACAACAATTCCTGCAGGTTCACCAAAACTGGAAAAACGTGGCCTGGTCTGATGAGTATCCATTTTTGCTGCGACATTCAGATGGTAGGGTCAGAACTTGTATCAACGGTTCAGGCTGTTAGTGGAGGTATAAAGATTTGGAGAATATTTTCTTGGCAAATTTACTAGCCCCAATCGAGTATGGTTCCAATCCCACAGCCTACCCGGGCATTGTCGTTGACTAGGGAGTGCAAGGAAAAATCAATTCTGCAATGAATTGCAATATTTCATTTGATAATACTGGTATCGATTGAAAATCTTGACAAGATGATATTTAATTAATTATGTACGAGTGTCCTTCACCGTTTTACTTCTGTTTTCCACCTAAACCCTCAACAAATTAATATTCAGGTCGAGTTTTTTTTCTAAGTCATACTCTCAGAAAAGTGAACAATTTTACTGGTACAGTCTTGGGACATGTCCTCATATGTATCGTATAGTGAGACACATATTGGAATATGCATTATATCCTGAAACACGTATCGGGATATGTATCGTACTGCAAGACATGTATTGGGATATGTATAGTATCACGAGAGATGTATCGGGATATGTTTTGTATCCCGATACATGCAACGGGATATGTATCGCGAAACATGTTTCGGGATACATATCGTATCGTGAGACATGTATCAGGATATGTATTGTATCACGAGACACGTAACGGGATATGTATTGCGAAACATGTATCGGGATACGTATCGTGAGACACGTATCGGGATACATATCGTATCGTGAGACGTATCAGGATATGTATTGTACTGCAAGACACGTATCGGGATATGTATTGTATCATGAGACACATATCGGGATATGAATCATATCGTGAGACATGTATCGGGATATGCATCGTATCGTGAGACATGTATCGGGATATGTATTGTATCACGAGACACGTATCGGGATATGAATCATATCGTGAGACATGTATCGGGATATGCATCGTATCGTGAGACATGTATCGGGACATGAATCGCATCGTGAGACATGTATCGGGACATGTATTCTATCGCGAGACACATATTGGGATGTGTCTTGTATCCTGATACACGTAACGGGATATGTATTGCGAAACATGTATCGGGATACGTATCGTGAGACACGTATCAGGATACATATCGTATTGTGAGACGTATCAGGATATGTATTGTACTGCAAGACACGTATCGGGATATGAATCATATCGTGAGACATGTATCAGGATATGTACTGCATCACTAGACATGTATCGGGATATGAATCGTATCGTGAGACACATATTGGGAATATTTATTGTATCCTGAGACACGTATGGGGATATAAATCGTATTACGAGACACATTTTGAGATATGCATTGTATCGCGTGAAATCTATCTGGGGATGTATCGTAATGTGAGACAGGTATCGGGTTATATATCGTAATGTGAGACACGTATTGGGATATGTATCGTAATGCAAGACAAGTATCGGGAGATGCATCGTTTTGCGAGATACGCATCAGGATATGTATTGTATCCTGAGTCACGTATCGGGATATGCATCTTGTTGCCAGGCTCTTGCCAGTACACACTCCCATTGCTGACCACGTTCATTCCTTTAAGACCACATATTCAGGACGGAGTTCACTGTCCTCAAACGGCTTTCACAGTCACCAGATCCCAGTAGAGCACCTCTGGGATGTGATGTGATTTTGGATGAGCAGCCGACAAATCTGCAGCGACTTCGTGATGCTATCATGTTAATACGGATCAAACTCTCTTCCAGTATCTTGATGATATTCAAGGATTAAAGTTGTTCTGAAGGCAAAAGGGGGTCCAACCCGGATCTAGCAAGGTGTATCCAATAAAGTGCGTAGTAAGTGTAGAAAGATGGTGAACGTGATATTTTACCTCAAGTAACTGAACTCAAAAAGACTAATCTGCAGTGTAACGTTGAAAGTGCTATACATCAGTAGCAGATTCAGAATACAGGTTTTATTCATAAATCAATTAGCAGATTAGCCAACTTATTAGCTAACGCTAGTTTCATTTTGTAAACTGGATGTCAAACAATTAACTAAGTTGAGTTTTTGGGTATAGATGGTGACCTTTTTATGACCGTTTTCACTATTTGAGACAATTCAGATCCAAAAGAGACAAAGTCTTGCTCGTCCCAAAAATCGCTTATCTCACACACCTGTGCAGCCACAGCAATGGTAAAAATAAACCAGGCGGAAAAAACTAGTTCAATGAAAAATGTCTAGTTTACCCACCAAGAGCCTAAAACATCTTGCTCTAGAAAAAAATGCAATTCCTATGAGTAACAAGACCAATTTCCAGTCATATGAACACAATTTATAGAGGACACATTAACATTTTATTGACCAGGTTTTTTAATTTAAAGAAAAAGAAACATTTGATCAAATATTCACTATAGATTAATTTGTCAAATACAAACTGCTATATATTCTTCTCATTCAAGACATGTATAAAAAGCTTTGCGAAAGCTTACTTTACTCAGGCTGGTGTGCTAGAAATTTAAGCTTTGAGAAATAAAATTTACTCTGAATTAGTGACATTTTTAAAGCCCAGCCTAGAGGGCCCACATCCTGCTGGTTATTCAAATATTCCTTTCCTATTAGCTGTTAATTACTAGAATCAAGTTTGTAAATTATTCTAAAAATGGGCAATAAATCTAAGGGAGTCATTCACTGAAAAATAAAAAAGATCATTTTCCCCACTTTTACGTCCTTTCCCTTCCAGTACTGTGGCATGTAGCATAATTTTACTAAACTAAACAGAAGCACTTTTTAGTTTAGTTACTATATTTTGGTCAAAACTGAATTAAAATTTAGATAAAATATGATATTGAAGGTATTGATATTGATAAAAAAAAATGCTTAATTAAGCATTTTTTGGGTCGGATGTGGTGAAGAGGAAACAGTAGTTTTTCAAAATAAAACTTCCTTCAGAATCAGATTATTATGATGGAGTATTAGAGCAACCCAAAAAATTAGATTAAAGTCGTAAATTTACAACTTAAACTTGTAAATATAGATGTTTTTTTTCCTGTATATCTATGACTTTACATCTTGTACATTTTAGACTTTCTTCTGGTAAATGTACTTTTTTTTCCTCAAATGTAAGAATTTTTATCATTGGTTTATAAGATTTAAAGTAATAAATTTACAACTTTAAAACAATTAAGTTGACAAGATTTTTTCTCAAAAACAAATGACTAAATCTTGTAAACTTACGAATATCTTCTTGTTGATTTTTTTAATAAATCTATGCAATAAGAAGTAATAAATATAGGACTTTAAAATGCATAAAATGACAATTTTTTTTTCATAAATTTACGAAAATAAATCTTGTAAATGTACAAGTTTTTGTCTTTTAAACGTAGGACTTTAAATCTCGTAAATGTAGAACTTTAAATCTCGTAAACTTTTTACTTTAAATCTCTTAAATTTGGATTTTAAATGTCATAGATTACAACTTTTTACCTTGTAAATTTAAGACTTTAAATCTTGTAAAGACTATAAATCTCGTAAAATTACGACTGAATCTTGTAAAGTTATATCTTTAAATCTCGTAAATTTATGACTTTAAATCTTGTAAAGTTACTACTATATATCTTGTGAAGTTTCGATTTTTAATCTTGTAAAGTTATGACTTTAAATCTTGTAAAGTTATGACTTTAAATCTTGTAAAGTTATGACTTTAAATCTTGTAAAGTTACGACTATAAATTTCGTAAAGTTACAATTATAAATCTTGTAAAGTTGTAACTTTAAATCTCGCAAATTTATGACTTTAAATCTTGCAAAGTTAACTTGTAAAGTTATCTCCTGAAGTTATTACTTTAAATCTCTTAAATTTACAACTTCAAATCTTGTAAATGTAGTACTTTACATCTGGTAAATTTACAACTTTAAATCTGATAGTTGTTACTTTAAATCTCCTAAAAAAAAATTTTTCAATTTTGTTAATGTATACGTTTTTATCTTTTAAATTCATGACTTTAAACCTCACAAGTTTGTGAATTTCTTCTCACAAATTTACTGCTTTTTTTCTCAAACTTATAACCTTTCAACTTTATGATATTTAAAGCAATAGATTTAAGACCTAAAACAAGTACATTTACAAGAAAAAAAGCCATAAATTTAGCTCATGACTTTTTAAGTCACAACTTTATTCTCGTAGTTTAAACAGTTACAAATTTTTTCCCTTTAAATGTACTAGATTTAAACTTGTAATTAAGCATTTATTTTGCCTAATACTTTGTTATCTCCAGAAAACAGCTTCTATACACGTCTTCTCCCCCTGAACAATAACACAAAGGTTCTCTGCGGGAAGAGACACTTGTAAGTGAACACATCAAGCAGATCCGAGCTGCTGCTGCTGCAGATTTCCTCCTGCCCGCCTGCATATCCTGCCTTAGAGAAGGGTCAAAGCCGAACGCACACAGGAGTCCATTTCCATTCCACAGCCCCACACTGGCACACACACAGACAGCCGTCCACACAAACACTAATGAGGTCCATGCATCCAGACACTGACTCACAAACACACACGGAGTTGCCAGCAGCATTAATTAGCACAATGTTCTCTGTCCGGCTAAATCTAATAAGCGCGCGGCAGAGCTGGTTCACATGCTGCAATGTAATGAGAGAACACACCTTTGAAAGGCATTAAAACAACTTTAGCCGGAGCTTCTATGACCTGAATATTTATCAGGACGCACAGCCCAACAGTCCGGCATCCTAATAGGCACAACCAGCGCAGACTTCTTTGAGGAAAAGTTCTCGGGGTGAAAAGTTGTGAACCAGAAGGAAAGGCATGACTCAGCAAAAACATGCTGTCATGGACGGACGATCGGGTGCAGTTTGTTCTGGTCCTTAGGGGATGCTGGACGGAGGAGAAACCGCTGAGCTACCTCGGAGGGAGAGATGGGAAACTTTTGCAGAACAAGACGGTGGATGTCAATCATCTCCGCAAACAAGACTCAGGAGCCAAACAGGTGGAAATCCTATAAATAACGACCCGATAAGCCTTCTGTGCAGCGCGGCGTTTCTGCGCTGGAGTCAAGGTCAAGCCGGGAGCTCCAGAGGAAACGTGGAGCTTATTGATTAAAGCATTTTCCGCACGGCTTCATTTCCTCGCTGATGGAGGGCAGCCTACCTGGATTACCAGGCTACCTGGTCAACACAGATGGTGGGGCCGGATGACGGCGCAGTGTGGCGCGCGCCGAATGTGCCAGGACGCGACGTGACGGCGGCTCTTTGATGTTCTCGCACACGAGAGCCTCGCTCTGCGTCATCAACTCACATGCAGAGGAGAGTCTGCAGGGAAAGCTAAAGATCCTGAAAGTGGATCCACAAATAATTTAAAGACCCAATCCAATAAAAATGGTGTTATTAACACAAAAAAGGCAATTCAAGACGACTTAACATCTGACACCACACACAGCATACACATACTCCTCAGGTTTATTCTTTCACAAACATTTTCCAAAATAAAAGTTTATTTAAAGAAATTACCAGAACTCACCGTGAGAATCCCAAACTTTTACCCCGACAACAGAAAAACATGTTTGCTTTATAATCAATAGTGCAAATTTATTTAGTTTGAGGGATTTCTAGAATAAATAAAATAAATCTCTGAGATAAATCACCATGAAACTGACATTTCATTCTAAGCAGGAACTTTAAAGAAGGATCATTCAAAACCTTAGTTTCTTATTATGTTTCAACTAGTCCACATAAGCTGAAGTCACAGGTTTGAATATGAATCCAAAATATTACATTTTCATGCTGAAAAACATTGTAAAGCCAAAAAAGTCAAATTTGATCTTTGTAGCCTGAAATGAACATCTAGCGCCGAATTTAATGAATAAAAATTTTTATTTTTTTGTTTTTATTCATCAACAGTTTTGAAAAAAAAATCTTAATTCTCATAAAATTCTCCTTATATCACAACTTTATTCTCATAATATTTTGAATTGTCTCATTATGTTAAGACTTTCACTGAAAAAAAATTGCGACTTCTCATTATGCAACGACTTTAATATTATAAAATAAGGACTTTTCTCATGTTACGACTATTCTCATAATTACGACTTTTCCCATCTTGTTATGACTTTAATCTCATAATATTATGACTTTTCTCACTATGTTACAGCTTTAATCTTCAAAGATAACAATTTTTTTCAATATTTTACTACTTTATTTTCGGAAGATTACGACTTTTCTCATTATGTTTAAATTCTCACATTACGACGTTATTCTTCTAAGATCACGACTTCTTATTATGCTACAACTTTTATTATGTTATAATTTTTTTATAATGTTGCGACTTTTTTCTCATAAGATTATGACTGTTCTCATGTTATGACTTTATGCTCATAATTATGACTTTTCTCATTAGGTTACAAATTTATTCTCAAAAAATTACAACTTTTCTCTCTATATCACGACTTCATTCTCATAATATTTTGATTTTTATCATTAAATTACGACTTTTTCTCCAAAGAAATTGTGACTTCTTTTTATGTTACAACTTTAATCTTATAAAATAACGACTTTTCTCGTGTTACGACAATATTCTCATCATAGTACGGCAATATTCTCATAAATTACGACTTTATTCACATAATATTACGACTTTATTTTCATAATATTATGAGTTTTCTCATTATGTTACAACTTTAATGTTATAAGATAACAATTTTTCAATATTTTACAATTTTATTCTTGGAAAATTACGACTTCTTATTATGTTACAACTTAATTCTTATAAGATAATCATTTTTTTTCATTACGTTACGACTTTATTCTCATAATATTACAAATTCATTCATTATGCTAATACTTCATTCTCCCAAAATTACAATTTCACGACTTTATTTTCATGTTTTCTCAGTTTTTAAGTGTATATCTTTTGTCTCTACCGAGTCGTCCTTGATCCCTGCTACAGTCCGTCTCTCAAACCTGACTATCAGCCGTCCTCCCTTCTCTCCTCGGCTCCTTTCATCCTGAGGTTATTTTAATTACATTCTCTCACGGTCTGGCACATTCACCTTTCAGCTCCAGGAATCACTCCTCTGTGGTGCATAGGTGATCCCTCTCAGTTTCTCCACAGCCTCAGTTCATTCACATTGAATCAATGATTAAGCATCGAGGTGTTTCATTTCCATGAATCCATTAGGACTATTTTCTTTCAGTTTGCCCTGAAAAGTCGCCTGAAAATGGAAAATCAAGGTTGAGTATTTCCTCAAACCTGGTATAATAATAGAATAATTGAGTGAATAAAAGCAAGGATTTAAATTTTCAGCAGAGAGTTCAAAAAAATTTCTGTAAATTTTACATTAATGCCTGTCGCTAAAATACACTTCTGTGAAAAAAAAGTCAAAGAGGATACTACTGTGGTCTGAACCCCTGAAATACAGGACTTTACTTCTGGTTTAGTCACTATCTGATTCCAATGGACGTTTTATTTTGAAAAATGATCTGATTCTCTCCACCAGATCCATCTGTGCTTCACTCTTGATGCATGTCAAGAGGCTTTTCCGGCCAAAACCACGTAATTGAAAACCGCTAAATTGAAATGTACAAGCTGGCAAAGTTGATAAGAGGAAAAAGCCTCTGAAGTCTTAGGAAAGTTTTTCTGTAAAGGAGCCAGAGAGGAGACAGAAGAGCCATCAACTTTTAAGTACAAACAAAAATGGTATTTAACAGATAAAAACTGGAATTCTACCTTAAATATGGATTTATTGGGACAATTATTCCCACGACCGACTCCCTAATTTTGTGAAAAGATGCTACCAAAAAAGTTGCAAACACGGTGAAATATTCCGTTTAGAAAAAAACTGTTTTGTATTGGGCCAACGTAGTCGAGGCAAAACTTTATGAGAACAAACTTGTAGAATTATGAAAAAAAAATCTATTTTGTAGTAGAATACAATTATTTATTTATTTAGAATTGATTTAAATTTAAGTCATTTAAGGCAAAAATATGTTAACTAAGTAAAAGTAGACACAAGTAGAGACAGAGTAAGCGGCTACATCCGCATTGATAACACATAAAAAGTCTTTTAGTGAGCCAACACTGTATTTTTAAGAATAAAAACAAACTACGTTTCCATTGTCTATGAAATTATGCAAATGGAATTCGCCAAACGCAGGAGTGTCAAACTCAATCGCACAAGGTGCCAAAATCCAAAACACACCTAAGATCGCGGGCCGAACAGGATAAACATTTATTAAACACTCTAAAACTACATTTTTAAAACTTTAAAACTGTTACTTTTACCATAATTATGAACTAGATATATAGAATTACCTGTGATAATGCTAGTGTGAATGTTGTAAAATGATTGAAGATGCTAGTACTGATAGATGAAGATGCTGAAAATTGATAGCTGAAAATGCTGAAGTTGATAGCCAGCTAAAATATTAGCTAAATGTCAAATTAGCCTAAAAAAAAAAAAAAAAAAAATTGTAGGTGCCCTGCGACAGACTGGCGACCTGTCCAGGGTGTACCCCGCCTTCGCCCATCAGCGGTTGGGATAGGCTCCGGCACCCCCGCGACCCCGAAAGGGAAGAAGCGGTCTGGAAGATGAATGAATGAATGAATGAAAATTGTAGGTTAGCTGAAAGAGCTAGCATGTAGCTGAAAAGAAAGCTAAACTTCAAAATATTCCAAAACACTAAAAAAAGCCTAAATTAGACAAAATAGCTAGCATTTTAATATTAGCCTAGCTTCGAAACAGCCAAAAAAAGCTAAATTAGCCAAAATAGCTAGCATGTTAATATTAGCCTAGCTTCGAAACAGCCAAAAAAGGCTAAATTAGCCAAAACAGCTAGCATGTTAATATTAGCCTAGCTTCGAAACAGCCAAAAAAGGCTAAATTAGCCAAAACAGCTAGCATGTTAATATTAGCCTAGCTTCGAAACAGACAAAAAAAGCTAAATTAGCC
>NC_050513.1:10470419-10488514 GCF_002922805.2 Oryzias melastigma | reverse complement strand
GGCCTCGACTTTGACACGTGTAGCCTAACGGAAACACAACACACGTCAATTTAGAATCAACCTACTAATTCCCAAATTGCTGGAATTTGGCCTCTCTAGAAGAAAGCGTCACACAGATTTGGGAGAAATGGCGTCTTTCGTGGAGGAAGAGACGGTTTGAGTTGGCCGGCTGCAGGAAAACGGCTGGTTAAATCAACGGAGGATTCAAAAGGGTTTGGTGGTTTCCAAAGAGAAACTGCTGATGAAGGTTCTTGACCCACAAGGGGAGGATTTCCGGTCGTTGAGGTCCAAATGCATTGTGGCGTTTGAATACTTGTGGTAAACTGAAGCTTTATGACATCATCAATGGTTACAAAGATGGATTAACTCAGTATGTAGTGTAGACAGAGGCTCACACCTCCATCTTTATTTTCTAAAAAACAAGGTTTTTTTCCTCGTAATTATGACTTTTCTCATTAGGTTTAGACTTTAAATTCATAAAACTTCTAACTTTACATTTTTTGAAATGACGACTTTTCTTATTATGTTACAACTTTATGTTTGTAAAACCATGACTTTTATCAGTGTTCTACGACAATTTTCCTAAAATTACAACTTCTTATTAAGTTAAAACTTTATTTTTTAAAAATTATGACTTTTCTTAGTGTTTTTTGAATGTATTCTCATAAAATTACAACTTTCTCAGTATGTTATAATATCAATCTCTTCATTTTTTCATGGTGGTTCTGATACTCGTTTTCGTCCATTTTTAAAAAAATCTTTAGCTTAGATGGTTAAGTGTGTAAAGTTAAGGGAAAATCTAGATTTTAATGAGTACTTCTTAAAATCAACTGTAGGACAAAAGTTTAAACTGACTAGAAATAGAGGATAAAGATGAAAAAAATAAGAAAAAGTTGGTGATTTGTGAAAACTTGTAAAGGATATTTAAGAATTTTCCTACAGCAAAGCTCATTTAGGCGTGTCCATGTCAAGAGTCTTTAGTACAGATAATATTCTTCTGTGTGTTAGGATAAATACACAAAGTTTTCTTTAAAAAAAAAAAAAAAGCAGCATGAATGAAACTGCGACCAGTTCTTTTTGCTCCAGAGGATAATCTGAGCTGGAATTAAGTTTCTCCATGTTGTCATTTTCTAAACAGGACTAAGATGGTATTCTTTAATAAAATAAAATTAATTTTGACTTTGTTTCATTGAATCTTCATCATATTAAAATATCCACAGTCAGTTTTAAGATGTATTTTTCCATTAAGTTCAACATAGAACCAAATAAATTTGGTTGATTTTCCCTCAACGTCTCCCTTAAATTCTTAGATAAACTCCAAATAACTTTTCCTAGGACATAGTTTCTGCAGAGCGGCAGGAATTATTAGAAAAAAAATTTGCCTTTGAGTTGGACTTTTGCCATGGAGTAATCCTGCCCTCACTTCCCATCATCCATGGATTTTTTGGCTGAGCTCTATGGATTTGGGAGTCCTGACAGTTGCCTCTGCAGAGAACACGGCGGTTAAAGCGGCGCTCAGTAACAGCGCGGCCTAATAGACGGAGGGCGAGGGCGGGCGAGTGCGGTCTAGGCTGGAGTGAGTCTCCGCAAACGATTGACACTAATGTGAGCCGTGCCTCCTGCAGCAGAGAGCTGTTAGCCGGTGGGAGAAGCCGCGGCGGGCGTTAAAGTGACATCTCCTTCCATGTGCGCCTCCTCCTCCGTTTAAAAACAGTCAGCGGGGAGCTTCCTCTGCTCGCTGCGGCTAATTGTCATCAAATCAAGTTATTCGGGTCGCTTCCTGACCCCGCGTCGGCGTGTGTCACAGTCAATCAGAGCTGTGCTGGAAGTGTCTCCTCCGTAACTTCAGCTGACAGAGGGTGAGAAAAGCAACATTAGCTTATGATGAGGACGCCTTGTAGCCTTCTAGAGGCGTGCGGCGCCAAAATGCTCATTTACAATGACTAACAAGCTGCCGAGGCTGCTGGGAAACCTGGAAAGTCTTCTCTCTCAGCACCTCTTTCCACAGCAATCTGTTGGTGGGAATCTATCAGTTTACGAGAAAACTGCAAATCTTAGTTCAGGTTTTAACAAACCATAACTCTGAGGTGTTTGTGTATTTATGCACATAAAGTCAAATTCCATCTTTCATTGGACGCTGTTGGCTTCTTTCCACAGGTATAGGAGGGTATTTACCAATGATTCATGGATAAATCAATTCTAATCCTACAATCCAATCAGATTGATCTGTCTGGGGCAAAATCTGATCCAACTAAACCACTAAAACAGATAAATCTATCATCCATTTGGATTGAGACGGGGTAGGTTCATTCTACTATAACGACCATCAAAATGGAAAATGTGATGAAAGACTGTCAGCGAATCGGATCGTTCAATATTGACAATTAATCGTTTCGGCAACCACAATTTACGATATCAATTCAATCGCTGTCAAAACGAATTTGTCTTCAAACTATTTCCTCCCATAGGACACCTAATTTTTTTTGTCCATAGCCTATGCTATAGCCAATCATAAAGCACCAGGCCTCTAAAATCAGTCATTACCCATAACTCAGGGGTTAGAAGGGGCGGAGCTTCCGTTCAGTTGTAGCGAATAGGATTCATAGAAAATCTCATTCTTCTGTTTTGTATGTTCATGTGTAGCTATGCAACCATTTTCAGGGTCTACGGTCCAAACGCGTAGCTATTGAACGCACATCGCCAGCCAATCAGGAACTTGGATTTGATCAGGACTCAATCTTGGAAAGTTCCATTTGGATTGAGACACTGGAGGTTCATTTTACTACAACATAAAAACGACAATCACAGCTGACAACAGACGTAATAGCAGATAGTCAGACGTCGGTGAATCGGATTGTTCAAAATGAACCGATATCGACTAATAATCGTATCGGCAACAACAAATCATGATACATATCGTCACACTCATAGTGGTTCGTCTTCAAATGAATTCACCTCATAGGTGTTCTGTTAAGCTAAATTCACAAAGTTACCAATACTGATGTGTATCGATCTTCTCACACGATTCGATACGCATCTCGATGCATAGAATCGATACTTAAAGGATTCAACTCACTTTTTGGCGATACGATACAGTCCAATTCTTTTACCAAAAGCGCTCAAATCTAGATATTTCTCATCCTTATGGCATTTAAATCTATACATAAGCATGAATGGCGTTTGACACAGAAATGTATTCAGGTATTGACATGGAAGAAGCAAGTTTATGATTGGACGTCTTATTTGTATCGCATACACGTAAAAAGACAGAGACTGCAGTTTGCCAGAAATCGACTGCTTACGTCTTGATTTTTCGATACATATCTTATATCTTTTACATCCCTAAAAGTCCATTTAAACATGTGTATAAACTGTAGACGTAGAAGCCCCTCCCTGCTTGTCCAGTGTGAACATCCGTTGTGTATGTAAGCTTTAGGTAGAAATCCGGACTGTGAGTCCCGACTGAACTCCATCCATGTGGACCCTCTATGTCCACCGGACAGAAGCCATGTTGAACCAGCCTGAAGCGGTTCTCCAGAGTCCGGTGTTGATGTAAGGCTGGATGCAGCTGCTCAGCCGTGGAAACCCATTCCATCCCGCTCTCAGAGCGCGCTATTAAAAGCCGACGGTGGGAACAGATTCTGTGCTGTAGCCTGAACCTGAATGGGTGTTTCTCTTGAGCTCAGCAGTCAAAGGAGCAGACACATTCAATATCACTCAAATAATCTTAAAAAAATATATATTTCTCCCCAAACAGTGCAGAAAACTCATCCTTTGATGAGTTTCGCGGATCTACAGATCAACATGCAAACTTACGCACGTTGTTGAAAAACAACTATTGATTAATATCTTTGCTTACAAAATCTACAGGGAGTCATAAAATATTGGCTCCATTTGAATGTTTTTTCTTGTAGAAAACAATTGTTTTTTTGAGTGTGGGAACAAAAAAAGTTTTCCTTCTGTAAAAAAGTTTTAGTTAGTTATTTTCCATTTTTAAAAAAATCAAATAAATTGAAGCAACAATATTTATTCCCCTTTGGGGCTTTTGCAGTTTCTATGATCTTTATTTGCCCTTCAAAGTAAAAGCACAGGATTAATATAATTTTCCAAAAATACCTTGAAACAGTTGAAACTTTTTCTATTATTAAAATAAGTTGTTAAGTTTAATTGGGGATTTTGTGCCAATTATTAAAATAAATCCTAAAGAAAAACCTTTTAATCTGATAAACATCTGTCACAGTAAATTAAACCAGTAGATAGATACTTGAAAAGTTTTAATTTGGCAAAAGAGAAACTAAAAAAAAAGAAAACGTAGAACTGGATAATCAGGAGATAATGTTTGAAAAGAAGCGGATATACGTGTTTTTATAAGCTTATACTGAAAAAAAGAGGAAATGTCAAACTATAGTATTTTATGCTTGATTTTTTTTTTCTTTTAGGAAAAAATGAAAACGTTTTATGTTTTACAAAGATCCAACAGGTCAGCAGCAGGTTTGTCACAGATACCTGGAAGACCAGAAGGAGGGAAAAGCTTTGGTCTGAAGTTACTCTTAAACAAATAGAAGGTTAACCGTGATCTAACAAAGCAGGAAGTATAAAATGTTTGAAATATTTGTAAAATGGATTTTGACCATTTAACAAATAATTCAAAGAAGAGAAAGAACTCCTTTTATCCTATTCTGTTACAGTGGATTTTATTGGGTTGATATCTTTATGATTTTGGTTAACATTTTATGGTTTTGCCATTTTTTTAACCTTTTTATTGTCTTTTGTCAAGGTTTATATAGTTTATTTTTAACACTTTTTAGACATTATCTTGTTAAAATTTTTAAGTGTTTTTTGTTGCCATTTTGTCATGTTTTTCATGGTTAACATTGTTTTTGTTAAGCTCTTGATGGGTTTTGTTAACATATTTATGAATGTTATCAAATGCTTTTAAAGTTCATTAATATTTTTAAACTGTTATGTCTTTACAGTGTATTCCACAAGTTTTTGCTACATTTTTTATGAGTTTTGTCATTCTTTTTGTTTTTTGTTTACACTTTTATGTTTCTGTTAAGGTCTTTATAGTTTTGTTGACATATTTATTTATTTTGTCAATTTCTTTACATTTTTGTTTTACATTTTTAGAAAATTGTTATGGTTTTTGTGATTTATGTTAATGCTTGTTTTTTTGTTAACATTTTTAAGGATTTTGTCAGTGTTTTAGAGGCTTTTGTTAACATTTTAAAGCATTTTTAAGGTCTTTACAGTTTATGTTTTAATATTTCTTTTTTATTATTAAAAATTTTGTCTAAGGTTTTTGATGCCACTTTTTAAAAGATTTTTATAGCTTTTGTGTATTTCTTTTATCAATACTTTTATGGTTTTTGTTAACACATTTTTAGTTTTTGTTAACCTCAAGATGATTACATTAACAATTTTAAGTATTCTGTCAACATTTAAGTTTTGTGTTAACCTTTTTCATACAGTTGTTCAGAACTAAGTGGTTTATGTTAATGTTTTATTAGTTTTTGTCAAACATTTTTAGGTTATAGTTGAGGTTTTCATGGCTACCTTTATGTTTTTTTGTTTTTAATTAATTTTTTAAAGAGTATTGTCAACTTTTATGTTTATTTTATTTATTTTTTTGTCTTTATGGCTTTGGTAACAGTTGTGTTATTTTTTCACTGTGTTAAAGGTTTTTGTTACCATGTATTAGGCTTTTCTTGAGAACTATGCAGCCTATGTTACTGTTTAAAAGGCTTTTGTTAACGTTTTCAAGAATATTGTAGACATTTTATGGTTATTATTAACAATTTTTAGGCTTTTGTTAAGGTCTGAATGCTTTTGTGAATTTGTTCAACATTTCGTGGGGTTTTTGTTGGTGTGTTGTCAGTCCAGGGCTCAGCGGAAGTGCTAACGCCTTTTTCTGGGTGGCAGGACCACCAGAACTATAAGCCATCAAGTGAACGGCAGACATTCACATCCAGGAAAAAAATGAATGGTTCCTCTTTCAGTTTCCCCGCTATTCAATCTGGGAGTGGAGCTGTAATGGTCGTGTGAAGTCTCATGACAGATATGGGTGAATGACTGGAGGGCAGGGACACTGATAGTGGGAGCATTGAGCCTTTTATCTCCTCGCTATCAACTGAATGAATGGTTTCTCCCTGTATGGAGCTGCTTCTGTACAGTAGACAGGGGGGGTGGGCTCCTCAATGAAAGAAGACGGCGTCGAGGAGACGAGGGGGATGGGGACCGGCGAGGTGGCAGGGCTGGGGGAGGGGGCCATCAGACTGTTTACCCTCCGTTTGATGCGATAGCTTCACGTTCAGTGCAGAAAGTGTGAGTTTAATCCTCAGATTTGACTCTAAATTTACTCATTCCTGCGACCAGACTGCGGTTTTAGAGACGTTATCGCTTTAAGATGAGGTGAAACATGGAGCCTGAGGGCGGAAAGGTGTCAGCATGAAAAAATCATCCATGTAGATGATACTAACGGGCTCAGTGCTGGTATGAAAGTGAAGTGAAACCTGAACTGAAATGCTAAAATAAGTTTGGATTCATTGTTTTGTGTGTGTAATCTTTAATCTAAAATTTGCCTTATTTTTCTATTTAGACCAACACATTTCAACAAAGTAAAAAAAAAAAAAAAAATAGAGAAAAAGTTAAAAATTAGGTCAAAATGGACCTAAATTACAATACAGAACTTTTTCCTGAGTTGTCAAAATATGAATAATAGTCTGGACTATTAAAGGATGACCTAGCAGATGAGGAGGTGGGGGGGAGGTCACTCAAGAAATAGAGTATTGATCTGAATAACCTAATTTCATGCTAAGTGCAAGGTTTCAGGGCTTTTATATGAAAAAAGATGACAAAATTAAAAGCAAATGGTACATTTGTCATCCAGGTCACAGCAGAACGTTTTAGCCAACAAAGAACCAATTCCTTCAACAAAACATGAACACAAGATTGGACCTGAAACTTACTGGTAATTGGGACAGGCTAGTGGCCAAACACCGTCAACAGAATTACGATGGAATGCTTAAAATTAGGGCTAAATATTTTAAATATGTTAAAAAGTTTTTTTATGAGAAGTTGCTTATTGTATAATTCAAAAGTACCAATAAGAAGAGGGAGAAGTACTTACTTAAAGAGTAAAATTCAAGATTGCCTTAGATACAATGAACCCTAAACAGTACAATACCGTACATATACTGATTCATGTCTCACGATACGTTTGAACTGATTCTCTGTATAAAAGACATGTACACACTTATATGCAGTCCGACTATAACCTCTTCACCACAACTAAGACCAAAGAGCTGTCAAAGGACACTAGGGACAAGATTGGTTCATCTAAGTCTTGTTCAAGTGTACAATCTATTCTGCAAGTCGTGGTACCAACAAAGTTGTGAGGTCTGTAAAGTTCATCACAGAAACACGGGACCGAATCCAGACAAAAGAGCTGTCAAGGGACACTGGGGACGAAATTGTACACCAGAAAAAGACTTGGATGAACCAATCTATTCTGCAAGTCGTCAAACCAACAAAGTTACAAGGTCTGTAAAGTTCATCATAGAAACACAGGACCAAATCAAAATCAAAGAGCTTTCAAAGGACACTAGTGACAAGATTTTGCAGCGGAACAAGACTTGGATGAACCAATTGATTCTGCAAGTTATCCAATAGACAGAGATACAAGGTCTGTAAAGTTCATCATGGAAATACAGGACTGAATCAAGACCAAAGAGCTGTCAAAGGACACCGGGGACAAGATTGTACACCTGAAAAAGACTGGGATGAACCAATCTATTTTGCAAGTCGTCCAACAGACAAATATCTATATAGTTCATCATAGCAGCACAGGACTAAATCAGGACCAGAGAACTGTCAAAGGACACCAGGGATAAGTACTTATTTCCTGCATCACAATTTGATAATTGGATTGTTTTTATAATGTTTTTCTCTGACAGATGAATTGTTTCAATGATTAACATCTAGTCTTTTTGAGTGCTACTTCTTGCAGAATAATTTCCTGACAATTGCAATAAAAAGTCTGAAGCAAAGGAAAAAAAAATCTATTATCTTTAAACAATAATTGCTAGGTAACTAATCCACCCGGTATCTGCAGAGCTCCAGGGTTCTCCAGTTATGAAGTCAGAGCAGATCAGCATCTCCTCCCTTTCATTAAGGCAGACCGGCTCTCTGAGACACAGTTCCTGATGGCAGGTTCAGGATTAGATTCAGGACTCTGCTGGTTCTGTCCTCCGGCAGACATGCCAGGCGGATTTTAAGAAGCGCAGTGATCCACCGGAGCTCCTGTAACTGTTGCCAGGACAACACTATGCTGGACTGAAGAAGAAGCAGCTCTGTGACAGTCGAGAAAAAAAAAAAAATCTTATCTCGTTTGCATTCCTGGGCTGCATTTTGTATGATTTAAAATGCTCAGTCTTAGATTTCAAATCTACTTATCTTGAAAACCATCTGTAATTGTGGAGCTCTTCCACTTTGCTGCAGTGAAAGTGAAGCCATTGAAGAAATAAATACGATTCACTGCGGGGCAGGAGGAGAAAATCGAAGTCTCCTTCTACAACACAAATCTCTTCATGTCACTGGAGATGAAGAGTGGACCTCGTTAGTTACCCCGCCTTCTCTGTGGCTCATGGGAACTGATGAGACTCCATTAGACAGCAGCAGCACTTTTCTGAGCAGCTCCTCTCTTTGTTGTTACACACCGACAGCCATTATTTTTAGGGTTTCCAGCGTGATCATTTTACAAAATCTGCAGACAGGAAAAAGGGAACACCTGTGCAGAAGATCCAGAATCAGGGTCACGGAAGACTGAAGCAGCAATCGGAGAACTCCAGAAACCAGAAGGCTTCTGGTACGCCTCAGGCTTTCATTTACTCACTGTAAGCACGCACTAGAGTAGATGAGGGCTTTTTTCTTCACTTCAGGAACAGAGAACGTGGAATCATGGAAACTGGAAGACGATTCACTTTTAACTGGAGGGTTCAGCACTAGTTATGCTGTACTTCCAAAACCTAAACATGTATCCGAAAATGGACAGGAAGCCACTAAAAGCAAAGCTATTGGGTTTGATACAATAAACTAAAAAAGAAACAGGCAATCTGTCACAATCTGTCATAAAACATTCTTTTTGCTCGACTCTGTCACATATTGTTCCAAGCGATCCAGATCTGAGTGCAGATCCTGCCGTTTGACCTCCATCCACTAGGTGGCAGAGTGCGCTTTTCACTGGGTTAAGAGTAGGTGGTCTAACATTAAATGTTGGGAACATTTGACTGATTCTCCCAAACCCGTTTTCAATTGGTAGTGGGGGGGTGGGCTTCCAACAAGCTCACTCCTGATTGGCCAGAGTGGTTGCCATAGAAACGTTGGATCAGACTGACTTGGACCAATCAGAGAGGATTTCTGGTTCCAACGTGGCGAATGAAATGACTTCATTTGGTTGGAGCCAGAATCAAGTAATTTCTTTTTTTTTTAACCCTAACCCACACTCACTCAGTCCAGTTCTCTTATACAGTCAATGTGTTCAATAGAGATGGATTGATGTTTAAAGGAGTTTTCACTCTGCTTTTTTTTAACTCATTTTCAATCTCCAACATTAGATTATCCCCCCAAAAGGCTCTACACCAAGAATAGGTAAATTAGATCAACCAGAACCTACTTTTTGGCTATTGAGGAGTTGGCACATGGAGCTTCAAGTTTATTAACATCTTTTTACTACGATCTGTCTCAAAGAGTCGTTTAATTCACGTGATGGGATTATGAAAAAGTAGTTTGACAAAAAATATGAGAAGTAACTCAAGCTAAAGTCCACAAAACCATCCAACTGACCAACTCTAGTTGCCACCCTAAGGAAGAATCCATTAATGATGCCCTAGCACTGGATGGAAACCAAACTATTTCCTGCCCATTGACCGACCATAAACTGAAAGTGATGAAACTATAACTAATGGATTAACCTCAGGAGAAACTTTCTAAAACCAGAGAACACACCGTTTTGTTAAAAACCCTCGTCAACACAAGCACTTCCACCTTAACATCCTTTAAAGTTCTAAGACATTTCCGCCTAAACTCTCGTGCTGAGTGACTTCAAGAACCATCAGTCAGGAACATTTCAATAAAGGATATGTGCATCCTTAGTAAACACACACACATATATATATATATATATATAAGGGTGATTTCTCCACATCACTGTCAGTGGACTCTGTACATTATGGAATGTTTTATTAGAAAAACCACAGAAATGAATAACTGGATAGACTATGTTTTACAATCCACTTTAACAGAATAAAAGTCTCTGATATAAAACCATATATCTATATAATGTAATGGTTTCTGATGGACCGATTTGACTGTGGTGTGTATGTACCGCCGTGTAGATGTTGGGCACAACCGTTCTACTGATGGGAACTTCGGGCGCCACGTGTTGCGGTCACACTCCCTAAAATACAAGCCCCACCCCCATTTCTGGCTATTTACAGCTATTTTATATTTCTCTTCAAACAACCTTTCACACTAAGACTAAAATATACTGGAAATTTAAAAAAAATGACCATTTCAACTGCAGTTTGTAAACAGTGTAGAAAAATGGGAGGAGCTAAGCGAGAGATCTCCTTTAACTATACCCAACCAAGACAAAATTTCAAAATAAAAGAAGAAAAAAGTTTGCAATATTGGTGATCAAAATTGTCGATATGACAAAAAGACTTGTGATATGTAAAAAAAAAAAAAAAAAAAAATGACTAAACGTCACTTACATTTCACTGCTACAGTATAATTTAAATTAAAGTCAACATAATTTAAAATGTACTCCAAATATTGGTCTAAAAAGGAGGCGGGTACTAACATGAAAAGGCTGTATCCGATTGGTCAAATGAGTAAAGGCCTCTATTTAATTGGTTAAAGTCCCTCTATGAGGAAAATCGTGTTTTTTTTTTTTGGAGTTTTTAACATGTATGTGAGGTATTATGTTTATAAAAATGAACAACTGTAATAAGAAATCTTTTTGTTTTTTTGAATTTCTGAGTTGAATTTCACAGTTGTAAAGGATTGTAAATCAATGAAAGAGCATTTGGATGTTAGTTTTCATTATTTTCCTAAGGATTCTACTTATGAGAAACCAATGATTGAATGTATTGATCACAGCAACGTCAATAAACATTGGAGAATTAGCTAAAAGAGTCTTTTGGAGGAATTTGGCTCCACAAAGATCTTCACTTCCTCGTCTGAGCCGACATCCGGATCAGAACCATACGGCTGGACATTACCCATATTGGTGACATTTTTATGTAGCAGCGGAGAAGATTTACGCTAGCGAGACATCATAATCAGACTCTTTGTTGTTACACTCCGACAGCCATTATTTTTAGACAGGAGGGGATCAGGGGCGGGGCTGCTCCAAGAGCCACGCCCCCTCAGAGGAGATTTTGGAAACAGAGGCTTCAGATCAACATGAAAAGGGGCTTTTTAAGACATTTAGGTTGTTGGATTTTGGTTAAAAATGTCAATCATATTTAAAAGACTACTGGGAACTTTTTTTTTTTAATAAATAAAAAAAAGAGACACCTGCACTAAAATACACAGTTGTTTTAGAAAGTCGTACTCCATGTTCAACGCTTCAGTTCAGACCCCCCCAGACAGCAGCAGACTGACAACACTGTTGATCCAGGTAACCAGCTGCAAGGCAGGGGAGTGCTGGAGCACCTCTGGAGGACCGGGACGGGGCCGCCCTGATCTATTCTGTCCGTCTCCTCAATCTTATACATTATTCACACGCAGTGCACTTTGCAGAGAACATTTGGGAAACGCACACACAGCCAACGCCGCGGCCTTGCATCTGCCCTTCAACAACAGTGTGCCAACCATCGCCTCAAAAACCGGCGTTCACAGACCACACGCCTCCAACCCGGGATGAATAAAACATCCCCGAAAAACAGACCAGATTCAGGTCGACATCAAAACTTAATCAGGACGCCGCCGAGCTCCTGAAATCTTCATGACACTCATTTCTTTAATTCTCATAAACAATCTCAGCTCCAAAGCTCTTAATGAAATCGTTTTATGGCGTCATGTTTCTATTGAACTCTGAGATGAGGTCAAACTATATTTAAATCGAGATTTCTTTCTATCTCCAGCGACTAGTGCAGGGGTGAGGCTGAGCCCTGAGTCTGTCCCAAAACTCTGACGGAGAGGCAGATTCACTGACCCAGCAGTGAGAGGAGAGAAAAGAGGCTGAAAAGATGAGTCACATCAGGGTTAACAAATGTCAAAACCTACTTCTACATGTTTGCAGAAGACCTACAAGTTTGTAAGGCAAACCTGAAAGTTTTATTTAGGCAATAAACAGGTAAAGTTAGGACTGCAACAATTTAATCCTCGTCAATAAAATGGCAATTTGGTTATCCATGTGTCCAACAATAAAATATTAATATCACTATTAATACAACTAGTACTACTACTAAAAGAATACAATAATATTATTAATAATAGTTTATTTAAAAGGGGAAAGTACAAAAAAATAGCTAGTTTTCATCCTGGCTGAGGTGTTAAAAAGCATAAACTTCAAACAGAAAAATACAAAATACAACATATTAATAAAACAACATTTAATTACAACATCAAATCAGGCTGACATTTTACTGTGGGCAGGTATAAGAGTTAACAAGCTATAATATCGATTGTATATTAAAAAATTGTTTTTTTTAAAAAAAGTTCTGATACTGTAGTAGTAAAGTAGTAGTAGTAAATGTCTGTCGCACACTCATCTAACACCTGTTTCTAGCTATAGGAAAATGAAAGGATAAAAAGCATTCCCGAAGGTCTTTTGAAGATGATTATTTGATGAACTACGTGATCGGGCCCAATCAGATCAGGACATACCTAATTAGAAAATGATTAAAAACTACAAAATAGAAGGATAATCATAAAACTGGTACTTTCTACATCTTTCTAAATTAATGTAAATCCACAGTGAATGAAACTTTCTTAGCAAACATCCTTTTAACACGTTCTTGTAGCGTTTTTGTCATGATGAATGAGAGAGAATTTAACATTCAGTCTGTGGGTATTTCTTTATTCAAATCCTGTTGGATCAGGAACAGATGAAAACTGGATGCTTGAAAAAGCTCAGGTTTGTGACTGTAGAATCCTGAACAGATCCATTAACGTCTTCGTTTTCCTCGTCTGAACTGGTATCAGGCTCCAAGTTGTGCATTTGCATAACTCGGATATTCCTTGCTTTTTTTTTTTTTTTGCTACGCTAATGTTAGCTTGGACTTATGAGATGCTATGAGCTAGTGGGAGAGAGTGTAGAGAAAGGGCTGATGGGAAATCAGCCCAACACTTATGTGAATTTCTGATGAACTGATGAACAGAAAATATGTCTTAAATGGAATAATGATAACTAAGAGACGACTAGAAACGCTTTGAGATTAGTACGAGGGCGATTTTAAATCTGGACTGCTTTGTTTTTTATTTTTTAAAAATCTTATTTTTGGTTTCACTTTTTTCTGCTGGAAGAAACTTTCCAATGATTTTTCAAAAATGTTTCTATTCATTTTGCTAGCTTTGGGGTTTTCATTTAGCAGGTCAGAGCAGCTTTGAGGCAGCCAATGTACTTAGGACATGTGACCACTGACTTGACCTGTTAGTTTTTCAAAATAAAACTTCAGAATCAGAAATTAAACAAAACTGATTTTTTTTTTTTGCAGTCCATTACCAATTGATCTGAGGGTTTAGGATCATTGTTTTAGAGGTTTGTTGAATTGTAAAATTCTTCAAGTTTTTCTCGTTTTTCCTTCCATAAGCTCAAATATGAAAATATGTTCTTTGTTTGAATCAATTAGGTGAAAGGTCACCCCTTATTCCACCGATGTTCTTCAAAAGATTATGATGTAAAGCTCCTACCATGACGTAATTTCATATTTCTGTTTTTTTTCTTCTTCTTTTCTACTAAATACTCATTAAAATCCTGAACTCAAAGGACTTTGTGATACATTTCAGATGAGCGGGAAAAAAAAAATCCTTAATCCCAGAGAGAATCTGAGTCACAACTAAAACTTTAATCTATTTATAGTGTGACATTCGCAGCATCAGATGCTATTTGCAATAAGAGCTTTTACCATGAGCTCAACTTATGGATTCACTCAGAACCCCAGAGAGAGACGGATGCTTAGTGTAGAGAGCAGAGAGAACAATGGATTTACATTTGTTTGAAGACAAGTACAGAGTTCTGAAGCCGTTTACTGTTATTTGTTCCATCTAATATTTAATGTCTGAATGATATTTACTCCTCTCACAGACTTCCTGGCCCATTTATGTATATTTGATGCGATTTAGTCAGTTAGAATATTATATATAAGGGGACAAATAGGAACAGAATGAATGAATGCTATTACTAATGTGAAGCAGGAGCAAAAATGTACAAAAAGTGTAGAAATTCTGGCAAAAACAAAACAGAAGCAACGCAAATGTAATCTGAGGGGCTCAAGATTTCATTTAAAAAGGTTTTTATTATTTTGTAATTCTTAAAGACACTTGAAGAGATGATTTCTTCATCTTTGTCAATAATGATACTGATTTTGACTCTAAATGGGGGGGGGGTTGCTGCCCCCTTGCCCGCCGCATAGCTCCGCCCCTGGATTAAGTCAAAGCTGTACAGTATTGTGTAGATTTTTTTTTTTTTTTTTTTTTTAACTAGAGCTTGTCCGCCACCTATAATTGGTTGAAGTTTGGTGTAAAAAGTCAAAGCGAGGCAGTCTCGTAAATCATGCTCCAGGCTTTTTCTTTCACAGCTCTATTCCGATATATGATAAACTTGGTATATTGATTTCTCCTCCTCCATCAACTTCAAACTGTTGGCACTTTCACTAATAAAAATGGATGCTAGCCACGCGTCAAGTCAGAGTTCCTCATTGGTTAGAGTTCAGGGTTGTCACGATTTAGTAGTTGAGCAGTTTACCTTGATGAACTTCCAGTGCACAGAGCCTCACTCTGTGCGAAGTATTGTTTGTGCCACTCTGCCCGCATTACTGAGCGTTTCTATCTGGACCTGATCTTCTGTTTCTGACCCTTCATCGGTTTGCTCCCCTGACCCTTACCTGGACTCTGATAACTCTAGTCTTTTCTTTGATGCTTCCATGCTCGTGACTGACCTCTGCCCGTCTGACTCTGATTTGGCTTAGTACACTTTTAGCAAAGATTCATTTCTGTCTGAACCAACAAACCTGCGGAAAGTGGAACCAGCTGTCTGACCGTAACCCTAAAGTTGACATCTACTTTCGTTTAGATCTTTGTTTTATTTGATTTTAAAAGCCTCCAATTAGGTCATAAACCATTTAAAAGCTGAGTTTTAGTTCCAGTGCTGACATTCTTTTAACTATTGTAACTCTTGAGGCGTTTACTGATATAAAAACCTGTTTTTCTCAGCTTCAACATTAGCTGATTCACATTGATTCGGTATATAATTTCTGCAGATAGATCCTACAAGTAACGTTTTACTTTGATAACACGTCAAACTTCCACATATCTGTGGTTTGGAAGACCCTTGACCTTGTTTTAATTTGCATTTTCTATCATTTTACATTTAACAACAAAAGAAGAGAGTACCCTCTTAACTGATAGATGTTTAAATCACCTTTAGCTGCAACATTTCTGTCTTTTTTTTAAGATTTCTGAGCAGAAACATCAACAAGCTTCCTGATGGCAGGACTCTCAAAAACAGGGCGGGCTGACAGGGAATCAGGCTTAGGTGGTAGCAGTCTGTCATATTATGAGACAGCACATCCATCATGCATCATGTCACAGACCTGCCAATTACAGCCAGGAGCTGAGATGCACAAGACAAATGCCTTTTTTTTTTAAATAAACAAAGCTGGTTCTAGTTCAGAGCCAGTTCTTGGATCGCTAACCTCCTCTGGACTCTTCAACGGTTAAATACAGCTGTTCTGAGCTCCACCAGGCAGAGAGGAGACGGTAAAAGTCCTCCACTGACCATGTTTGTCCAAACAAGAGGCAAGATGTTGACTGAAATTTGAAGAAACTTGAAGGGAGTCAGTTAGCAAAAGCCCACAATTAATATGACTGATCCTAAAATGTAGATGAACAACCATAAACTGATGACTTATGGAAGGAGAATATAGCAGTTAAAGTCACAAATGTCTTTAGGAATCACGCTTAGGTTCATAAAAGACGTGTTAGGTGATGGAAAAAAGATACATTTAACTTTCTTTTTTATGGCAGTAGAAGTTCTCCTCATGATTTTAATTTTCTTGTTTTATGTTTTAGCTCATAAAGTTATGATTTAAACCAGAAAATGTAAATAATCAGAACAGCTGAGTCACACAATTGTATCGGTTAGCTTAATCAAGCTAACAGGCGTATTTAAAAGTAAATATATGCGAAAAAATTCGACAACCATCTAGATTTAAAGACCCACTTGTATATTGTTTGCATTTGTGGCATTTTATTGATGATATAATAAAATTTTAACTCAAAAATAGCATTTTGGGAGTATTTTTTTGCTCAAATCGTAAATCAGAAGCAGATAAAAAAATACTGCTTGAAAAAGATGGTTTTTGCGGGGTGGGCGGGGCTTAAGCTCTATGCTCCGCCCCATTCTGATGCATCCAATCGTAGATCAAATAGATCCAATTGTTTTCCTCGTTTGAGCTTGTATGTGGATCCAAACTGTTTGGCTGGATAGCTCCGATATTACTCGCCGATTTGGTCGTACCTGTTGACAAAGCTAGCTGGAGAGCATGTAAACAGAAAGCTCTCAACGGGGGGGGGGGGTTCCACGCCACACTCCTGCAGAAACTACTGGGGGACAAAAAGGTATTTAATCAGCCACCAGATCTAGACTCCATGGAAAATCTGGGGAGGGAGTTGAACATCACTGCTGTAGAGGAGATCTGCATGGAGGAATGGACCAAAATACCAGTTTGTGTTGTGAAGACTTAAAAGAAAATGTTTGACTGCTGTCATTGCCGACAACGGGTAAAAAAAGTAAAAATAACTTCTGTTATGGACTAAATTCTCATTTTCCACCCTAATATACACATAAATTCTTTAAAAATCAGACTGATTTTCTTTATTTTTTTTCTCATTTAGTCTCTAATAGTTCTCATCTTTTTAAGAGGGAGAACTTGCACAATTAGTGGCCGACTAAATACTTTTTTTCCTCACTATATGTCCTATGTTGGCTAAAACTGGCATAATCACAACTAAAATACCACTAGAAACGCTTTTAAAAAAAGTCTTTAAAATTTCCAGCCTATTGACATTTAATATTAAAGCATTTAAGACTTTGAGCTTTAAGGTTTGAGCGTGTCACTAACGGGACCGTCCAGGCCCAGCGCAGCACTTTAGGAGCCTGTAATAGAGCAGAGACTGCAGGAGCGGTGTGCGCGCTCAAACAGGTGCGCGACCTTCCCCGGGGAGGCTGTGAATCAGGTGAGAGGACAGCAGAGAGGTCATGACAGGCTCAGGAAGCAGAACAGCTCCCACAGACAAAGCTTTTTTTCCTTTTTTTTTAGCCGGCGTCCCCTGAAGACGAGCCGGCGGAGCGAAGCCAGCCATCGATTTCCATCGTCCAATGCGATGGCTTCAGGGATCAATGCAACACGGAGGTATTTGTGTCCTCATTACTGCTGTTTGCTCAGCGGGTCGATTCAGACTCAACTTGTTTTGGCTCAGGACTGACCAGGAAGGGAAGGCTGATGGGAGGGGGGGGCTGTTTCTAAACACCTTTATTTAAACAGAACTTTCAATAAATGACATTTTGCAGAGAATATAAATACATGACGAATCGAATCCAATAATGACAATTTTTATATTCATTCAAGCTGTTAAATACATTTGATTAAAGATTGTTGTAAACTGGAGCAGGTTGTCTCACGTCTTTCTTTATATATAAATAAAGTTAATTCAATCCAGGCTCCTGTTCTCACTGGGAACCAAAGATTCCAGTGAAACATTGAATCATTAAACAAAAGTTCTGTAATTTGTTACATTTTAAATATTAGTTTCTATAAATGAAACTTAAAGATTTATAAGAAGTTACAGAACTTTTGTTGATTGAT
>NC_050513.1:10450531-10469826 GCF_002922805.2 Oryzias melastigma | reverse complement strand
TTCTGTAATTTGTTACATTTTAAATATTAGTTTCTATAAATGAAACTTAAAGATTTATAAGAAGTTACAGAACTTTTGTTGATTGATCCCGTGTTTCACTTTTTATAGTGTAAAACCTACGAGATGCTTTAATTTTTGCACGGCATCATGGGAAAACATAACAGAGTCCTTTCACATTAGTACTGCCACAAACATTTGTTTTAATAGTCCACTAAACACTGATTATTATTATATTAGTCAACTAATCTGGTCATGCGCACACTGGATGTAAAGCACACATCTTAGCCATCATTAGCTTTAAACGAACTAAAAACTAGATATATAGCATTACCTGTGATAGTGCTAGTGTGAATGCTGTAAGCTGAATTTGGCTGCTGAAGATGCTAGTGCTCATAGATGAAGATGCTGAAGCCAGATAAAATATTAGTTAAATGCCAAATTAGCCTAAAAAAACTGAAAAAAGCCCAAGTGAGTCAACATGGCTAGCATGTAGCTGAAATATTACCTTAACTCCAAATTAGCCAAAAAAAAAAACTGAAAAAGTCCTAAATTAGCTAAAACTAGCTAGCATGTAGCTAAAGTATTAACTAAACTCCAAAGTATCCTAAAAAAACAAAATAGCCTAAATTAGCCAAAATAGCTAGCATGTTACTAAAATATTAGCAAAAATTCAAATTAGCCAAAATTAGCCAAAATAACTAGCATGTAGATAAAATATTAGCTAAACTCCAAAATATCCTAAAAGACAGCCTAAATTAACCAAAATAGCTAGCATGTAGCTTCAGTATTAGCCAACTCCAAAATAGCCTAAAAAACAAAAGTAGCATAAATTAGCCAAAATAGCTAGCATGTAGCTTCAGTATTAGCCAACTCCAAAATAGCTTAAAAAACAAAAAATAGCATAAATTAGCCAAATAGCTAGCATGTAGCTAAAGTATTAGCCAACTCCAAAATAGCCTAAAAAAACAAAAGTAGCATAAATTAGCCAAATAGCTAGCATGTAGCTTCGGCATTAGCCAACTCCAAAATAGCCTAAAAAAACAAAAGTAGCATAAATTAGCCAAAATAGCTAGCATGTAGTTTCAGTATTAGCTAAACTTCAAATTAGCCAAAAAACAAAAATAGTGAAAATTAGCCAAACTAGCTAGCATGTAGCTAAAGTATTAGCTAAACTTCAAATTAGCCAAAAAACAAAAATAGCATAAATTAGCCAAACTAGCTAGCATGTAGCTAAAGTATTAGCTAAACTTCAAATTAGCCAAAAAACAAAAATAGTGAAAATTAGCCAAAATAGCGAGCATGTAGCTAAAATATTGGCTGAGCTCCAAAATACCTGAAAAAAAACAGCATAAATTAGCCAATATAGCTAGCATGTAGCTAAAGTATTAGCTAACTCCAAAAGCTAGCAGAATGCCAAATACTTTCAACTTTACTACACTTTGACTCCATATAATATAAAGTAACGACTAATCGACTATTAATTTAGTCGTCGACTATTTTCATAGTCGATTAGTCGACTAATCGTGGCAGCTCTATTTCACATTAAAATTGTTTGAGTAGCAAGGAAATGTGGGTAACTTTATGCTAAGGCTGGGATTCTCAGCGTAACTGACGATTCACAATACCGATAGTATCACGATATTTCAAAAATCCAATGAAATGACACAGAGCATCAGTTCAAGAGAACCGGAGCAGCAGGTTTTCTTCTGCGGATACTTCACACACACAAACAGAGTAAAGCGATTCCAAGAGACGACGACATACGAGCACGACAGCTGGAAGGAGGCGACAGATGTGGGAAGTAAAAAGCACAAAATGAAGCGTTTATTCCCTTCATGAACCCACAGCTGTAAACACCTTCAAAAAAGAGGCTTTTTTCAGTCTGACGTGACGGAATGTTTCAATTATTTCAGGTTAAAAAAGGGAAACGCGTTGACTCACACTATAAATATCTGATATTAAATAAAGATTTAAGTGGTTTGTGTAAAATTGAGACTTTATTTTGTGCACAAAAAAGAAAAAAGAAAAAGATATGCAACATTTTGAGTGTTTTTAAGCACTTTACCGTTATCTGTCGGAACAACAGCATCCCTCCAGCTCCACATACTTTCCAGAGCTGGAGGTCACGAGGTCGTACGCCATCGGCTCAGCTGACGCGACCGGTATCGACTTTCACTACGGAGCATTTACATGTGAACAGTCGTCTGCAGCAGAGGTGGGTTATCTAAAGTGTGTGGGGATGAGGGCTACCGTGACAGCTCAAGAGTGTTGACTTGGGAACATGATCTGTGATTACATCCATTTCAATCCTCTTCTATAAAGTCATCCCTTCAAAATAAAGCGCGCGGAGGAACACTCACCGTCCTTGCGGTGGTAGGTGATCTCCACCTTGCGCTCCTCGGAGCCCAGCAGCGCCTGAGCCACCTGGGCCACGGCGTGCCGGCTGGTGCTCTGGCCGTGCAGGAAGTCGCAGGTGCACGGCTTCTGCATGACGTCCGGCCGGGAGAAGCCCGTCATCTCGCAGAAGCCGTCGTTGCAGTAGATGATGGCGCAGTTCTGCACGCGGGCGTTAGCGATGAGGAACTTTTTATCTGTCGGAGGAGGATGGAGGAAATACATTTTTACTCTTAAAATACCCTCCAAAAAATGTTTTGATAAACAAGCAGCCTTTCAAAATAAAACTTCCTCTGACACTTATAATTGTATTTTTATTGCATATCCTGGTTTTATTGTGGTTTTAAATTGTGTTTTTATTTATTGTTTTTAGCTTTTTAGGTTGACAATTTTAAAATTTTTTCCAGAGACAGTCAAAAATACCTCCTGGGGTAAATCTGGCTCTTTGCATGCTATGCTTTTAATGTGCACTGTCCCAGACAAATAAATAAATTGACATGAACACGTGAATTTTAGTCAAATGGATAAAAATCTGAATTATTGCCTGTTTGTTTAATTCTTTTGGTTTTTTTAAAAAAAAAAAATAATAAATAAACTTTTGAAATATACCAGACACAACTAGAGGTGAGTTTGGATGAAATGTGTAGTAATTGTTTTAAATAAAGATACAAAATAAATTAATTAAATAAAGTGTTATGAAGTTTATGGATCACTGCCACTAAGTGTGATCTTAAATGTGATTTTTTTCAAATTCTGGTGTCTATTTCATTCTAGTTATTTGTTTATTTTTATTTAGTTGTCATGGAAACCTGTATGGATTATAACATCCGAACAACTTTTGTGGTTTCTTTTTAGACGAAAAGTGCAATTGAAAGACACCTAAGATGTCTTGAAAATGTTAAATCATCAAAATCCTGTCACTAGGATTTGAACAAAAATTCATTTTTAATGCAACAAATCTTTCAAAACACCAGATAAAACTCATATAAAGCCTAAATTTAATAGACGAGTGAATAAATTAAGTTTAGGCAACTATAAAGACAAAAAAACTAAATAAAGTGTTGCATGTAAGGTTGTTGCAACACTTTTTCTCTTATTTTGAAAATTTTTAGTGCACTTCCATGTGCAGGCTATTAAATATTAATTTCCCACCATCAGCATTTGAGCAAAAGAGTCGACTCCAACGAGGTTTCCAAAGTTTATAAACTCACAACAGCAGGTAAACAGTTAAACATTCGGAGGCTACAACAGCTCCTGCTACAACAAAAAAATGCTATCTAGCATTTTGGTGGCGTCACAACCAAAAACCCAGCATAAATTGAAGCACTTAAGAAGTAGGACAATGCTGATTATTTTGGAGTGGGGGGGCGGCACGGTGGGGCAGTGGTCGCCTCTTGGTGAGAAGGCGCAGGTTCAAATCCCGGATGGGACCTTTTAAATATAAAGGAGTATGTAAAGCTGGTGGATAATACAAATGTTTTTAATATTTGTGTTTTTTTATTAGGGCTGATAATCGTTTTTTAGTATTTTAATCTAGTTTATATCACGTTTTCACAAAAAGCAGATTATTTGATCCATAGTTACCTCACTGTTGATGTAATTCGTACACATTAATTACAGTTCAGGGCTAATTTTTCCCCAATTAGTTAATTTTATTAATGGATTTCCAGCCCTATTTTTTATGGAATAAGAGTTAGGATGCATTTTATAAATGAAATGAAATGTAGAGTTTGCATGTTCTCCTCTGCAGTCCAGTAACATGTTTACAGGTTAATTAGTGACTCTAAATTGCCTCTATAGGGGCATATGTGCAACAGATCTAACAGTACAGGTGCTGGTAACCCTGTGACCCCCCAAAATAATCTCAAGTGATCGGAATCTTCTAGTTCTCTCTTAAATTTAAGATTCTGCAAGTTTTAATCCTCAAATTAAATGTGAGAATTCGGTTAAAACGGACTCAAAATGATCAAGAAGAAGAAAAGGGAAAAGTTTCTTCCAAATGATAGACTTAAAGTGTCCAAAGTGTGTCCACTTCAGGAGCGCAGATTCTCTCCAAAAACCACGAGAATTCTGAAATCCTGCTGGGAAACCGTAGATTTCCTCTCGGTTTTTCCTGAATGTGTCTCGCTCTAGACTCA
Organism: Oryzias melastigma; assembly: GCF_002922805.2. Classification (NCBI taxonomy): domain Eukaryota; kingdom Metazoa; phylum Chordata; class Actinopteri; order Beloniformes; family Adrianichthyidae; genus Oryzias; species Oryzias melastigma. Next base: position 10,465,294 of record NC_050513.1, on the reverse strand, counting down.
GTGATGAACAATGTGGACCCACCAGGGGAAGCTACTCACTTTGTCCCTCGAATTTCCGGATGATGACTCCCAGGAAGGTGTTTTGCGGCGCCACATGACCCCTCCGGACGGGCATGGTTCCCCTCCAGGAAGGATGCTCTCTGGCCGTCCGAGAACGAGCGAGCCGGTCCCGTTACGCAGCGCTGAAACCGGATCCAGAGGGGCTCCCCGCGGGTTCTTTTGTCAGCACTCTGTCATCCTCCTCTTTCTTTATGCTTTTTGGTTTTTTCCTCCTTTCTCTCCGCTCCACTTCAGCTGCCCGGCTGCGCGCCCCGCAGAGGTTTCCCCGCGCCGCCCGCAGACGCGCAGCTCGACAGAAACGCAGAGATGTTCAGGCGCGGATTCAGCAACATTTCACCGTTTGTCCGCGGCGCGTGAGCGGCTGGTGTGCGCGGGGGGGCTCCTCCTGCTGCTGTGACGGGGACGGAGTGAGCGCGGCGCGCGCAGGGGCGCAGCTCGGAGTGCGCGGAGGGAGAACCCACATGGAGGCGCAGACAAAGAGAGAGAGAGAGAGAGAGAGGAGGCAAAGCGGGAGAGTAACGGAGTACAGTAACGCGTTACAAAACCTGCTTTTACCGGAACTTCACCAGAAAAACGTCACGCATTTTAAAAGCGAAAACTTAAAGAAATAATTCTTAAAAAGCGGGATAAACACCACTTATACACCAAAAAAGAACCTATCGAGCCGCTGTTCACCTGAGACGGTTCTCTCGCGAGTGCTGACGTCAGACAACAGGTGCACCTCATTAGGGGAAACCCTGAACCGTCCTACAGGGTTTCCCGGAGGCGCAGCAGGGCCCGGCTGCACCGCGGGGCGCTGTCCATGGTGCTGAAAAAGACGCGCCTCGCCAGCAGGGGCGGAAATAAGCAGTTTGGGGGCGAACGATGAGATTGGGGCCCCATGTTTTTTTTTTTAATCCTTACTCAGGTTAAAACATTCATAATACATGTATGTAATTTGTTTATCAGGTTTTGCTAATGACAAGACACAAACATACTTGAATGATAGAACAAAACGATGACTATGGAGTGGCATTAACAAAAATATTTATATATATATTCTAAAAAAATGCAATTTTTTACCACTCTTTTTGCCTTTCCTCTCGTTTTCTGTCTCTTTTCATGACTTTCTTTATCTTTTTGAGATTATGTTCTTCTTTTTCTCTCTTCTTGCACTTCTTACAACATTTTTCCACATCTGGTTGATTACTGCTTTTATTTTTCCTTTTTAAACTCCTGGAAGAGTCTCTATGGTGTCAAATATGGATAATCTTAAAGCAAATGAAAAATCAGACAGGCTTTATAAATTATTTATTATAAATTATTTTTATTATTTTTTATTTGAAAGCAATTTTAAGCTTGAAAATGCATAATGTAAATGTAAAGGAATTATTGAAAATGTAAAAAAAAAATTGAAAGCAGTTTTAAACTTGAAAATACATATTGAAAACTTAAAGACATTATTGAAAATTTGAAAAAAACGAACGTTTAAGATATAATATTGAAAACTTGAAAGAAAAATTGAAATTTTGAAAAAAAAATTGAAATTTTGAAAACTAAAAAAAACAAAAACTGTTACCACTAATAAAAACATGTTTCAACTTTTTATTATTCCTCATTCTTTGCTTTTAGTTCTCATTTTCAATTCAGAGTTTTCGAGTTTTCGCTGCTAAATTGACATGGGGGCGGGGCTTCACGGTTTCAACATGAGTTTTCGAGTTTTAAACTGTTTTCAAAATGTTTAAATGTTTTTTTTTAATTCTTTTCAAATTTACAATGCCTGATTTTCAGTTTTTCAATCTGTTTTTTCCTTCACTTTTATCTGATCCTGATTTGACCCCATAAGTCTCTCAGTTTCCTGACTTACTGTAGACGGAATATTCCATTTCTACAGATTTACGGGGGAGGACGAAACATTTTCGCACGAGGTGGTTTATGGCATCTCGGTAATTTTTATTACTTTTTATCATGACAGAAATAGTGATGAACATGAAAATTATTTTAGAAATATTTTAAATGTTCATCTTTGGGCCTTAAAAGAGTTGAAGGTCCAGTGCGTAATGGTACGTCCCATTTAATTGTCAGAGCTGCCGTGACACATCATGAGGGTAGATTCTGGGGGTTTAGGGGACTTTAATGCCAAATATCTTTTTTTTTTTAATTAGTTATCAAGTTGAAATAAAAAAAATAAAAAAATAAAATAAATGCTGTTATTTATCTGAGTACAAAATAGAACAATTGAGATAATAGTTTCATTAAAACAATATTTTTAATCTGAATTGAGCATTTTGGTTGGGAAAGGTTATGTTAAAAAAAATCTGAGACATTTGATATAGATTTTTATATATATATTGTTTTTAGCTGTCAGCTTTTGCCAAACATTTGATGTATTTAAAATGTATTAAAAAGAGATATATTTGGTTAAAATGGTTTAATTGATTTTATCTTTCTTCTTTTTGTCCTCTTTCATTTTCACCAAAATCAAGAATTTTAAGTCATTCATTGCTGTGTGCTATGAAAATGAAATACATAAATAAATATCTTACACACGTTTGCAGTTCTTCAAGGGTGAAAACTGTTTAAACATCCTAAATCAAAATTTAACAAAGAAATTTAAAGTGTAATTAAGCTAAATAAAACCTGATGGATCATCATCATCTGAGTCTTTAAAATGTTAATAAACTGCATAAAACGCGTGGATTTCTGCTGTAGCGTTCAGTAGTAAAGACTGAACTTGTGATGGAGCACTAGAATGCAGCTTTTCAGAGTCTAAAGGTTACGCTTTTTTTTTCCGATTAGCAATCCTGACTCAGAAAGTCAGTCCTGAGGCTAAAAAAAAGAGAATTATGACTTAAATGCAGCACTAGAAGCTGCTGGTTCTGTTGTAGTTTTTACAACCATCGTCTTCTAAAACTTCTTTAACAATTTTATACCAAAAGAGCTATAATACTTTAGCTAAAGTTAGATTTAATCCTTGAGATTAGAGTGAGTAAGTAAATGATCATTATTCTCATTTATTACTTATTTCTTTACAAAAATGCAAGAGGATCTTACATTTTATTAGGGTTGTTTTAGTCAAAATTAAGTATTTGGGGGATTTTTTTGTGTCAATTGAGGTAAAATGCTTTTAATTTATCAAAATGAAAGAGTTTCAAGACTGTCTCAACGCATATAAATCACCATTCTGTCCCAAACTTATCATTTAGTCTTGAATATAACTACATAGTATATAATAAACTGATTCAACCAAAGCAGTTTACTTAAGGAGTTCACACAGGAGCAGTATTTAGCTGTCTGCAGTGTTGCCAGATTGGGCAAAAAACAGCCTAATTTGAGTAAAAACACACCCAATCTTTGCTGGAAACTGCCCAATCTGGCAACATGAACAGCGCACCACCTCCTCACCTCTGTATCTTTAGTGGGAGAACTGCCAGCTCAACCAAATGGTGGGGCACATTTAGAAAACTTGTTTTTAAAAAAATATTGATTGTGTGTATTACTCCCCAAGGGACACTGAAGGAAAAAAAAAAAAAAAAAAAAAAAACGTTAAAAATGCTTCTAGAAGCTGAAACAGGAAAATCTCTTAAAATTATTTTTTATCTTGAAGATGAAAAATCCTGATTCCAAAAGGAAGAAAAATGGCAGAAAAAAAGTACTTAATAAATAAAATTATACAAAATATTACAGCTCATTTCTGTTATATTTTCCAGCACGGATCCGTTCATAAATCAAAGTGCTGAGAGGACGTTTGTGTAAAGTCATGATTCAGGACACACAACGCGAGCGCACAGGTAACAACATTTCACCTGAGAACAACAGGAACTCTGAGGTGATTTGTCTCAAACTGCCAGACATGCAGGAATGTTAAAGGAGAAATTGATGGAAATTTTAGACCAAAAGTGACTAAAAAATGAAAGTGACTCCCAAACTTTTTTTTTTTTAATGAAGTATTTATGGTAAAAATTGGCAATATGTACATATTTATATATATATTTCAACAATAAAGAGGCACCAGCAGTAAAATATCAGCTATGTGTGAGGATTTAAATAGATTTCAAAGAGGAGAAGCTGGTGGATCAGCTATAGATCAGCTGGAGGATCAACAGGTGGATCAGCAATAGATCAGCTGGTGGATCAACAGGTAGATCTGTAATAGATCAGCTGGTGGATCAGCAATAGATCAGCTTGTAGTTTAGCCAGTAGTTCAGCAAGTGAATCCGCTAGTGGATCAACTAATGGATCCTGATAAGCTAGTAAATCTACTGGTTGATCGGCTAATAGATCAGCTAGTATGGCTAGTGAATCAGATAGTAGTTAAGCTAGAAAATCAGCTAGTAGATCGGATAGTACATTATCTGATGGATCCCCTGATAGATCTAGTAGATTAGACATTGGATCAGCTATTGGTTTAGCCAGTAGATCAGCTAGTGGATCAGTTAGTAGTTCAAATAGAGCAGATAAAAGATCATCTATTACATCTGCCATTGGATCAGCAAATAGATCAGCTAGTTGATTAGTCATTGGATCAGACAGTGGATCAGCTAGTGAGTTAGCAAGTTAATCAGTCATTTGATAAACTTGGAGAACAGCTAGTAGATCAACCAGTGGGTTATCTAGTAGATCAGCTAGTACATCAGCTAGTTGACCATCTAGTAGATCAGCCACTAGATCATCTGGAAGTTTAGCTAGTAGATCAGCTAGTAAAACAGTAAGTGGATCAGTCATTGGATCAGAAAATGAATCAGCCATTGGATCCACTTGGAGAATAGCTTGTAAAGCAGCTGCAGCTAGTGGATCATCTGGTAGATCAGTTAGTAAAGCAGCTAGTTGATCACCTAATAGATCATCTTGTAGATCAGCCACTGGATCCACTAGAAGTTTAGCTAGTAGATCAGATTAACTAGTGGATCAGCTTGTAAATCAGCCACTGGATCCACTAGAAGTTTAGCTAGTAGATCAGATTCACTAGTGGATCAACTTGTAAATCAGTTGGTGGATCAGCTACTAAACCAACAAGTAGATCTGCTAGAAGATTAGCATGTAGATCAGTCAGTCGATTAGCTAATAGATCAGCTAGTAGATCAGAAAGTAGATCAGCTAGTTGATTAGCTAAAAGATCAACTAGTAAATCATCTAGTAGATCAGCTAATAGATCAGCTAATGGATCAGCTAGTGGATCAGCTAGTGGATCAGCTAGTGGATCAGCTAGTTGATTAGCTAAAAGATCAACTAGTAAATCATCTAGTAGATCAGCTAATAGATCAGCTAGTGGATCAGCTAGTGGGTTAGCTAGTAGATCAACGAGTACATTAATTAGTAGATCAGCTAATAGATTAGCTAGTACTTCAGCTAGTAGAACTAGCTAGTAGATTAGATAGTAGATCAGTTCATAAATCAACTGGTCAATTGGCTAGTAGATCAAATAGTAGATCAGCTAGTAGACTAGCTAGGAGATCAGATTGTAGATTAGCTAGTAGATCAGTTAATAGAACAGCTAGTAGTTCAGCTAGTAGTTCAGCTAGTAGTTCAGCTAGTAGATCAGCTAGTCGATTAGATAGTAGATCATCTTGTAGTTCAGCTAGTAGATCAGCTAGTCGATTAGCTAGTAGATCATCTTGTAGTTCAGCTGGTAGATCAGCTAGCAGAAGTTGAGTCCGAGGAACCAGTAGAGTTTACGGCATTTTGTGTGTTTTATCGTGTCATTTTTACTGTTTTAAAACCGTAAAGAACTTAGTGTTTCTGTTGTATGAAATACCATTTAAATAAAGTTTGAATTTAAATTTAAACAAACTGTTCATTGCACCCTTATCTAAATCAGACCAATATAATCAAAGAGACTCTGGAATCCTGCCTAGCAACAGCGCGGACTCTGAACTGGACATTGATCTGTACAATTTATTTACTGCACTCCTCCTTTGGATCCGGTTTCATTTGGCCGCCGTCACGCCTCTCAAGGCGTGTGCTGGAGGACAAACAGCCGGGGTTTGTGAAACATCTGTCTCCTTCTCTCACTCGTGCTTCCCTCCATCTGCTCTGGAGGAAAGGCTTCAGCTGAGCACAGACGTGGTCGGGCAGAGGGGCAAATCCTGCTTTCATAACCTCCTGTTTGAAGAGCGGATTCCCCGAAGAGTCCAAATGTCTGGTCTCCTCACACGTTCCTCAGCTGGAGTGTCTCGCTGGTAAAAACACCAATCCTTTTGTTGTCTTTTCTTTTTTCTAATTCATTCCTCCCACCCTCTCTGTGTCACACGGCGAGCTCCACTCACCCACTCACAGCACTGGAACAGTAAAGGGTAGCGCTACCCTTGAGTCATGTTCACAGTAAAGGGAGTGACAGCGCAAATTAACCGGCTCCTAATGGACAACTGCTGGTGACATCCCGCTTTTCCCAACTCCCGTCTTTATTATTTGGTGACAGCCCGCAAACATGACAACTCCTGCTGGAAAAATAAAGAAATATGAGTGTTTAGACGTATTAAAGTCAAACTCCGATTATCCTTTTGATGAAAGCATTCCTAGAGGTCTTTGAATTAGGATTTTGGCGTTTTTAGCCTTAATCGAAAATGGTCTTTTTCCAGGAAATAGACACAGTTCTGTGGGAGGAAGTAAGCCTACCCTCATTTCCCATCATCCAACTGTTTCCATGTAGCTTACAGTCCCTCACAACCCCAACCGACCATTAGTAGTGCAGCAAACATGGACGAACATGGATCGAAACTTCAACAAGTGGATCCATGGAGCAGAGCGGATGAGATTCTAGGTCACACCGACAAGCTTTTTCAAGCAACTTTTTTTTTTCGTCTGTTCCTGATTCACGCCAATTTGAAAGAAAGAAATACACAAAAATGCAGTTTAGAGCTTTGTTTCCACTATATATGTCCTAAATTCTCAGAAAAATCATATTTAAAACACTTTTTTCATTGGAATGGGCCTTTAAAGAAACTATACACATGAATCCGGAATTACACAAATCCAAAGATACACACACACAAATTCAAAGTCATGCACAAATAGAGAATTACACGTTCACAAGTCCAAAGTTAAGCACATATTAAGATTCTACACATACAAATCCAAAAGTTAAGCACATACTAAGAATATTGAACTTACAAATGTAAAGTTACACAAAATTAAGAGTTACACAGGCACAAATCGGGAATTATGTACAAATCAAGGATTACACGCGCACAAAACCAAGGCTATGCACATACAAAAAATTATAAACACAAATCTAAAGTCAAAAATTACACACAAATCAAAAATTACACACAAGTAAGGAATTACACACACAAATACAAAATGACGCATACATTAAAAATTACACACAGACAAATCCAGTTACGCACAAATCAAGAATTATGCACACAAATCTAAACTTCCATACAATTAAAAAAATACACACAAATCAAGAATTACACACATATAAATCCAAAGTTACGCACAAATTGAGAATTACGCACCCACAAAATCAAAGTTGCGCACATACTAAGAATTATAACTACAAATCTAAAGTTACACTCAATTAAAAAAATTACACACAAAACAAAAATTACACATCACAAATCCAAAATCACGCACAAATCAAGAATTACACACTCAAATCCAAAATTATACACACATATTAAGAAGTACACACATACAAATCCAGTTACACACAAATCAAGTATATTGCACACAAATCTAAAGTTCCATACAATTAAAAAATTACACACAAATCAAAAATGACACATGCACAAATCTTAAATTACGCACAAATCAGGAATTATACACATATGAAAATGATGCACACATTAAGAATTACACACAGACAAATCCAAAGTTACGCACAAATCAAGAATTATGAACACAAATCTAAAGTTCCATACAATTAAAAAATTACACACAAATCCAAAATTCTGCACAAATCAAGAATTACACACACATAAATCCAAAGTTACGCACAAATTGAGAATTACGCACGCACAAAATCAAGGTTACGCACATACTAAGAATTATCCACACGAATATAAAGTTACATACAATTAAAAAATTACACACAAATCCAAAATTTTGCACAAATCAGGAATTACACACAGACAAATCCAGTTACGCACAAATCAAGAATTATGCACACAAATCTAAAGTTACCCACAAATCAATACACACACACAAATGAGGGTGAGTCTATTTTATCTCCATATAAACCATCTCAGAGGTGGATTTTCCCTCCAAACTCCCACCCAGACCTCCACTCTCCCCTTTATTGTTTCATTACTTACCTCACACAGTTTATGGCATCCCGGGGAAAAAGACACATTGTTGCTTTGGAGCTGCATCAAGAGAACCTTACAGTTTAGGTGTAATGCTGTAAACATAATTATTTATTACATTTAAAAGATCCTATGTGATGCTGGCGTCATGAAATATTTGTTTTCTCTGTAATATCCTAAAACTGCAAATGCTCACACTTTTGTTAGGTTATTACATCAAGAAATATGCTAATTTGTTTGATTCCCTTCTTGCTCTGTTAGCAGAATGTTTTGTTAGTGTTTTATGAGGACTGATAGCTATAAATATTTGCTTTTCTGTGTTCTTTTCTTTATGAGAAGTTGCGTTTATGAAACCTGGAGTGAGGAGGAAATTGCGTTTTTCCTCCTGAGACGCTGGTAAAACACCACATTAATAATTAGCCAGGCTGGAGAGCTTAGCCGTGGTTCAGGAGTGCAGATTTATTCCACCGAATTTCCAACTCTGACGTTTTAGGAGATTCTTTCACTCGGGGGAAATTCATGCTTCTGTTACAGTCGACTGATATGTGTGATTTTGTGAAGCTGCAGTCAATATTTGGCGGCAGACGAGAGATGATGAATGTGCTAATATCATTGCTAGCGCTAAACAAGTTTAGCTAGCAACATTCATACAGAGAGGATATTTAAAGTATTAACAGAGTAGCAATAAAAATCCAATGACATTTTTTGTGAAGTTACACATATTTTGCTAACTAAAATATAAAAGCTGACATTTTTTTTGGTTGTTTTTTTTGTTTTAGGAAGAAACATTATTTTAGTCAGTGTCAAATCAGTCAGTCAGTCTGGCTGTTAAAGAATTTAAGTCGTTTCCACTATAAATTGATGTTAAGGTGATTTTTAACTTTTCCAATACATCAAAAGATCATTTGTAAAAGAAAAAAAATTAATTTCACACACATTGTATCTGGCAAAAATGTATTTTTAGCATTAACGACAACCCCTCCCCCCGTGAAGCTGATGACATCATGAAGCAAAACTGTAAAAAAAAAAAAAAAAGGATTTTTTTTTCAAAATCCACAAATAAAACCAGAACACACATTCAAGGAAAATTTTAAAATTATTATGGGATGGCGATACGACCTATGGCTACGTGGCCATTTTGTGGCAAAATTTGAGATTTAACGATTTTCCTGTTTTCATGCAATATTGAGAAGGAAACTTTTCCTCTAGCGATTTTCATGTAATTTCACACATGTGCCACCAGTCTAAGGTTGTGTCCAAACCCCTCCCCCTAATCACTATATAGTGAAGTTGCATTTTTTAGTGCAGTCCGAATCTACTAATTCCAAAATGGAGTGAAATTTCCCAAAAGTCTTTGCGAAAAACTAGTGTGCATCGATGGTTACTTGATTAGCAGATATTCTAGACAACAATGCATTGTGGTTGAACAATTTCAAACAAAAAAACGTGTCTAAATATAACAATTGAATAAACTATCCACATTTAAAACATCAGAACAAAATTGATTCATTAATAAATGTTGTGAAATTTTTGTTTTTATTTGTTTTTTTCCTTCGTGAAAACGGTGACGTCACATCCGTTGTTTAGAAAAACTAAAGAAAAATAGTGAGCATCGTGTCCGAATTACCTTTGAAATCCAGGGCACACTATAGTCCCGCACTACGTAGTTTTTTAGTAGTTAGGGGGGTATTCGGACAAAGCCTGAGTCTACAACAACCACAGAAGTTTCGTTAACCTTTGACCTTGGGAAGAGTCCGCCATCTTGAATTTTCTTAAAAAACACCTTTAGTACCAACGAAAACTCATCCTATTCATCGAACGTCTCTCAACTTCTCGAGCATCATTGGGCAGGGCCTGTGGAAAAAAATCTTGGCATTAAACTTTTGGAATTTTAGCGGCGTGCACGTTCACGACTGAAACTCATACCTAGCTAGCACATTTTTTATCGGAATGTCGTAAATATCCAAATCATAATTCCTGGCTAAAGATAAACAAAAAAAAATGCAACATACGATATGACTCTATTAGGTATGTGGGTGTGGGAAACAAACAACTATTGCGAAAAAATTCTGTTGAGTCTGCTAAATAAATACAAAGACTTTTTCATTTAAGCGAGTATTTGACCCTCACTTATAAACACACCTAGCACCAGATTAACTTGAATTTTGGGCATTGCTGATGAACGACCCGTTCCTCCTTAAAATGATGACATCATCATTGTGAACTGAATTGTGAAAAAATGTAGAAGTTACAATGTGTACAAACTCACACATTGTTTTTTGAAAAATTGTGAAAATGTAATATATTGATACCTGGTTAGCGCTGAATGATATAATATAATACAGGAGACGAACATATTAAGAGAGTTGGAAAATAACCTCCGTTGCTAAGGAAATCCAAAAATTTACTTTAAAAGATTCTTCTGAAACTCATGTCGATCTGTTCGGTATCCCCAACTGACCAAAACTTAAAATGGTTGCTATGGAGATAAAACCAATACTAAGCCACCATTTTGAAAAAAGGGTTTTTTTAGGGATACATTTGTCAAAAACAGAAAAGCAGAAGGCTGTGGAGTTAGCTATTGAAGTTGGGTCAAAGATGGGAATTTGTGATCACATTGATTGGAGAAGAGGTCGCTGGGGGTGGGATTTAGGTGGAAGAGTGGTGGAATTTAACCATAGAAGTGATTTCCACCTTAAATCATTTTGAATGGCTTTTGGCAGCAGAACTCAGGGATGCAGCTCTGTTCTCTTCTATGTGACACGAGATTTAAAGGTCACGCCAAGCGGCAAGTTTATTCTCAGACCGAGACGTGTGGCTTTAATCCTCCACAACCAAAATCTATAAATGTATTTGTCACGAGTAATTCTTGAAAATTAATTAAATATGACAAACTGATGTCACCCCAAGAAGAAAAATGTTTAAAAGGTAAATAGATGGAGTAAAAGAGTAACCATAGCAACGAAATGAGAGGATGACAGAGCTTCTGATGTGAGCTGAAACTTGCCACGATGATTACAGTGGTAATGATGTCTAATAACGCTGTCGTCAAGCTTCACGGTGACTTATCGGGCTGCAGATAATGGCTGTCGTAATGACAGTGCTAAAAGAGAAGCATCCGTGCGGCTGTAATCAGGTTGGCCCTATCAGTGTGTTCCTGTCAGAGGAACATTCCTGTCTTTGGCCCGTCTATCTGCTGGGAAGAAGAAGAACATATTTAGCCACATCCTGGAACCTGAAGACTTTAGTCATTGTTCCCCCGGGTCTGCTGAGCGCTGGGGCCGTGGGAAATGCGACGCTGACGGGGAGCTGGTGTGACATCGATAACCCTCGTGACACCGCCTGATACCGGCTCGCCCATCCAAACCACAGCTTTGTTTTCCGGCTGGGACTGCACAGCTCGTCGCCACTCAGAGGTGTCATCCCACGTTTGCGACCCCGTCTCCGAGCTCGTGCTCTCCAGGCGCCGCGGTGGAAAACTCTCAGACTCGCGCCGGTGTTTGATCTCCACGCAGCAGATTTGAGCTTTAGCGACTTGGAACGAGTCAGTGAGCTCCGTTGACCTGCTGGAGAACCACAGAGCATCTCCTCACGAACCCGAGACGACACCCAACACGACCCAGACATCAAGACTGGAGTTATATCATGAATAGTTCAGAGAATCTGGGGAACACCTGCTTATTTATTTATTTTTATTAATAATACAATAGTACACAAATCATATATTTAACTAAAAAAACAAAAAAAGTTTAGTTTTGAATCAAATTGTGGGAGATTAGTACCAAATGTATATATTTATGTGGCGCCTTATCATGACTGTAGTCAAACAAGTCGTATCAATCTGAGAATCGGTAGTTTCAGTAACAAGGTGAAGCAGAAAAGTGTTTTAGAAGATAAACTCCTCTAGTTGTTTAACTAGGAATCAGGTCAGATTCTGTATCATGGAGGTGACATAAAAGGACTTTAAACACCTACAAAATGGGGTTAATGGACTTTACCTGCAGCATTAAATCTAAATTAAATCGAGTTGAGTCGAGTTGAATTTAACTAAATTAAACCAAGTCAAGTCTAATCAAGTCCAGTCCATTAAAATAAAATCTGATCAAACTGAGTCAAATCAAATCATGTCAAGTCAAGTCAAGTCCTATCTAGTCCACTAAGAACAAGTCTAGTCCACTAAAATCAAGTCAAGTCCAGTCCACTAAAATCTAGTCCAGTCCACTAAAATCTAGTCCAGTCCACTAAAATCAAGTCCAGTCCACTAAAATCAAGTCTAGTCCACTAAAATCAAGTCAAGTCCAGTCCACTAAAATCAAGTCCAGTCCACTAAAATCAAGTCTAGTCCACTAAAATCAAGTCAAGTCCAGTCCACTAAAATCAAGTCTAGTCCACTAAAATCAAGGCAAGTCCAGTCCACTAAAATCAAATCAAGTCCAGTCCTGTCCAGTCTAGTCCTGTCCAGTTCACTAAAATCAACTCAAATAAAGTCAAGTCAAGTCCAGTCCACTAAAATCAAGTCAAGTCCAGTCCACTAAAATCTAGTCCAGTCCACTAAAATCAAGTCAAATCCATACCATACCACTAAAATCAAATCAAGTCCAGTCCCGTCCAGTCAAGTCCAGTCCAGTCCACTAAAATCAACTCAAATAAAGTCAAGTCAAGTCCTGTCCACTAAAATCTAGTCCAGTCCATTAAAATAAAATCAAGTCCAGTCCCGTCCAGTCAAGTCCAGTCCAGTCCACTAAAATCAAATCAAGTCCAGTCATGTCCAGTCCACTAAAATCAACTCAAATAAACTCATGTCAAGTCAAGTTCAGTCCAATCCAATCCAATCACGTTAAGTCAAGTCAAGTCAAATCCAGTACAGTCCAGTTTTTCAACTTAAATCATATAAGTTTAGGTCAAATCATATCAAGTCGAGTCACTTTAAACCAAATCAAATCTAGTCAAGTCAACTCTAGTCTATTCTAGTCCACTTAAATCAAATCAGATCAAGTCAAGCCCAGTCTAGTCCAGTCAAATCCAGTCAAGTACAGACTAGTCCAATCAGACTAAATCAAGCCAAGTCAAGTCAAAATAAGTCAAGTCAACTTAAACCAAATCAAATCAAATCAAGTCTAGTCCAGTCCAGTACAGTCGAGTCTAGTCCAGTCCAGATTAGTCCAGACCAGTCAACTTCAATCAAATACAAATTCATTTATATAGGACATTTCAAACAAAATGTAACACAAAGTACTTTAAATTACCACTTACCATTTCATTTGTGATATAACAGCAGAACTTTGTTATTTGGCTAAAAGTCAGTGTGAGAATAAGTCTTATATTTATCATAATCAACATACATTCCACTGTTAGGCATCATCAATATAAAAATATTCAGATACTGAGGTAATCTCTGTGTAAACAGGACAAGACTTAAATCAACAGTTTTTTACATTCATATAGATTTCTATCGGTTATTATGACCACAATTTGCCGATCACAGATCTGAAGTAAAGAGTGACTCAGAAAGCCCGGCAGCCATTTTCATGTTGCAGAAGACTAAATATTTAACTCAGTAAGTCGTTAAGGTTTAAGGTCACCGTAAAACGATCCAACTGCCTAATGGTTTCTCTTTGTGGTCAAAAGGAGAAACTGGAGCTCTCCTGATTAACGTCACTCTTACATGGCAGAGATTACATGTATGTTCTTGATTCAAGGATATTACTCTTTTGTTTGATGTTTTCTATGTCATAAATTTAGAATTTATTTATAAACTCAAATTATATTTTGCTAAAGTTTTCATTCCAAACCAGACATCCTTTTGTTTTCTCTTTCAGTCTGATTTTAATTTTTCCAAAATGAAAACTTGTAGTTTGGATTCATGCTAATGTATTTGTTTAGACACATGTTAAATAGAACACTGCCAAACTGTGAGGATTTTTGGAGGCGTTCGCTCTGAAATCAAAACTTTCTGGTTTCAATATTTAAAGGAAATTTGTGCAAATTTAAATATTTTAAATTATAATTCTGTAAAATTGGAATTTTAATTGATTTTTTGAAAACGATCATTAGATATTCAGGCAAAAAACAATTAAGTAAAAAAGTTAAATACATTTTTAATTTTTTTTTTCTTTATATTTTTGGAAAAAAAAGAAATATTTACAGATTTCTTGAGAGTGATCATGGGAAATGTAGGTAAAAAGGATCTAAGCCCAACTAAATAACTAGGAAAAACAAATTAATTTCATTAATTTCTATTATAGTTATATAAACAATAATTTAAAAAGAGTTCACAAAAACAAAGATTGAGCCAATAAAATTTGAAAAAATGATTTAAAAAAATAAAAACATAAAAAAAATTGGAATTTTACCTGATGTCTTAAAAGTGACGATGAAATGTGCGGAAAATGGTTTAAAGCCAAAAAACCAATAATAAAAACAAACAAATAATCAATTCATTTTCTAATAATGAAAAAAATATTACTACAAAAAG
>NC_050513.1:10448432-10450155 GCF_002922805.2 Oryzias melastigma | reverse complement strand
TAAAAAAATAAAACTATTATATTTCATCCATTAAAAGCCATTTTTGTTTTTTTAAGCAGTTTAGTTCTAAGAGAAATCTATAATTTTCATCTTTTTCTCAGAACAAAAAACACAAAACAATGTACTCACATCACAAACTAGATACAGTTTTCCAAGTTCATCCCTTAAACATGTGAAGACCTTTTCACAACATTTGGTAATTTAACTTAACAAGGTAAGTTAAAAAATAAATATGCTTCATTTTAATATAAAAAATAAAACCTTAAAGACTCTCCACAGATGAAGATAAACCCTCTGTTTTCTCATCTTTCGGTAAAAGCATTTTCTGACAAGTAAAATCATCAATCTAAGCTGTTTTTTTAACCAGTAGACAGTCGTTTCCTTGAAATGATGAAAAGAGTTCGTTCCGTCTATAAAAAGACTGAAAGAACTTGGTAAAAGTGAGGAATCAGAGGCTGAAACACATGAAAGGCCGACACAAAAAGACATTCCACACATTAATAAACGAAGGCTGTGCCAGTTCTTTCAGCTCTTTGTAGACGTGCAGGTGTGCAGCTAAATTAAGCCGTTAGCCGCCTGCATTCGTTTCCTAAGTAAGTAAATTAATAGAGTTGCTGTTGCATATTGTTACTCTAATATTCCAGTTATTAAGCAGAGCAGCTGGAAGCAGCCCAGTCACACAAACGTCCTTCTGGCGGCAGTGATGAGTTGGTGTTTGAATATTAAGAAGGATATAAAGTAAGTGAAAATCTCCCTGACTTGGCAGCTGAACTACTTTGGGCCGCATTCAGATTTAATTATAGCCTGATTTCAGCCGAGAAGAACCAAAATAGAGTCATAAATATGAAGCAGTCACGTGTGGGAGGGGCTGGATGAGGAGCCAAAAGAGGAAACCAAGGAGACTTCAATAAAAGCTGCGAAAACAAACGTAGACACAAGAAAAACTCCAAATAATGTCAAGATGAAAAGGAGCTAAAGGATTTAAGGCTATTTTTTCTATAAAATACAATATCTGGAACATATCTCATAAAAACAGATTGCTAAAAATGGGTCCTACAGAGAGTTTTACACCTTTCCTGACACAACCCTGTATTTTATCCGGGCTAGGGACTAGTACAGGGTTTCTTTATAGACTTTCTAGTAACCCAGTGAAACTTATGCTATGTTTGTCCAAAGTTCCAGTCCCTTTGTTTTGCATTTCTATTTTTTTTTCTTCTTTTTGCCTATACTGTGTTCCTCCTTAATGTCTGGTTTCATATGTTATGAACCCCTTTTCTGTCTTCCCCCTAGAACACGTGTCAACGTCGAGCCCCGGGGGGCCGGATCCAGCTCTCTGGGTAATTATATCCGGCCCTCCAGAGAATTTGATTTTATTTTATCAATGGTCCGATGAATGGACTATTTTGGCATTTACTAAGATTTTTTTTTTAGGCTATTTGTTTAGTTTAGCTAATATTTCCGCAACAAGTTAGCTGTTTTAGCTAATTTAGACTTTTTTTTTTATTTTAGGCTGGTTTGGAGTATAGCTAATATTTCAGCAACATGCTAGCTGTTTTAGCTAATTTAGACTTTTTATTTTATTATTATTATTATTTTTTTAGACTGTTTTGGAGTTTAGCTAATATTTCAGCTACATACTAGCTGTTTGGACTAATTTAGACTTTTTTTTGTTTTTTAGGTTATTTAAGAGTTTAGCTAATATTTTAGCTACATGCCAGCTGTT
>NC_050513.1:10439974-10447998 GCF_002922805.2 Oryzias melastigma | reverse complement strand
TCAGTTAAAGAAGGACAAACCCACAATTCTCACTGAAATCACTCAAAACGTCCAAAAGTAACAATAAATAAAACACCTGTGATGTCAACTAAAGGACACACCTGAGTTAATCATGTCACTCTGGTCAAATAGTTTTCAATCTTTTATTTAGGTACCATCATTTTTGTCCAGGCCTGTTTCATTAGTCTGTTTTTTAAATATGTTAATCAACAATTCAAAATTGATGGCTGATTTTGATTGTTTAATTTAAAAAAATATATATATTTATTTATTTGAAACACTTTTGTCCACCACTGTATGTGCTCTTGACAAATTTAGACTTCTTTTTTTTGTTTTGTTTTTTAGGCTATTTAAGAGTTTAGCTAATATTTCAGCTGCGTACTAGCTGTTTTGGCTAAATTTTGCTTTTTTTTTTTGTTTTGTTTTTTTATAGACTGTTTTGGAGTTTAGCTAATATTTTAGCTACATGCTAGCTGTTTTGGATAATTTAGGCTTTTTACAGTTTTTTAGGCTTATTTTGAAGTTAAGCTATTTTTCAACCTACACTTAAGTTTTTTTAGGCTAATTTGTCATTTTGCTAATACTTTAGATGGTTAGCAGCTTCAGCGTTTTCAGCTATTAGCTTCTGTGTTTTTAGCCATCTATTTCATCATCTTCATCTATCAGCACTAGCATCTTCAGTGGCCAAATTCAGCTTACAGCATTCACAATAGCATTATTGCAAGTAATGCTATATATCTAGTTCATAACTGTGTTAAGAAGTTATGGTTTTAAAATTTTAAAATTTTAGTTTTAGAGTCTTTAATAAATGTTTAACCTTTTCTGTCCGCACCCAAAGGTGTGTTTTGGATTTTGGCCCCCTGTGTGATTGAGTTTGACACCCCTGTTCTAGACTGAGCCCGGTGTGTCTATTGGGCCCGTAACAGTGGCTACACAATTTAGGCAATAGCACGAAGTAGAGGTGTGTATTGGAGAGAGCCTGCCATTACGATAAATATCCCAGTTTGAGTCTCCTGATACGATATGTGTCACGATATATACTAAAACTGTACCAGAACACGTATTCACTTTTTTAAGAGTATGACTATCCAGGTGCTAACTCCTTTCTAGAACGATTTTTTTAAATAAATAAAATGAAACAGGTGATTAGAGTGTTCTTGAACGCGTGTCAATTGGGTGGAGTCTATTATGGCTTTTAACTATTACCAGGCACTGACTTAAGAGTATGATCACTAGTGGTGTGTATTGGCAAGAGTCTGGCGATACCATAAGTATCGCGATACATATCTCTCAATACAATACGTATTGCGATATATCCCATGACTATACTTGCTTGGGTCGCGGTGTAGACCTACTGAAAGAGGCTCAGTGTGCTGTGCTGCCAACTAGTGGTCGGGGGTTTAGGTGCAAGCCAAAAATAAGACGCTAAAGGACGCTCATAAAAAAATACAATTTTAAATTAATACAAGTATCGCCAGATGACATATCGTGATAAATCGCCAAATCGATTTCGCCCTACACCCCTCAAGTGGTCACTTGCTGAACTGCACCAAATACCCATGTGGTTTCATTTTAAAATGAGCTTCAACCAGGAAGTCAGGCACTTGCCTCTTGAATTTAACCTCCGTTTGGTACAATTAATCCGGTTTTTACTGTTCATGCTCCCCGTCTCCACTCGACCCCTCAACTCCAAACAAAAGTTGCATCATTTCCTCCCATAAATCAGTGTGTCAACATCGTTACGCAACGTTTCCCACTGCTTCCAGAGAATAAACGCACCTGAAAATTATTTATGGTTTGAAATGAAGACGGTGTTGCTGCTCAAACAGCACAGAGACGCGATCAGAGCAGCAGAGAGATACAGTGTAATTAATGTTGACAGAGCACACAGGAGCCCAGGTATTTTTAGGTTTTGTTTACCTGTCTTGTTTTATCTATCCGGGTTTTATTTTCTGTTCAGTTCTGCTTCAGTTAGACTGAAACAGTCTGTTTTTACTCGAGATTATGAATTCTCCTGTTAGAAAACCTTTTATTGAAGAAAATAAATGTGGAATTTTTTTTTTTGCTGCACTAATGTGTTCTGTTTTGTTTTAAATCATCTGAGTACAAAAGGTTTAAATTAAAAATAATTTTGAAAAACTTTATGAAGTGAGGAGTCCATCCGTAAAAGGTATTTATTCTGAACTACACTGTAAAAAGTGAAACAATGGATCAATTAACAAAAGTTCTGTTATTTGTCAGATTCAAAATAATTAGTTTCAATCAAATTCAAATACTAAATTGATTGATTGACTCAACTCAAAGAAATATTTTGTATTTATCTGAAAAATTGAAGTAAAGTTTTCAATGTTGGTTAAAAGAAAAATAAATAAAACAATTGTACAGGAAATTTTGCCACAATATTTATGTAAAGAAGATAAAAAATAAGGAAAAAGGTACATATTTGAAGGAAGGGGAAATAACTTTTAGAATAATTTAAAACTACTGTTATCTAAACATAAAGAAGCAACTTTACCTTTTAATTAAAAAATCAGATGAATTTGGTGAAACTATTGATCTTCTGCTGAATTTAATGACACTAAGGTGACTAAATTGAAAGTAATAAAAGTATATTTTATGTGTTAATAATAATGAATCAAACAAGCAACATTTAAAAGCATAAATGTTTATTACTCTACTAAACATTTATTCTTTCTTTTCAAACTAAAAGGACGTTATTGATTTTTTTTTATTTTTTACAGTTGATTTTTATTTGACCACTACTTGAGTATTTAAGAACATTCATTTTTCAAGCTTTAGGAGTCATTTTTTATGACTTGCCTCCTTGACTTGTGTTCTGCTGTAATAAACTTTTTATAGCAAACATAATAAATACATTTAGACTTTAAAAGAACAAAATGAGAGATAGACACAATATAATAGCATGTGGATATACAACTCAAAAAATGAAAGAAACACCTAAACAACTGAATGTTACTCTTAGTCAATCCCATTTCTGTGTAATCAAACTGTTCAAAGCAACGCTAAATGACAATCAGTGTCACATGTTTTTGTGAAGTAGAATAGACTACAGGAGGAAATATAGCACCAAGAGACGGCATCTACAACCCGCATGAGGGCCCCAGGTAGTGCAACTCATCCAGGACTCATCCATGAAGGTAGTATGACGGCTGATGTCATCGATTGTAGAGAACATTCTGCTCAGTGATGGGCAGATGAAGCTTAATGAAGCATTGAAGCTTTTCATTCAACTGGTTCATTCCAGTACGTGTCATGAAGCTTCATATGCTCTAGTAGAAAATCTATAGGATAAAAAAGTATTAAGTTTGAAGTGTGGCATTTTGAAAAAAAAAAAAAAACATATGAATGAACATGTCAGAAAAATAAAGAAGTTTATAAAACATAATTTCCTTGTGTGTGTTTATGTATGTACTGATTCTAATAAGTGCTGCCACAAATGAATAGTCGACTAATCACCGATTATTTTTTCCAATTAGTCGACTGATTGGGTCATTCGCAAACTAGATGCTAAACACACATCTTAACCATCATTAGCTTTAAACAAAAAAAAAGTAGATATATTCACACCAGCATTATCTGCAAAAATGCCATTGTGAATGCTGTAAGCTGAATTTGGCAGCTGAAAATAATAGTGATGATAGCTGAAAACACTGAAGCTGATAGCCAAAATATTAGTCAAATGTCAAATTAGCATAAAAATAAAAAAGCCTAACTAAGCCAATACAGCTAGCATGTAGCTTCAATTAGCTAAACTCCAAATTACCCTAAAAAAATGAAAAAAATCCAAAATTAGCTAAAACAGCTAGCATCTATCTGAAATATTAGCTGAATTCCAAAACACATTAAAAAACAAACAAAAAAAGCCTAAGTTAGCCAAAATAGCTAGCATGTAGCTGAAATATTAGCTTAATTCCAAAACACCCTAAAAAACAAAACACAAAAAGCCTAAGTTAGCCAAAATAGCTAGCATGTATCTGAAATATTAGCTGAATTCCAAAACAGCCAAAAAACAAACAACCAAAAAAAGCTTAAGTTAGCCAAAATAGCTATCATGTAACAGAAATATTAGCTAAACTCTAGAATAGCCTAAAAAACAAAACAAAAAAACCCTAAACTAGCCAAAACAGCTAGCATGTAGCTGATATATTAGCTAAACTCCAGAATAGTCTAAAAAACCTTAATAAATGCCAAAATAGTCCAAAAAGCTAGCAGAACGCTTTATAACTTTCAACTTTACTACACTCTGGGGTTAGGGTTAGGGTTAAACGGATGCTTAAAAAAAGCCAAACAAATCAAACCTGTTTTGTTTTTAGACTCCTAAGTCTCAGCACTCTCTCCAAACTACCTCTACGTCTGTCCAAACTGTACTTTTATCCCTTTATTCTTATATAGTTATATATAGTTTTCATTAAATACACAGAACATTAGTCAGAATTAATAATTTTTTACACAACATGATGACTTACAAATTATTTTATTAGAAGATAAAATACAATAAAAACATGCGGCTTCAGTTGAATTGAAATGGTGCCATAATTTGAAACAGGAAAGAAGCCCAACTGCCATTTTTTTTAACCCCGCTCCATCAACCACCCCTGCAGGTTCTGATTGGCTGGACACACCTGATCCAGGTGATTCACCGTGAGATCCAAGCAGAACAATTCCTGGGATGATGGACTCACAGGGGAAAAAAAGGGGCTGCATACGCCGCTGCCGCCGCCAGCAGGTCATTAACTATGTGGGGAAATAAATTGTGGGAACCGGTGAACAGGTGTGACTGCGGACAGGAAATAAATCTGAGAACAGAAAGATCAGCACTTTACAAAATAAAATAAAAAAAAGATGGATGACTTGAATCTAGAAGCAAAAACCAAAAGGAAATGTTTTCTCTACAGAATCATGCCACCAAAGTCAAAGATTAGCATAGAGTAAGATTTATAAAAAACTACTTTGATTTTATTTATGAATTTTTGACTAAGTTACACTGTAAAAAGTGAAACGTTGGCTCGGTTAACAAATTACATAAAAAAATATTCATTTTTATTAAGCTAATATTTTCATTCAGAATTTTAATTTACAGAAAAATAATCATTTTTAAATGTGAACTTTTGTTAATGTCTCTAACATTTTACTTTTTACAGTGTAAAAACACAATACTGACAACATTTATGCAAAATTCACTCAAACTTGTAGTTTTCTTGGACATATCTCCAGAAGAGTGGCTGTAGTTCATTAGAAATTCTCCTCTGAGTTGCGGGCGGGGCTCCTAAAAAGCAAACCCACCCCCACTTCCCGTCACCCGTCTGTTTACACACTATCTTGCTCCTTCATTCAGATTTTGGAAGATAAAACAACATAAAAGGCCTCACATTTCTGTTCTTAGCTTGTTTTGGAAAATGTAAAAAAGATTGAAATCTCCCAATATTTAATGGAATTCTTTTTCACCTAACGCACAAAGTTAAAGTTGAACAATTTGCCTCACTTTTAAAGAATTAGCTTCAAATTTTCACTCAATAAAATACTTTTTATGTATAGAGTATTGAGTGTACAATCTCCCACTGTCTACAGTTGCATTTCTTCAAACGCTCTTGAACATGAGGTCGACCAGCCCCCTCCTTCCTCGTTCTCTGGCAGTTCTCCAGCCGATGCGAGCGCTCACACCTTTTCCCCCCTCCATCTCCTTCAGCCTGTCTCTTGCCTGCTCTTATTCTCTGCCAGCTCCAGCCGGTCTGAGGGATCAAGAGCCAGGGTTGCCGTGGCAACTTGTCCTACCCCTATCACTAGATAGATCACCCTTAGATTGTCTCTAATTCTTCATCCATCCCCCTTCAAATCACATTCCCTCTTAAAGAGGTTTAAGGTTTTAAGAAGGACTGTTTTCTTTTTATTATCAGCCATTAAATCTCTCCATCCTTCATTCAGATTTGAAGGATTGCAGCCTCCGTCTTCAGGCATTAAGAGGACATGACGGCGAGAGGAGGAAACTCCATTATTACACAAATTGTACAGGCGAGCATAAAGTGTTGGCACTTAGCTGATTAAATGATTCCCATCTCAAACTGGAGAGGTGGGCCCAAACAGCTAAAACAGTTAGGGTTTAATTGAAAATTAATTTTCAGTTTTTTAAGCCTGAAATTGATAACTTTGATCATGCTTAAAACATAAAATAAATGAAAAAAAAAAACATGTTATCATTCTTATTAGCCTTTTCACACCTAAGCCATCACTGGCGACGGCAAAATAAAAAAAAAGGGTTATTTGATAAGGCGTAGTTTCTTTAGCTTAATTTCCAACTACAGCTGACGCAGAGAAAAGCTAAAGTGTTGTAAATCTGCTGCTTTTCTCCGCGTCAGAACTCATTACGCTAATTGCGTAAAATGTCAAAGAGTTACGGTAGTTGAAAGGGTGTAAACACTGGAGGTAAGGCTCCGCTGTAAAAGGCTATAAGTAGTTCTATGAATATATGGGTTTTATGATAAAATAACAGTACTGGCTTGGTTTGAGGTAAATATCCCCCCTCTAGTGGCCACATATTGAAATCAGGAAGTCAAATAAAATCAAAAACATCTAAAAAAAAAAAAAAAAAAAAACATTATTCGTCTCTAAATGAAAAAAAAACGTTCTTCGATAAGCCGTAACTTCTCGACCATTTACTCAATTAGCATATTTTTTTCCAACTGACACTTGCGTGTTGCACATCCCCTGCTTTTCTCCGCATCAACACTCATTAGGCTAGTTGCGTAAATAGTTTAACACTGAAGCTAAAGCTCCAGTGTAAAGGGGTTCAGTAGTTCTATTAATATATAAAAGATTTTATGAAAAAGTAACAGTACTGCTTCATTTTGAGGTTACTACTGTCCACTAGTGGCCAAATGTTGAAATCAGAAAGTCAACTAAAATTGAAAACATCCACAAAAAAATCTTAATGACTCTTAGTGATTTTGATTTGAGGTAGAGGAATGGACCAAAAGACCAAAAATGGGTCAATTTAAAACCCCCTATCTGTACCTAACTGTAATGTTTAAGTCCGTTAGTTCTATTAACATTTTAGCACCTGAGCTGTTGCTGGGAAAATAAGAAAACCCCTTTTCACAACTTCTTGACCATTTATTAATTTTGGACCAATTGGACCCAAAGCTACAGTGTTGCACATCTGTTGCTTTTCTACGTGTCGGAACTCATTAAGTAAATCGCGTGAACAGTCAAAGGGATACAGGCTTGAGGGCTTTCGTGAAAGAATATCACCCATATCCAAATCAGGAAGTAAATTGAGAATCTCGAGTTTATGCTCTACAGGAGCAAAAGACGGGGCTTCAGAGATTGAGACATCTAGGTAGGAAAATTCGCTCACAAAAATAACTAATATTTCAGAAGAAAAAACTGTTCCTTAGTGTTCCAAAGATAATATATGATCATATATATGGATACAGTTTACCCTGGAAAGGTCTAAGAATAGCACAGTATACACCCTTAATGGAGTTTTCGAGTGAAATGCCTCTAGTGGTAGTTTGGTGAACTGCACCTAACTAATTATTTGGTTTCTTGAACAAATTGAAATGTTAAATTCAGAGGGTTTTCTCATGATGTTATAAATTAATAAAAATAATCTCAATTAGGGCTGTCAGATTTGTCGCGTTAAAAACGCATTAATCTGACGTGTGCTTGACGCCGACAATTTTTTTGACGCATTAATCGCGGACTTTCTCATACGTGCCTTTCCATACCGCGCGCGCGGGCGTTCCGCCCTCCAACTTTCCGGCTGCTCTCACACTAGATCACGGGCGGGTCTCCAAACACCGAGCTGCGAGCTAAATCCGGCCGGCGCTAGGACCTGGAGAGCTCCCGCACCCTAACCCGGCTCCGGTTCGCGTCCAGTACCACGTCTGGTGGTACCGGCTTGGCGCCGGGAGCTGCGCACCCCCGACGTTCCGAACAGCAAGCACACCGGGGGACGTTTTAAATGTTCTGGAGGTTTAAGCGTGATCCAACCCCAGCATAGCGGT
>NC_050513.1:10429410-10438941 GCF_002922805.2 Oryzias melastigma | reverse complement strand
TATACTAAGAGTCTTAAAAATGCTGGGTAGGTACAATAGCTCAAAATATCTTTAAATTGACAAGAGCAAAGAGTAAAGTGACAAAAAAGGAAAAAACAATCCAGTGAGTTCACAGGAAACAGCTCTGAGTTTAAAGTTTCACAGCAGCAGGCATTTAAATATATTAAAACAGTAATATATTAAATATAGAAATAATGTTATCAGACTTAAATATCAATATACTCCTAAAATTCAACAAAATTGAAGTTAAAAAGGTAGCAAAGCTTTCCTTTGAAAAAAATAATTGTCTCTGCTAAGCATATTGTCATCAAAAATAAATAACACTTTTTTTCAAAAAAAAATTTCTCCTAAAAATGTATAAAAATTGCTTCAAAAGATTCTAATAATTGGGTGTAGAGATTTTTTTTTTAGTTAAATTGATTTCCTTTTTAAAAAGTGTTTGAATCAGACTTTTGCCTAAAATTCTGTCAATTTTCAGTTTGATCATCAGCTAATGTATTCAAACATAGTTTGTAGTTTAGAACATAACAAAAATACATGTAATATTTTTACAATTTTTAATGCATAATTGTATACAGATGTATAACAGAAATTTTATTCCAGTATTTCATAAATGTAATGATAGAAAGGCTTAGGTCTATATCGCCCCCTGTTGGAGAATACAGGTAAACTCCTTGATGCAATCATGACTTGTGTGAAAATTTAAGATTCATTTATGGAAGTTTAAGATAAAATTAAATATTTTAAGGCTTATTTTGTTCAATAAATTGAGTAAAATGAATTAACAAGACTTGTTAGGGCTTTTATTATTTGTTTTACAACTGTTTTATGTTGAACATCAAGTCACCAGTTAGTATGTCAAATATGTAAAATGTCAATCTAAAAAAAAATAATTATAAAACTTTTAGAATACATTTGGTTCAGTTCAGTTGTGCTGAAATCTAAACGCAGGAGTCACGACTTTCACATGGACAGGTAAACCCAATCACAGGTGTTGGGTGATCACAGGTGTAGGGTCACAGCCGAGCTCGACCGCCCCTTGTTGAATTAAAGACGGCGTTGGTTCGGGCCTGCCGCCAATGAAGCGGCTTATCACCTGGTGTTATGGAGAGCGGTACCACAAAGGAGGCCGGTAAGGGAATACCCCAGTGTGCGATTCCCTTTCTTGGTTAAGCTCGTGTCTCACATGCATGTCTGAGTGTGCAAGTCTGCACAAACAACCCCAAACGGTGTTGGACACCAGACTTTTGTCATGTCTGGACTAGACCTTTTGGAGGATGAGTGGTGGATGTGCCGAGGGTCAGATGCCAGCGTGACCCTGTTTAACCACAAATACCAGCTAAACGTTGGATCTCTCTGCCGCCAAGATTTCACTTACCTCCCCATTTTCTAGAAATTCCTACAATAAGAGAATCAAAAAGTCGTGATTGTTATTTCCTCCTCTTGTTATTTGCATCAAAAGTGAAAATCTTAGGGTTTTAAATCAAATTATTTCTATAGTAGCTAGCTAAAAACCTAAAGCTAGCAAACCAAAAAGGTCTACATAATTGAGAAAAAAAAATCGGGGCTTGAGTAGGAACTAAACAGTAAAAATTATGCACATTTTAAATAGTAAAACTGACATAAATAGCTCTGGTTCCAGTTACTTATATTTTAAAGAGGCTTCAATCCAGAAGTTAAAAATTGTTTTAATGATAATTGGGGGTGGCAAGAGCCGATACATATCCCAATAATACGATACATTTCGCAAAATGTATCACGATACATATCCACAGGACTGGTCCTGGGCTGCATGGGGTCCAAGGCGAAATGTGATTTCGTTGCTGCCTGGAATATGTTAAAATAACTATTTATTTATTTTAATTCTCAAAACTTAAATAATAACCACAGATTTTTTTTTTTAGAATAATAACACTCCTGACCGCGGCAACAACCGCACCAACATAACATATGAATCTTCTCTGCATGGTAGATCTTATGACAGACATCTCCAGTGTTAAATCTTTAAATATTTGTTCAAGGTTTTAAGATTTTCGTTAAGGGTGTAAAAAGAGTATAATAAAAAAAACTAAAAAAAAGTTCGCCAGTTAAATTCTTCTTTTCTGGCCAACAAAAGTATTTCTCAACTGAAACCGGGGGTTTCCGAGCAATTGAATGTAAATAAAACAGACAAACCTCTGCTTTGAGTCAGTTTTTTCTCCTCTTCTTTCTTTTTTTGACCTTAACGCTTTCCCTAAGAGCTTGTTATGCTGTTTTTATCATTATTAAAGTGTTAAAGAAGCTCTAACAGTGACAACTCCCACCCTTCCAGCTTCAAAAGGGACTGCGTCAGGCAAGGAAGGGCACAGGCAAAATTATTGTTCATGTCCAACTT
Organism: Oryzias melastigma; assembly: GCF_002922805.2. Classification (NCBI taxonomy): domain Eukaryota; kingdom Metazoa; phylum Chordata; class Actinopteri; order Beloniformes; family Adrianichthyidae; genus Oryzias; species Oryzias melastigma. Next base: position 10,436,567 of record NC_050513.1, on the reverse strand, counting down.
TTGAATAATTTTATTTTTGTTTTTAATTATTATATTTTTTTTACATTTTACATTAAATAAGTGGTGTTTCAAACTGTCAAATAAAAAATAATCCCCCCCTCAAGCCAATTGTGCCCTAGGCGTCCACCTAGGTCGCTTATGCCCAGCCATATCCGGCCCTGCATATCCCAGATTTGTATCACGACATGATACATATCGCAATATTTAGCACGATGTATTAGATATCATGATACAGTACATATCGCGATATGTATTACGATATGACATGGTATATCCCAAGGCTGTGCGATCCATAACAAACAATACATATCACGTTATGAAGCATGTCACGATACAGTATTTACTATATATGTATCACGATGCAATACACACCATGATATGCTACAATACACAATACGATACATATCACGATATGTATCTTATATTGGTAGTTCATCACAGTATGTATCACGATATGATGCATATCACACCACTAATGTCAGCATTTAAATAGACACAAGAATCACCAAACAAAAAAAATCGCAATATTTAGCCAAATTGATTTTTTCACTTAGTGATATCAGAACACAAAGTTGCATTTTGTTAGTTAAAAAAAATGATTTTTACCATCAATTCCCCATCTGATCTTTAACAAATTTTCATCAGAAGTCAAAGTCTTCAAAAAACAAACAAACAAAAAAACAACACGGTGGAAGCTCCACCCACTACTCACTATGACAAAGATAGTTTTTGATTTTTTAACTTACATATTGATTCAAACGTGGCCATTATCTAACACTAAATGAAATGACTTGACTCTAGCAGATACTTTATTGATAAAATACGAACAAAAATTTTTGACTTTTGTTTTACATTTCAGAGGCTCCCTGCCTTTGACAGATCTGCACCTTGCCCAGGTGAAGTGGGAGGAGTCACCTTTCAGCAACTAGGAGGGAAAGCCAACTCTGTTTCCTTTAACCTTCTCCTCATATTACAGATGTATCCGGGATCTCAGGGGTGGGGATCGTCTTTATCACTTTAAAACACACATAAATAGACCCTAAAACAATTTTCACCAATTATTAACTTGCAAGACCATTTTTTAAAAATGTATTGTTATGTATGAAAGAATATTCAATGAAAAAAATGATTTAAAAAAGGTTAAGACTTTTGTCTTAACCTTTTTTAAATAATTACATTTAAATAATACATTCGAACAGTTCAAATCAAGTATGCAAAAATTATCAATATAAAAAGGTGAAATAACAGTCTTATTTTTGCTTAAAAATGAACTTTCATCTTAAATGTTTAGAAAAAAAATCATCTAAAATAAAAAAAGGTCGATTAAAAAGGTGTTTTTTGATAAATTTAATACGTTTTTATAATAAATCAGGAAGAAAGTGGACGTGCAGATCCAATTGGTGGCCACCAGGTGGCAGTCTTCCTTAATAATTTAGAAACCCACAAACATCCAATGTTTTAAGTTCGAAAAGCAAAGAAAAGTCACATTTTTTTAGAAAAACAAACATTTCCTTTGAGACACATAAACAGTAAATTAACTAATGCAAGTTTATGAATATTTGAAAAAACAAAATATTGATCAATTAGATTTAAATATCAATAATTTAAAAGAGTAAAACTTGTTTTTCATTTTAAAGAGCTTCATTGTTAAAAAAAAGAAATTCATTTAGAAGAAAACAACAGATTTTCACATTATAGACAACAGAATTTATATTTTTTAATCTTACAGACATGAAACATAGATAATTCCTTTTAAATTATTACATTTTAAAAATATTTATCGCTGAAATACCATAAACTAAATGTTTTGCTTCCTTTTTGTACAAATATATTTTGTGTTTTTTATCCAAATTCTTAATCTTGTTCAGAAAGAATTGTATCACCTTGGAATAGTTTGATATTATTAAAACAAATTATATAAAAAAAAGAATTTTCCAGATAATCAAAAACTACAACAAATGTGTCTTTAAATTAGAAACATGTATTTGGAAAAATAATTATTATCTTCACCTTTTAGTAATCAATACATTTCCAACGTATTTCCCCAATAAAAGTAATTATCTTCTATTTCCTAAACCTTTAAAGGATATTCTGTAATCATCTCCACATATTCTAATATTAACAGAGAATACGTTTGTACGGCTGGCCTCCTTTATTAAAAATGTCATTATGTTTAAGGTCTGCCTTTTATTTGACGTAAAGCAGCTAAAACCATCAGATTTTATTGGATTCTTTTATCAGTCAGGAAGCGAGGAGCAAGATTTCTCGTCGTCCAGTAGAAAAGCAAAAATAAAAAAGCAACATATTTTAAATTGAAAAAACAATGACAAAAAAAAGCAATAAAGTTTAAAAATATAAAAAATGTATTAATAATAAATTAAATAATAAAAAATCATGTATTTTTATTAAATATAAATTATAAAATAGATGATTAAATTAAAATAATAGAATTGAATTGAATAAAAAGTAGTAAAATTAAATTAAAAAATTAAGTAAATAAATACAGCAATATCATATACAAACATAATCACATGATAAAAATAATTTTGATACAATTGTTTAAATTGTAAAAAGAAAACTTTGAATTTTAACTAAATTAGAAGTTTTTTGTAAAGGCTAAAGCATTATTTAATATTTATAAATGCGTATACTTGAAGACATAAAAAATATTTATTATTATGTTTTATCAAATGTACCTCAATTAGTAAAGTATTTTTCATCTCGTTTATAATTTTATTGTAATTAAATAATTTTAAACAACCCTTTTAACCATAAATCTGAGAGGCCTTGAACCGCAGTTACCAGCAGTGTCCACAAGGGGGAGCTAGAGGTCAGGGTGGACCCTCAGATGGGCCCACAAAGAACAGGCCGTTTCTCCTCCGCTGTGATTAAGAGTAGAGGATGTATGGAGTCGGTGAGCGACACTTTCACAGTGCCAGAAAAATATAGAAAAAAAAACATGGAGAGGTGAGACAAACACATTAATGGAGACATGAAGACAATAATCGTTAACCCTATGACAGCTTCTTGAATATTTCCCATAATTCCCTGGATTTCACCGTCCGGGGAACCTACAGGTGTCCTGTTGGAGCGTGGGAGTCAGTGTGAAGTAACTAAATCAATACCACGTGAATTATTAAGAGCTTCCTTCACTGTCACGCTCCACCCCTTCCTTCCACTCTATTGTTTTCCGTCTCCCTTCCTTCATTTCCCCTTGTAAGTTCCCTCTTTTACCAGCGGCGTGCACTCCCGCACACTGGTCTTTAAGCTCACCCTTGTTGGAGTGCTCATTAGTCAGAGCACTGATGCAGAGTAGCCCTGTCATTAGCTGAGAGCTCTCTGTCCTCCACTCCCTTTCCCTCTGTTTCTTTTTTTTTTATTCCCCTTTCTCTGCCAAGGATTGGTCTTCATTTTATCTCGGGACGCCGGGGGCCTTCCACAGATCCACATGACAAAGATCTCCCTAATCCCATTGAAGTCTCGACACCTTCTGCAGACCGTCTTTATTAGCCGAGTGGAGATCGGGTGTCCTAATTGCCTTTGCCAACTCCAGTCACTTGTTAATATCGAAGATTAGACGGCCGAGGAGGCAGATTGTTCTGCTCCGTTCTGATACAACCTACATCTCACTTGGGTCTGGTCTGGTACCAACGTGTGGGCTCTACAGCCTACCAGAACCTTAGCTACTGAAAGTGCAAACAAACTTATTTATCCTGTTCTTATACCTGAAAACATACGCTTTTTCTGTTATTTACAGTTGGAAAAATGCTATGCCCCGCCAGGTTTCCGGACCAAGGACGCCAAAGCGATCAGGGAATTGAACCTTGGACAGGGATATGTAGGGCTGGCAAAAAGACTACAACAATTTTAAATCCCTTTAATATTTACATTCGTCAGTTTAAAATTTTTTTTCAAAAAAACATTATTTTGCTTTTGTTAAGTGCACAAATGTTGAATTTCTATTCATAAAATTTAGAATTTATCCCCAAAAAGCAATAATAATAATAAAAAGAGTCTTTTTGGTCATTAAATTGCTTATTATCATGTTTGTAAATTTGCATGTTTTTCCCTAAAGTTTTGTTGCTCTTGTAAAATTTTAAGACGACAAATTAAAGCATCTTTATTGCACAAGTAGAGAATTAAATACACCGTGACTAAAATTACATTAAAACAGAATTAATTATCGGACTTGATAAATTGATGTTGAATTTTGTTTTTAAAAAGGTCTATTTCATGATTTTTTTTCTCTTTTAGCAAAACAGTTGGAAGGATTTGAATGGTTGTTCTTAGTATTTTAGGCTTTTTGTGTTCGTCCTGAACATTCTCCTCCTCAATGGACGCTTGGGTTTGGTCCCCTCTGCTGCTCTTTTTTTTTTTTTTTGGACATTTTGGGTGTCCCCAACTTGTGATTTTTCTATGTGCTTGCTGTTCCTATTAATTCAGGGATCTCCAACCCTCAGGACGTGGTGCCAGACGCAGTAACGGATGTGAAACCGGTATTGGGTTAGGGTACTGCCCAAGGGTTGGGGACCCCTGATTAGGGTATGTATTCTTTTCCTTGTCTGTGGCCTGGAACAAAGCGGCCTTTGGACTAGTACCAGTTGGCGGCATGGAGGTTGTGGACCCGGGATTTAATGGGAACAGCCAGAACGTCAAAAAATGACGAGTCGGGGACACCCAAAACATCACAAAGTGGTGCAAAGGGGGCCAAAACACTATGTACTTACTTATATGATGAGTTAGGAATGAAAATGTGAAAGTTTGTCTGAAATCAATCTTCTGCCTCTGGTTAGGGTTCTGGTGTGATCCGATCCAAATCCCAGTACCAATACCGGTCCGGTACAGTGTCCTGAGGGTCGGGGACCTCTGATTAGTAAATGCATTTTTTCCCCACCCGGTACCAGGCGGCCCTCGGACTAGTCGGTTATTTCTATCGTCAGTCACAGTCTAGCTTTGTTAGATTTATTGGTTGGATTGTAGACAGACAGAGACTGGAAGGCTTCAGGTTCAAACAGCAAAGATCTATTATTTGCAGATGATAGAGCTTTGTTCATTTCCCTTACATTTGGCACAGTTCATCCTGACTCGCCAAAGATGATGCTGAGATCCCAAAGAAAAAAATGCTGTATGGATTATATGCCACATTCACGTTGGCCACGGCAACTCACGTTCGAGCAACAAGTTTCAATAAAAAGTCTGTGTAAAGGCCCAAATACCTGTATTTCAGGCTTCCATGTTCAGAACCCTTGTATCTATGAGTCGCTATACAAGTTTTGAAGTCCGTTTTCAGGGTCTATGCACCAACTGTACTATTGAATGCTTGAACACCAAACAACTGACCAATCAGAGACTCGGTTTTGATAGTGTATGGCATCCTTTCCAAAACACAGAAGTGTCAACTGCTTTAAACGTAATAATGGAGGATACATTCATATTTAGGGTTTGTGTTCTATGACACCACAACTTTTCTCACTTTTTTCACGTATATTCACACATGACCAGTTTTTATCTGTATAATGTGCACAAATGGTGCATAGCGATATTGTGACTTGGTCTTTACGTCCGTGTATTCCTTGGTAAATGATGGCCGAAACTACACATCCGTCCTTAGATACCTTAGAAAAGCTGAAGATAATGGTTGGATCAACTATTATTTTAAGAAAAATTGTATTATTTAGGTGGAACTACCAATGTATTCTGAGAAATACATCTATGTCAGCACATCACACTGGTTTATTTGGAGGCCTTTTCTACATAGAAGTATTTAAAGATGCAGAAATGACTGTAAATGTCACTCAGACATCAAACCGTGAGCGATCTATGGATTGTTTATTCTCCAAACACGACACCGGGAGCAGATTGTTCTGTGTGATGTAATTGCTTTTTATTAAAGGGAGAAATGGTGTGTGTTAAAGTTTGATTCAAACACGGAACAAACATTTGTAAAAGGGAATTTAAAAGGTCAACCGATGCATTTGCTTGCAACACAAAACTGCTGTTTTACCGGCATTTATATTCTAGTAATTGTGATGAATAGATCACTTTTTAGATCAGTTAGAAGAATAAATTCATAACTTTTATTCATGGTAACGGTCGGCTCTAGCTACGTCTCTGCCGTCCCCCCTTTGAGCCGTTTTGACACTAATGCGCCCGTTTGTCCCTGATAGTTGACAAAAAGATGCATTCACTCTGCCTGAAGATGCATAACCCCACATTCCTTATCCTAATTTATCGGAGTGCGGACGGCTCTGACGGGATACCCGGCTGCGCTCCAGCGGGGCTATCAGTCTTCCGCCGCTCCGCCGTTTCTTATCTTGGCCGGCCTCTTGTTTGCAGACTCCATCACTTAGATGCAACATCCTCTAATATCTGCTCAGCTAATGACAGCGATGGGAAGATCTATCAATCTGGGGGCAGCAGCTTCATCCAGAGACATCATTGGAAGTGACAACCTGAAATTAATCTTACGGTTGCATAAAACCAGTTAATAGAATGTTATATCGTAAACCTTTCACGGTTAAAATGAGGACCTCTGTGAACACATCATTATAAAAAAAGTTTCTTCAAATTTGGATTTTCACTATTGACCGTAAACGAGAATTGGACCGAGTGAGTGTGACGTCAACCGTAGAAAATGACTGAAGTCAATTCAGTCGCCATAGTTTCGTGATGCCACCATTACCAGTTAGGAGTGATTGGTCTGAGTTGACGTTTCTATGGCAACCACTATCGCCAATCAGTTGTTGGAAGTCCACACCTCCTATCACTTTTGATCGTTTGACCACATGGTTTTATTGAGGCATCTGATTGGCCAGTTTTTAACTTGGACTATAGAAAAAATACAGAAAAAAATTCTGATTAGCAATAATAAATTTCAAAAACGGCATCAAAGCAATACAATGACAAACAATAGCAGTTTATTTCTCAATTGAAGCAAATTCGGTTTCGGTTTCTTGCTTTGGTACTTCCTGTTTGGAATGTGATGGGGGAGGAGTCACTCTGTCCAGTTCTCATAAACAGTCTATGGGTTTTGGTCAACAGGTGTTGCACCATGAGCCCACATTATCATCTGTCCACCGCCGTGCTTGACAGTCACAGTTATTATCACTGAAGTAGACACTGGTAATTAAGTTGAAATTTCTCATATTTCTACAGTT
>NC_050513.1:10426528-10428909 GCF_002922805.2 Oryzias melastigma | reverse complement strand
GGTGTTGCACCATGAGCCCACATTATCATCTGTCCACCGCCGTGCTTGACAGTCACAGTTATTATCACTGAAGTAGACACTGGTAATTGAGTTGAAATTTATCATATTTCTACAGTTCTTGCTTTTGTGGGTTGTAGATTGTAATGAGCAGCAATATTTAACACCTTGTACTATCTTCGGGTCAAAACTGACCCATTTTCACACTTTAAAATGGGTCAGTTTTGACCTAAACACAATATAAGGGTTAAAAAATGTGTCCTTTTTCATATAGTTGGGTTTTCAAAGGATGAAGTTGAGCAAACTGCCTTTAAAAATCATGCAGTTCCACCAGCTCCTCATTTGGGGATCCTATAGTATGCAATAAATGGAAGGATCAAGAAAATAAATCATTTCTCTGATGTGCTCAGGTCTCTTAGTTTATTCAGTAAACTTTTTTAAAACATGTTTTTTTTCTCCATTAATAATAGAGATTTTTGTCCATTTCTTCCTGTCTATGGTCTGTGGAAGGTCTGCCTGCATTCACACTGACGTGAACTGCACCAGAGTTCATTTGCAAGTGAACAAAGACCCTTGTTTCTTAACAGGACCAGAGTTATTGTTTGATCTGAGCTTTGACATTCAAACTAAGAGGACCACCAGTTTGAAAATCATACCTGCTTGTGTCAAAATATCCTTTAAGGCCAATACATCCTTTCAAATTTTATTTTAACAAATTGAAACAGCTCAAGATAAAGAGCTAAGATTTTTGAAGCAATCTGAAATAAAGGTCCTTCAAGGGGTCAAAGGCTTGAGTTGAGCTCCTCAAACTTCAAGAATCTTCACAATTTTCTGAGGTTCTTTTTTTCTATTTAAACTTCAACCCAGATAAAATTGATCCACATTCGGGACGTTGCACGAAGCTCTGCAGCAGGAAGCAGAAAAACTGATTCCAAACTGCCTCCAAAAAGTCTTTTACAGGCTGTTGCATCATAGTAGCTAAACATCCAGGAGGATTCAAACAGACACACACACAAAAAACAGCCTAGTTTCTGGTGGGACGATATTCTGTTGTGCCCCATCGTGAACATTCGGGTAGAGTCTCACAGACTACGAAGAGTGGGGGCATGAAGCAGGTCCTTGAGTGACTAAATACATTTTTACAGGACCGTCTGTGAAGAAAACTCAAAGATCAAAATCTTTTTAGCTTCAGCTGAGAGTTGAAATTTATAGGATTAATCTTCTACATTAAGACCTCCTACGATATAAATCCTGTTTTTGCTGTTTTTAACATGTTCTTGTGGCATTTTTCTGATGTATATAGAAATACCAAGCTATTATAATAACAGAAAAGTTGCGGTTTAACCATGAAAATACAGAATAAAGAAATGTATATTATTAAAAAAGAAATGTGTGTTTGAAGTTCAAAAACTCTCAACTTTCTGGGAGGTGGAGCGTGAAGCTACGTTCACACCACCCTCGGCAACACCAGTGATAAATGAAAAGTTAATGTAAACCTGCTTAAATTTACATTTTGGACAACACTCTTGTGTTCTCCTAATCCAAGTTTCTACTATTGTTTTTAGTAGAGTGTGAGGAAAAATCAATTCAACAATATATCGCGATATTTCATTTGGCGATACTTGTATCGGTTTAAATACTGACAAGACGATGTTTAATTAACTATTTATGAGCGTCCTTCAGTGTCTTGCTTTTGTTTTCTACCAAAACCCCCGACTGCTGGTTGGTAGAACCAAACAGAAACTCGATGTAAAAAAAAAAAAACACAGATTCCCGTGGTTCGTATTATCTCAGATAAGAACGATGGTAGTAGAGCAGCTAGGCAGCACAGTTCCGACCCCTGGTTAGTGTACTGGCACTGGATAGGTCCCTAGGACCAGAACGCGTCCTGTGCCGCATCTGATACTTCGTCTCGAGAATTGCGGACCCTTGACTTTACAAATAGCCAGCATGTCAAAAAACGACGAATTGGGGACACCCAAAACTTCAAAAAGTGACGCGGACGAGTCCTTAACCAAACGTCAACATGTGACGACTTGGTAGTGAGAATGTGTTGGATTGTCCAGGTGCCGCTTTGTGGCAAAATATTCACTGATCAGGTCAATATTCGTGGTTTCCTCCAAGTTGAGCCATGATTTGCTCCAAGATGGTTTCCAACTTCTCAAGGTAGATTTCAATGCTATGACACCAAGTCTTTCATTTATCGGAATAGAGCTGTGAAAGGAATAGCCTGGAGCAAGATTCATGAGATTTGTACTGCTTTGTCATTTCACACCAAACCTCTTGCAACTGTAGGTGGCGGACATGCACTAGTAAATAGTGCAAAAAGAAGTAAAAGCCCCTCCCTGCTTGACCAGTGTGAACACTCTGGGGTAAAGCCACGT
>NC_050513.1:10406902-10425624 GCF_002922805.2 Oryzias melastigma | reverse complement strand
TATTATACCCTTAAAATAAAAAAGTAAAAAATTATTCTGGTACAGTTTTGGGACATATCGTGATACGTATCGTATTGGAATATGTATCGATGTTGAAAAATCAGTTTTATTTATTGTGAAGAGTTTATTATTAAAAGATTTTCCCGGTACATGGGGGTGTATCTGTGTTTGAAAACTTTCCCCCTTTCTTTCTTAATGTCTCAATGAGGCCCGAGTCGGCAGCCTCCGCCCCCTGCAACGGCTCTCTGTCTGCCGGCATATCGAGTGAGTGAGCTCCACTGAAGCCACTGAAAACGTCCCGTGCCCAAAGCTGAGTTCCTGATTGGCAGATCCAACACGGCAACCTGTGAAATTTCAGATATTTCAGTTCTGTCTGAGCTGCCTAATTCGCGCTCAAATTGAGTTGCTGCAAAACATTTGCGTTGCTCAAATTGTAACAAAGGACTTCAGATCGCCTCTTGATATGTCTGTTCCTTTGACTTAACATTGAAACTGGCCGCCTCTGCCCCGCGAATCGCCTTCGGGGTGAATGGACCTTTAGACTGGGGCAGAGCAGGTTCTTCCTCAAAGGGGTTATCTCACTCTGTGACATCAGATCGTGAGGACCCGCTTGTTCAACACATTCTCACTCCCAAGTCGTCACTATTTTACCTTTGGTCAAAGACTCCTTGTGTCACTTTTTGACGTTTTGGGGGTTCCCAACGCGTCATTTTTTGAGGTCCTACCTGTTCCTATTAAGTAACGGGTCCCCAACTTCCAGGGCACAAACCGGTCCAGTACAGCGTTGCTGGGTGCACCGGTACCCAAACCCGATAGCGGTACCCTAACCAGGCATTGGACGTGGTACCAGATGTGGTTCTTGACCCAAACTGGTACCAGATGCTATACCGGGCACGAACCAGACGGGGGCAGGTTAGGGTACTGGCACTTGATGGGTCCCTAGGACCAGAACGCGTCCTCTACCGCATCTGATACTTCGTCTCGAGGATTGCAGACCCTTGATTTTACGAATAGCCAACATGCCAAATAACAACGAGTTAGCAACAACCCAAAACTTGCAAAAGTTTTGGTATCGGACGGGTCCTTAACCAAACGTGAACATGTGACGACTTGGTAGTGAGAATATGTTGGATTGTCTGCCTGCTGATTGTTCAGGTGCCATTATGTGGCGAAATATTCACTAATCAGGTCAATATTCGTGGTTTCCTCCAAGTCGAGCCATAATTCACTCCAAAATGGTTTCCAACTTCCCGAGGTAGATTTCAATGCTATGACACTAAGTTTTTCATTTATCGGAATAGAGCTGTGAAAGGAATAGCCTGGAGCAAGATTCATGAGATTTGTACTGCTTTGTCATTTCACACCAAACCTCTTCCAACTGTAGGTGGCGGACATGCACTAGTAAATAGTGCAAAAAGAAGTAATAGCCCCTCCCTGCTTGACCAGTGTGAACACTCTGGGCTAAAGCCACGTTCAAGAATGGGCTAAAATGCCGACGTGTCTTAAATTAAAAAGTAACAAATAAAAGTACCTGTTCAAGTTGATTTGGCATCTTTTCCTCACATTTCCATACAATTTAACCAATATTTTTAGTAGATACTTTTTGACATTTTACTTTAACATTTGTGTTTTCCTATAAACAAAACCGGATCTATTAACAGATGTGGAGAAAGCTTTGGCTCGAACCGTCTCAGAGACAACTTGTTTCCCATCCTGCAAAGCACGGCTCTCCATTCCCGCTGGATTATTCCCGTCATATAAACAGTCGTCACATCCAACCTGCTGTGTTGCCATCTCGCCATCCACAATGCAATTAATGAACACTCTGATGATTGCGGCGGGAGGACATTCCTTTTTGCTCATAGTGCATTCCGCGCTGCATGCAATTACAAATGACCAAACACTCCATATAATAGCACATCATTTAGCCGACGTACTTCGCTGGCTCGGCGCCCCACATACTCCACACTGGCCATCAAATCTCCGTGATAGAGCACATTAATTACAGCCATCCGCAGACAGCTATGATTACAATTTCACACGTTTGAATGGACTTCAGCCATTTGCCACAAAACTGCAGAGGCAGAGCAATGACTGTGGTGAAACTGGGGGAGGAAGGAAGGAAGGAAAAGAAGGGGGGGGGGGTCGTTGGTAATTCTCCGGAGAACCGCAGATGTGGAATCTGTGGACGCATGGATGCTGACAGTTCTGGCGTTTAAGCAGCGCGCTGTAATTGCATGCAAATGGAGCTGAATCTGTATCTTAACACGTCTTCATTAACCGGTTCACAAGTGTCTGCGGCTCTGATGGAGGGACAATGGAGGGCTGAAGTTAATTCTTACTGGGCTGATTCTGTTTTCATTTTGGACAACTTTAATTAAGCGATAGATTAAGTTTTGAAGCGATGGTTTCATGCACCGAATCCCATGAGCGCTCCAATAAACAGGAATACTATCAGTCAGTGGAGATCTAATGGAGTTGAAAACAGACACAGACGTCTATATTTCCACAATCAAATGTGCTTCTTTTTTTTCCTTTCAGTCGTTGCTCATTTCGGTAAGATTTCACAAACTTGTTAGGAGTTTTCAGCTGTAGAAGGCTTTGCAGTGTCACTTGGGTTCACTGATTTTCTTGTTTTATTTCACTGATGGTTCAGCCGTAGTCGCCAGCAAAGCCAAGTGGGCCCCATATGGTTTAAAAGGGAGCAGAAAATGTGGCCCCAATTGCCCCTATTGGCTCCACTGCCCAGGGACTGACAACCTGGATGGTGACCCTGCTACCTCAGTCGGACCCTGGTAGTAGCGAGCCAGCCCACTGAGTGCCCACTTAAGCCAATGTGGACAAAAACTGGTGGGGCCACCACAGAAACTGCAGAAAAACTCACTTGGGGCCCACATTTTCTGCTCTTTTTTTAAACCATATGGGGCCCACATGGCTTTGCTGGCTAGGATGTATGGGTACTGGAGGTTTTTGGGTTGTCGAGGCCCATGGAGGGTTATAGGGAAGAGGGGCGGTATCTTACAGGTAAGAGGAGCACAGGTGTGTCTTGCCAACGCATTCTCACTCCCAACTCGTCGTTTACGGATTTATTGTTGGGGCCCCCTCTGCACCACTTTTTGGACGTTTTGGGCGTCCCCAACTCGTCGTTTTTTGACGTGCTGGCTGTTGCCATTAAATCAGGGGTCCCCAACCTCCAGGCTGCAAACCGCTAACGATCTGAGGATCACTTGGTACAGGGCATCAGATGCTATTTAGGGATCCCCAACCCTTGGTAGGTGACCAAACCGGTAGAGGTACCCTAATCCAGTACCGGTACCTTAACCCGGTACTGGTTCCCCGTCTGGTACTCCATCCTGAGGGTGGGGTAACCCAGATTTAATGGGCACAGCCAGCACGTCAAAAAACGACAAGTTTGGGATACCCAAAACGTCAAAAAGGGGCACGGAGGGGCCCCAACCAATACATACAACTAATACAATTAATCCATACATGTAAATGCAAGTTTACTCTTAGAACTTAGAATCCCTTTCTAATAATAATCCACTTTGACCAACAGATTAAATATTTTACTCAGTTATATGACAAGTTAAAAATCTACAGAAAGGTTGGGTTGTTGTTTTTATGCAAGTTTCTGAGACCTTTAACCCCAGGTGCATTCAATAGAAATGTTTTGCTACTTCTTGGAACGTAGAAGTTTGTTATTATTACTAGTTGTCTGTGAGTGAAAAGGCTGCACGGTGATGATCTTTCATCTAATAATGAGAGGAATCCTGGTTCAAATACCAGCCGGGACCTTTCTGTGTGGAGTTTAGGGATTTAGTGAGTTCAGAAGATGAATGTATGGATGTAAAATATCTTTTAGAAAACTATTGGTAGACATGTATGACGTAAGAAACTAGAGATGTCAGATATTTCCTGTAGACATCAACAATACATGTATATTATGTATCTAATAGACTTCCTGTGCCTAGTGGGACCAAATTATTATTAACGACTTAAGCACTCCTAGTTTGGAAAACAAAAAAGATAATACATTTTTCAATTAAGTTTAGCAGTTTTACATTAAAACTATAAGAAATTTTGCAAACCTTTGAAAAAATTAGTGCCAGTGTATTAAAAATTCCTCTAATTTCTTCATCGGATGACAAGAAAAATCAGTTTTTTGAACTCTAGTGAGAGATTTCTCCAAACCAGACGCATCATATAGTGTTTATAATCCCTGAGCAAATAAGATTTAACACTAAAGAAGCTTCGCGGCGGTTGATTGATTTGCTTCTTGGCGTGCAGCTCCACAAACCTCAAATGCTTTCCATCTTTTCAAAGTAAACAACTTTTTTTCCACTAAGCTCAGACGCGAGGCTGCGGGGGTTCTGCAGAACTTTAACCCCAACCATTACGGCACATAATGCACACTTCAAGGTGACAAAGCAGCTTACAGGCCCTACACTTGGTTCTGTGCGCGTTTTCTATTTGCACATAAGGAAACTCTTGAGCACACTTTGGGGGGGAAGAAAACTTTCAACGGTTCTAAAAGGTTGTTTTTATTTTTTAAACTTAGCTAAGGTTGAAAAGTTACAAAGTGGGTTGAAAAAATATGAGTTTTTCCTCAGTTTCATTCACAAGGTAAAGCTTTTCAGAGCTCACAGACCTTCAGCTTCACCTTGTCGGAAGTTTTTTCCGAAAAAAAGGGTGAAGAATTGGGCAGTAACGGCTTTTATCTCAGTGTTTGGATAAAGCGCTTAATTAGCTTTTTCTTTGGCCTTTTCTCCTTTAAATTAGTTGGCTTCAATTTTAAAGCATCCACTTTAAGTAAAGGCTTTTCAAGGCTGTAAAATGTGAATAAACATTTTTTGATTTGATTTTTTTCTTTCTTTTTTTTTTTTGTTGAATTTTCCATCAAGAAAATAAACCAACGAAAAGTTTTAGAGTGCTGAGGCCAGAAGCTCCCTGAAACGCTTTTGTGCTGCTGCTGAAAAACAGCTAAACCCCCGTGGTAGAAGTGGTGTCACCCTCTGAATCAGTAACTGCTGTCAGTCACTTGAAAAACGGAGGAGTCTTTTGGGGCTTCCCATAAATCTATTTCATAAGCATAATAGTTTTTTTTTTTTGTTAGATTGGAAAGTTTTCCAGCATTAGTCTGTCGAAAGTTCCATCTGAGCATTTTCATACAATTTATTTGTAGTTTTGACAATTTTATAACTTTATTTTAGCCTTAATCACATCTGCCCTCACAACACATTCTCATCCCTAACGTGTCACATATTGACGTTTGGTTAAGGACTCCTCGAGTCCCTTTTTGATGTTTTGGGTGTCCCCAACTCTTCATTTTTTTACATGTTGGCTGTTCCCATTAAATCAAGAGTCCACAACTTCCAGGCCGCAAACTGGTACCAGTGCAAAGGCTGCTTGGTATTGGCCCACAGACGCTAATCAGGGGTCCCCAACCCACAGGATGAAAATCCAGAGAGGTATCCTTAAGCTTTAACCCCTAACCCGGGACCATGATCCTGTCATACCTGGATGTTGGGCCCAGAAGTGAGAATAGGGACCTAGGACCATGATCCTGGCATACCGGGATGTTGGTTGGAATCGGTCCAGTACCGGGATGCAAAGTGTTGGAGTACCCTAACCCAGGACCAGTACCCTAACCTGGTACCGGTTTGCACCTGGTACTGTGTCCAGAGGGTTTGGGTGCTACTACTGGACGCATCCCAACGACCAGTCTGCCTCCAGTACTATCTCCTGAGGGTAGCAGACCCTTGATTTTGCAAACAGCCAACTTGTCAAAAAATGATGAGTAGGGGACACCCAAAACGATAAAAAGTGACGTGGAGAGGTCCTTAACCAACGTCAAAATGTGACGACTTGAGGGTGAGAATGTATTGGCCCTTACAGTTAGATACGTGCAACTAAATAAGGGCAGACCTGTATGATGCTCTCATGAAATATTAAGGTTGTAAACAGATTTAAGAGCCCGTTGAGAAAAAATGTTTATACTATTTTCCTCTACGAGCTTACTGGGGGCAACGGGTCGTAGTGAACACTTAAAGGCTGTATCACACATCCACTACATACATTTTATGCAGTTTCCACGTCTGAAATTTCCGTCTTTCATGATACATACGTAAGTCACAAGTGTTTCTTGTGTTCGTCATTTGTCGATGTGCGCAGATGTCCGTCGAGGGTTTCCACAAATTACCAATTTGGTTTTGAACATTGAATAACACAGAATATCGCAGTTTATGCTTATTTTACAAAGTTTCAACTACGTGTTATGCAATTGTGCATCACTTTTGCGAGATGCATACGCAAATTTGTGGCATACCAAGACTGTTCCACATATTTCTAACGAACTTTACATGCATGTACCACCAATATATAACTACAATCTATCTATCTATCTATCTATCTATCTATCTATCTATCTATCTATCTATCTATCTATCTATCTATCTATCTATCTATCTATCTGTCTATCTATAATATCACATATACGGAGCAAATATCACGTAAAAATGATGTAATTGAAGCAAAAATCACTAATGAATTGCATATAAACAGCTCAATAACCAGGCACGGTTAATGCAGGATTGGCGTATTGTGTGATGAATAGTCCTAACTTTCTCTCCTTCAGCAGTCTATACCGTGTGGGGGTCTCCTGCTTCCCTTGTCTGGCTCCTCTGTTGCGCAGGAGGGGGTTTAGATTTGCACCGCGTCAAAATTTCCGTCACCAACTGTAGGTGGCGGACATGTGCTAGTAAACAGTAGAAAAAGAAGATGAGGAAGAAGCCCCTCCCTGCTTGTCCAGTGTGAACCTAATGGGCTAGAATGCCCAGTGTGAAGTTTGTGTGGACATTCTATTGGCGCTATCGCCGTAACGATTAGAGTACGTCATAAATGCAACTTAGAATGTCCTTACAAGTACTTGCCAATACACTCACTGTACTCCAGGCACGACAATCGTACATTCCATTTTCATGATGTGACTTGAGGTGATTGCACAAGACACACCTGCGCACCCCTTGAAATGCAGCCACTCCAGTCCACGACCCTCAACGGGCCGACTCAATAACCTGCAGTGTCCGTACAAACACATGCGACTGAGGCTTTTGTTTTAGACCTATCTGTGATTTGGAGCAGAGATTTCATCAGGTATAGCAGCTCGTCCCATTAGCCTCATACCATCACACTACTACCACTGTGTTTGACCATTAAAGTCCTTGTTGTGTCCTCCGAGTTTCTTTGGTGGATCAATTCCATCTTACAATATAAACAATCGTTGTTCATATGGATGTCCAAAAGCTGCAGACTTCTCTTTGCGACTTTAATCTGAATCACATCAATTACTTTGTTTGGCTTGATTTTCTGTAGATGTCTGTGTGTCAAGTTTCTTTCTGATATATCCACATTTTCAGCCAACTTCTACTAGAATTACCTGAAAAGGCAACTTTTCAGTCCTGAAAAAGCAACTCTTTAGGGCCGGACTGTTTGAGAGGCAGTAAGCCTCATCTGAAATCCCATCATCCCGTTGCTTAGACTCTCTCCCTGCTACATTAGTCCAGCACACCCCCAAGCCGATCAAATACATTTTTTTTTTTTATCCACTTCAGTTGTTTTTATTGTTGACTTTGACAAAAAAAAACTTTAAAAGATCTTCTTAACGTTGAGTTTAGTTTTAGTCAGATTTGTCTTTAACTTATGCTAGCAGCTCAAATGCTGTATAGTTATCTTTTTCTCCAACGTTATCCCCGCTGGATTAAAGGTTCAGTCGTAATGTGTTCTCGAACAGTTCTTGTGTATCGATTCCCTCCGTGGAGAATTTCTACACTGTTTTCCCCCGCGTCTGGAATGGTCTGACCTATAATCCCCAAGATTATAGTGGCTAAACTGCCCACTGTGTGTTTTCCTGCTCTTTGTCAACACCCGGTACGGCAGCCTGAGAGGACTGTTGGCCTCTGGACGCCCTTAGCCTGACTTTCAGGGATCACAGGGGCAGCCCGCTGCGCTGGCGTCCGCTTGTGCACTTGAGGCGTCTTCCGTGCCCTTGGGGTGGCGACCAGCTTCTAGGAGGTAATGGCAGGTCAGAGTTCGCGGCAATTAGGAGGCAGTTGGAACCAATAATTAGCCAATGTATTGCTCTGTTTGTAAAGACGGCCCACAATAAACCGGGAATAACCTCTGGATAACTTTCTTTCCGTGTCGTCTCCCTGCTCGGCTTCAGTCGTGCCAATTACTGCCACCTGCGCCGTTCGTCCTCCACCTTCTGTAACCCAAAAGCTGGACTGTATGGCGCAGCACTGATGGACATAATCATGGTAGTAAATAAGAAATAAGTTTGTGAAGCGTCTGGCATTGACAGAGGTCTTTTCATCTCCGGACCAGCATGTCTCCTGAAAACTCTTTTTCATTTGTGGTTGTTTTTTTCTGGAGCCTTTGCCTTAAGCACTTTTATTTTCCTCCCCGTGCCTCCGAGCAAGGCTGTGAACTTTCAAACGCTACACCAGCTAACGACTCGGTGAAAACTCAGCAGCCAGGTGGAGGCTGTTTTTTTTACGCATAAACGGTAATGGAGACTGACACGGCCACCCGCATGAAGAAAACACGCCGTGGCGCCCGTTCGCAGCATCCGACCCCATGCGTGTGGCAAGCAGGGGCGACGTCCCGGCGAGGAACATGCTGCCGGGCCCTTCGGCTGAACGATAAGGCTCCCCTCGCTGTTGTGGCACCTGGAACTCTCCGAGGATAAGCGGCGGCGAGGAGCTCCTGAGAGAGACGCGGAGTGATTGACAGCGGCTGACGATAAAGGGAGAGAGGAGCGCCGTTGAAGGATAGCGGCCTCGGTGATGGAGTGCTCATGGGGAAAAGTAGCTATTGAATCCTCTTTTTAATCTGTCCGTCAAGGTTATTGAAAGTGCTGTCTTCGTTATTGCACGCCAGCCTTGGACTTGAAGGGGCCATAAGTATGAGAACACACCCTCTTTTGCAGAGCACGAAGGCGAGATGTGAACAAACGCATGCAGAATGAAACATGAATGTGTGCAGATATATATCTGAACATCATTTATCCATCAAGTTGGCGCTCCGTTTGGGATTCGAGGCCCAAAGTCGACACGTTTGAGGGGCCACCCCTCAAAAAAGCGGACCCCGCTTTCAATCGATGTTCGTCAGTCAGCCGAGCAATAGGTTGTCAATGGGATTCTCATTGGGATTCAGGAACGCTTTGGAATGATATTGTAAAGAAGTGACGGATGACGGAGTGAGTGGCGTTCGAGTGCTCGCCACTGAGGGAATTTTAATCAGAAGACGGGACGGTGTCCTGCAGAAACTGACGTCGGCATCAAACCACTGATGCTGTTTCAGTCTGTTCAACCATTAAAGGGCCTACACCACGGAAAGTAAACTTTTTGACTATTTTATACCGTCCATTCCTCACTAAAACGACTCAAAAGCGGTATTTTGATCCTCCGCATTCCTCTAAAAATTGTGCTCTGAGCACCAGCCCTTCTCAACCCATGAAAATGAGCGTGTTCTCACGAGCTGATGTCACAGATAGAGAACCGCCCCTTTCAGGAAGAGTCTACCCTGCCACAACCTCCCCGAGGCTAACACATACACACAATTTCTCCATAAAGCTAACGGTGATTAGTGCTTGCCTCTCCAATTAGTTAGGGGTCCTCAGCCGCTAGCTATGCTTTCAGCTAGCGGTGTTTCGCTGCTTGCTTCGCCGCTCAGCTAGTTATGCTCAAGTGGCTCAGCCACTATCCCCAACCACTGCTAAACCCATTGTTGCGATGACTTGGGCTACTAAAGGGAAATAAGTTCGGATGTTGTTTGTCTTCGTGGGCGAAACGCAGACACGATGCCGAGGAATGACGTCATGAAATAGGCGGCACCCACAAGCAGCAAAGGCGGTGCCTCTGAGACCGAGTTATCTTACTGCGGGGTTTAAAAAAAAACACAGCAAAATAACTCATTTTTCATAAATAATTTGTTCTTTATTGTTCCAAATGTTATATATGACCACCTAAATGGATATAGTTTACTCTGAAAGATCTTTAAACTCTAGATTTTGGAAAAACCTATTTTACGTCCCACTCTAACCATCTCTTAATCTATTTTCTAAGCATTCCCAATTGTCTTTTAATCATGATTAGACTGTTTTAAGTTTTTTTAAATGTAGTTTTCTAGGATATAATTTCAAAACTCAGTTTTCATCAGATTGTGTCTTTAAAGCTGGTTTCTCAAAAGCAAAAGCCAAATTACTGACTACACAACTGATGCTTTTACATGTATTTAATACATTCTCTGGCACCACAACAATTAACTTGGTCTCCCACCCCCCATGTGCACTTTAAAAAATACTTTTTTTTTACATTTAAGTTTATTATTTTTTATTTTAGGAATAAATAGCAATATATTTATCAAGGGTGTAATTGATTTCTATTCCTGAGGCTTACTTCTGCACCAAGAGTCCCCCGCACAATTCAGAAGTGACTTTCTAATGAACTCCTGCCGCTCTGCAGTAACTATGTCCTTGAAAACAACAGATTTTGGCTAAAAACTGGATAATTGTAGTTAAAAGACCTGTGGGAACACTTTGAAAAATAGATCAAAAGGTGATCATAGTGGGACTTTAAACCTTCATTAAGAGTTATTGAGCCTGGAAGCCCAAATCTGTGAACTTTACCAAATTGTTCCTGTTAGCCTTCTGCTTAAACTTGCTGTTTCCTGCTAGGATTTACAACAAAATGTGACGATCCGTCCATGATATACAGACTTCTAGTAGAGTATTTATCTGTAATAATACGTTCAAATGAATATTGATAATCTTTTTCTTTATAAAGCTCATTTCTAGACACTCAAGGTCGCCTCACAGAAACAGTGCATTAATAAATAAAAGCATAAGAAACAACAATAAATCAACATTTAAAACAAGTGTTCAAATGTCATTAAATCAGTTCAGGGCTAAAAAGTTTTGAGATACTTGGAAAACTGGGAAAGTGACTCCATGTTTTGTAGATCCGGCAACAATGACTCTACATAGACTAGATTATAATAAGAATAAAATAAAAAATAGATACTCGATTAGTAGAGTCTCAAACTACGTGATCAAGCCCATTGTCTTCTCAGTATCCTTACGGTGATTTGGCATCATTAGTACTTGATTGTAAACAGCTAGACATATTGGCAAACACAGCAGTGTGTTATTCAAAAGCTACTGAGGGTTAAAGCAGAAAACTGTCATAAAGTGATAAACGGTCATTCCTGGTTGAAGCTGTTTTTACAGTCTATATGAGGAAAGGCTGATGCTCAGTGTGTCTTCCTTTCTCCCAAACCCTCCATTTGAAGGGGCTTGTGAAGTGCAAGTTTTTAAAAACTATATTTTTAATGTCCTCCCCTCTAAGCAGAGAGATACAGACCCCTCCCCCGCAAGAGTTGTCCGCGGCAGAGGAGAAGCGAATTTCTTCGCACAGGTGCACTCTGAAGCACAGTAGTTTACATTTAAACATAAATAATGAGATTTTGTTGTAGCATGATCTTTTTGAAATTATAAAACCGCCGTTGTTATGTATATTCAAGCCGTAGAAGCTTTGCGCTGAAGCTAGCTAACCGGTGACTTTTGATGACCGTGATGTCCAAAATCTGAGACACTATTTTCCATAACTCTCCGTTTGGAGGGCTAAATGCGGGGGAAGGGAGAAGGGAAACATTCAAATCAAAAAGCTTTTAAAGTTTTGCGGAAACATTCAAATTCAACTTTATTTGTATAGCACTTTTCCGGCTATAAAGCATTTTAAAGTGCTTTCCATAAAAAATGAATAACATTAAGACAAAAAAATGTTTAACTTTATGTTAGCATTATAGAAACACATGGGATCAGAAGCTGGATTCTTATAGATTATGACTACCAAACCTCCATCAAGTCCCACTTTATTCTTTTGAGATATTTTCAAAGTGTTTAAGCTAAAATCCAATAACTTCTGATGCTTTTTAGGACATAGTTTCTGCAGAGCGGCAGGAATTCATTAGACATTCATGTCTGAATCGTAGGCGGTACTATTGGTGCAGAAGTAAGCCACTGGTGATATCCCATCATCCCTTTGCTTACATGAGGGATGTCCAATGCAATCGCACAGCGGGCCGAACAGGATAAACATTTATTGAACATGCAAAAAGTTAATTTTTAAAACTTAAAAAAATGTAACTTTTTAAGATAACTATGAATAACAAAAAGGCAGGAATATTATTCCAGAACAAATTAACTTAACCTTAATTAACTTATAATATTTTACTCTCCGTAAGAATGTGTTTTGTCAAAATTATAAAAGTTAGAAATGAGCGCAAGATAACATCGGGTCATTAATAATAGTAAAATAAAATGATCTGGAGGGCCGGATATAACTACCCGGAGGGCCGGATCCGGCCCCTGGGCCTTGACTTTGACACGTGCGCTAGCTTATAGCCCCTCAGAATCCCAAATGGTGATAAATATCTGAGCTTTTGAGGCAGATTTCAGCTCTAAGGGTTCATGGATCTATTTGTCCACGAGGTTTAGAATTGGAGCAACTTTTTCAAACCAACTTTTTTTATTCGTCTGCTCCTGATTCACAACGATTTAAATAAAGAAATTTGCAGAAACCATACATTATTTTATATATATGTCCTCCATTATAATGAAAAATGACACAAAAATACACAAAAAAAAATCATATTTTCATTTGAGTGGAACTATAAAACATGTTAGTATATTCAAAGATGATTCAATAAAATCTAAATATTGACAGTTTTAGCATTTTACTAATCTATCCATCACATCTCTTCTCATCTGAGTCACTTTAGTTTACTAAACCCCTCAAAAAAGGAGAATACATTTGGTTAAATATTAGATCCATCCAAATAGTCGGGGTGTTATTCATTCAAATCCAGTTTGGAAACTTTCAATAGAGATATCACCCCCCCATGTCCATTAATAATGAACTGCATGACCACCCAAATGGAACTAAACGTAATTAAGATGTACTCAAGGTTAATTTGTTTGGTAATGGTATTACTTATGTATGGAGCCGCCTTGTCTAAATACCAGTCCATTAAAATTTGTGATACTAAAGGATGATAATGACATTGAGACTGAGCATGAACATATAAAAAAAAATTACCTCCAGCTTGTTTTTCAGAGCAATAAAAGAAAGTGTAAGTAAAGTAGGGCTTTAATATTTATCAACAGTAATTATTTTTCATTCAAAACACTTTCCCTTCACAATTCCCTTTTTCTTTGTGGCTCTGCGATTTTAACCAAAGGACATGAATAACTTGTTCCTCGATTGACGTCCACTCGTTTGAGCTGCATTCAAGCTCCAAATAAAAGAGTGGAGCCGCCGCCGAGCAAGGAGTGCTACTTAAAAACTGGCGTCTATCCAAGAGGAGTGACCTTTCATTCTTCTTATTCGCTTTAATTTGAAAACTCGGTCCTAGATTGCCCTTAAAAAAATAACAACTTTCATATGGTAAAACGCAGCTTTGTTATCTCCTGCAAGGCTAGCCTTCCGACTAACTCGGACTCTCGCTTTTCACGGAGCTTTTCAAAGGCTCGTATTTAAATTTTTCCCCTGCATTATTTTAAAACTTCTATGAAAGACCCATTTTATTATTATTATTTTTATATATTTGTGCCGTCCCTGAACCAGGCGGCATCTTTGCATAATTATGCTCGCTTTAATTGTTGCAGGAACTTTTCTGCAGATATTTATGCGTGTGCATGCATGGAGATGTTTGCTTTAAAACTGAAAAAAAAAAAAAAACAGTCCTGTGTTGCTGCAGCCATGCACCGGTGAGCGTGCAGCATGTGTGTGTGCAGTTACGGCATATGCCCGAGTCACCGGTGGGAATAGTTTCCTCCAGAGAGCAGTCCCCTCAAATTAAGAGGGGAGCGGCGGCGGTGGCGGCGGCCGTGCCTCATCCACTTTAATAGCGTTTTAACTGTTATTGGAGCTCTTATATATGAGCATTCGGCGATGCCGGTCATGCCGTGAAAAGGACAGTGGCACAACAGCCTCCAACCCAACGCTGACAGGCCAATTAATGAGCCTTTCGTGGGGAAGCAGGCGCCGCGTAGTTCACCTAAGAAGTGTAATTAGGACGCATTGTAAATTCTTATTTTTAATCGCAAACTCCTTAAATTGAAAGGAAAAAAAAATTAAAAAAGGTGTTTATGAGATGCAAAGCGACACACACACACACACACATAAATGTCGGCGTGATAGATGTGTCACAGCAGGGATGTGAATGGAAGCCAATTACATTTATAATGTCAAACGTGGTGCAGAAATTAGCTTCAGTATTATTATGTGGACGCTAATTGCAAGGAAATGCTAAAATGATTTAAATCACCAGGGCTATTTCCAGACGCTGGGAAGATAGCCGCTAACAACTCGCGCCGCCCTTTTTTATAATTACATTTAATAGGTTGTCTTATCGGGGCGCCAAAAGTGGATTTGGATTAGTCTGGACGGAACAAAATGATGTGTTTTTTCTGTTTGGAAGGGAGATAATACCCCTATAGGACATAGAGGGGGGGTTAAACTCTTAAAAATACACCAATGGGAAGGCTTTGTGTTTTCAAGAAGGCGGGCGGGAAGGTTCAGACTCGTTTAACTTCCGATTTCCGACAGTATGCGAAGACGCATACGGAACGTGTCGCGGCGCCGTCCTCAGAGTTGACCCCGTCCCCCGCCATTGTTGGCCCCCCTCAGCATTCAGATTGTATGCTAATAAGGGCAGCGGAGTGGCTTTGTTAGCTCCAGTCGCCGCTTCTCATTAACGGCTCAGAGGTTCAGCTCTTGAGCGGCTGAGTCGCCGCCGTTTGTTTGGCGCACAATGCAGACGGGATTGAAGGACACTCGGTTACAGTATAGAGAAGAAAAAAAAGAAAAAAAAAATCACAGTTGTGAGGTTTTTGTGGAGCACCTACTCTTTCAACTGTGACTCTGACTCAAAAAGAGTCTGGAGAACTGTGAGGCTGGAGAAGAGCTTGCGATTGTGCGCACGTATAAAAGGCGGATCTGTATTCCGCCGCCGTCGGCTTACACCTGAAAAGCCGTATCCACAGGTGTACAATCAGCAACATAAGCAGTGGGGCCCCCTTTACCTTAAGTCCACATCATCCGCCGGACGGCCACGCCGACCCAGCATGCTGCCCCGAGCTTAGAGGGAGATTACAGTCCGGATGTGGAGGAGGAGGATATGTATGATTCATAGAGCAACATTGCCAAATGGGTGTCTGATCGCTGCAGAATGCGTTAACCGTTTAACCTCTGGCTCCGTTTAATTCACTTTTCAAGTTTTGCTGCTCACATTTCCCTCACAGGCAGGTTTTGGGGAAATCACCTGAAGATCAAGGATTGTTGCCCCAATATGTATCTACCTAAAGGGTAATTGAAAAAAAACTAAGTCCCTTTGATCATCTTTTGATCTACTTTGAAAGTGTTTCCAGTCGTCTTTTGATCACAATTATACTGTTTTTAGGGTAAAATCAATATATCTGTGTTGTTTTCCAGGACATAGTTTCTGCAGAGTGGCATCTCAACTCACTGTTGAAGCAGAGTGGGTCTTACCTCATTTCCCATCATCCCCTAGTTCCTCAAAACCAACAAAAACGGTGAGTTATGTTGTTTTTATCTTGTTTAGTCCAATAGATGAGTAAACAGATGAGGCTGGAAGGCTTTTTGTGTTGGACAGATTTTACTGTTACAATAGGGAGGGCTATGATTTTCTGACCAGGCCCGGCTCTGGGCTGCATGGGGCCCTAGGCAAAATGGGATTTTTGCCCCTACTCGCCACCACACGCTCCAAACTGTGAAAAAAAAAAAAAAAACAGTTGCTGCCTGGAATGTGTTGCAATGAGTATTTATTTATTTTGATTCTCAAAACTTAAATAAATAAACAAACTTTTTTTTTTTTAGAATAATAGGTCTTTCCAACGTGGAACGTGAACCTCCAACCTCCGCAACTACAGGCGTCCTACTACTACACCACCATTCGGTATGATGACTGAGGCACTGTAGGTGTTTTAACAGTCATCTGTTTAAAGATTTATTAAAGGTTTAAAGATTTTCGTTGGTAACAATTTTAAAAGAAAAAAAAAGCTAGGTTGCCAGTTAAATTTATCTTTTACAACCAAAAACGACTGAAATGGGGGTGGGGGATAGTTTTTTCAAGCAATTGAAACACCGCTAAAGCTAGCTTCTGATTCCCGAGAGCACTAAAGGAACATTCCATTGTAATTTTCCACTTCGACCACCAAATATCAGGTTCTGTTCAAAAACTGCTGCACCTAAAGTGCTCAAATCTGGATTAAACTATGCTTTGGGTAAAGTAAAGAATACATTAAAACAGTTTCTGATTTGTGAAAATTTGAAATACGATTATTTTATTGCATTTTTCAAACTTAGACCTCACAAGAACCGGTCCTGTTCAAAAACTGCTGGACTCCGCATTAACACCAGGAAGACACGGATCGGTTCATGTAGTGGCTAAAAGCTAAAACCCCAGCGAGAGACAGAGGAGAAAACAGAAGAAGAGAATCTTCTCTGCATCAAGAACGACCGAGATCACAACAACAGATTGACTCTCAGAAATAACAAAAAAAAAAACATATCAAACAGAAACTTGTGAGCGAAACTCTCACAAAATCTTGGCTCCCGTTTGACCAAAACATCTGGATTATCTTGTGAAACAAAAAGAAGACAAGAATAGACAACCATTAAACACAGTGGTGGTAGTTTCATAATTTGAGCTGCTCTGATTTAACACACATGATCCAGGAAATTAGCTGCAACTCGAGCAGAAACGACTGGAAATCGAGTGAAATTATTGGAGACAACAAACCATAAAGGAAAGGCAAGCCCCCAAAAAAGTCATATTTCAAGTCTACGGTTATGGTGACTTTACAGGTGAAAACTGATTTACTGCTAACAGCTAGCTTGAGCTCAGACTGGCGATTTGGTTCAGAAAGAGTGAGATATTATAAAAGTATTTAGTGGATACAGGTGCGTCAGTGATAGCAATCCCCACGACGCCCTGCTGTGCTTACCTGAACTCAAACTATCATAGTACTACTGATTCAGGGTCAGTTAGCATTTCCAGCTAATGTTTGAGTCCAGAAGTGCCTGATCTCTAAAGCTTTGGACCCCAACCGGCATCAGTCTGTGGATCACTTGGTAATAAATAATAAATAAAACTTAGGTTATTTACGTTTCGTTTATTTTCTGAACCTGAAGGAAGTTTTACTTTGAAAGACTTCCTGATTCTGTTCATCTGTCTAGGTCATGTGACTTAAAGCAGCTAGCATGGCTAACTAGCTAATGGAATGTGTTTCTTACAGAATAAAAAAATTATACAAATCAACAACTTTGTTTCATTGAATCTTCATCATCTGCATACCAAATATCTACTGATATTTTTTAGACTTTTTTCTAAACAAAATTTCTTGTAGTAGCATTTTATTTTGAAAATAGATTTTCATAAACCGGAAGCTTGAAAAGGTCCTTGAAAATATCGTCTAATTTAAACCGGTCCGTAGAATAAAAAGATGCTCTAAACCAAACTGTTTTAATAGTTAGAGCACATTTGATGCAAATATAAACATCAATCGTTAAAGTTTGTGGAGTCTAGCAGACAAAATTACACAATGTACAGTAGATTACCATAAGCTATTTTTGTGTATGTAGGTTTTGAGGATTTTTAAAAAATTAATTCTTGCATAATTTTATTTTTGTTTAAAGAATCTTCCATAAAAAAGAAGATATTGAACCATTTTCTACTAATTTCAACTTTAATTTTAGTTTATGTGTGCTCTGGTGAAAGCAAGGAAACAAGCTATAAAACCTAAAAAACTGACTTTATTATAACCTGAATGCTTCCAAACAAAGTCAAAATTTTGTGAGAAGTCGTTGGGATTTACTGCAACACAACTTCAGTTTCCAAATTGCTGCAATATAACATTTTTTCCTTTATTTACCTCCTACCAGTCACAGCTCGTCAGTGTCATTCGGTCTCGTACTTTAAGTAAAGTAAACTTTGATTATGTTCTCTGCTGCCATCTTGATTCCATTAAAATGAAACCTTGAATTTATTGTTAAAGTTTCACTAAACCTCGAGTCACTTAGCTTTTATACTGAAAGTTTTTCACCATCTTTTGTCATTTTACATGAAAAAAATCCAGAAAAAAAGGATAAAACTGAATGTATGTGTGTTGGCGATTGTTGTTGTGTATGCAGATTCAAAGAGGATTGTTCCTTTCAGAACAGATTTTAATAACTTGATCCTTCATAGTCACCATCAAGGACAGACGTTTCTGATATCCTTCAGCTTCAATGGAGGAAGATTTTCCATTTTACAAGTATTTTCTTAAAATTTGAAGATGATGGGAAAGAATTCAGAGGATTTAGAAAAATAGAGTTGTTTAAAACTGTAAACAATGAAAATAATTCATTTATTTTTTAGTCATATTTCCAAAGATATTTCTGATATGGTCACAAATGTGCTAAACATTTGTTAAAATACAGACATATTTTTCTTAATAATACGTGTTTAAAGTGTGGCTTTAGGCGTGAGAAGGTTCAAGATAGGAGAATCGAATGCACTGAGAACGGTTCCTTTCACATTTTTATTGATACGGTAATATTTGTGTTTTCACAAAAAGGCTCAAACCAAAGGGATTTCAC